>NC_137932.1:42280862-42640862 GCF_963969265.1 Rhamphochromis sp. 'chilingali' | reverse complement strand
ATTCCATATAATTTACTGAAAGCCTGACAAAGTAAAATCAAGCAAAAAAAAAAATCTTCTGATCTTCTTCTTTATCAAATAACAGCTTGAGGATTAAAAGTTTATTAAGCAGTATTAATACATGTTTAACATAAGATGTAGACAATGACACCTGTCTAAAGTATTTTTCAGCCCACTAAATAGCCAGTGTGTGGTGTAAAGCCTCCATCTCCAACTATATGTGTTTATAACCAGAAGGTCAGACAGCTGCAGTACGAACTTATCAGGTGATGATAGCAACACTCTCAGCGCTTCACCTTCCCTGAAAGTGTCCCATCAATGTTCAGAAATTACATTTTGCTCTTTATTTCTATGAATGCTCTTTTCTAAGCACTGGTGACACGTAGAAATATAATATTTGTTTCTGTTACAGGTTTAAATTTGTACGTTTTGCCCCTCGTAATAGAAGCAACAGAGAACCTCTGGAACAGGCTTCAGCACCCTCATGACTCTGACTTGGAAAAATAGTTAATAAAATGTATGGATTATATACTTATATTACATTTTAAGTCAGCTGATTGACAGTATTGAGTCCAGAGTCCAATAACTCTTAGTTCACATTTTAATTATCGCCATGTTGCAGTTTTGTAGCCTGACTTGGACTAATTTCACTTATATTCTGCACATTTAAGTCATTCTGTGATTGTAATAGGCCACACTGTGCTCTTTGCATGAAACCCAGGTATGCATGCATCATAACACACATATGTCGTCTCGTGAAACTGAAGCGGAAATGTTCTTTCCAGCAGGTCAGTCAAGTTCAGTAATTAAGCTGACTAGACACCAGAAACAGTGACAGTTGGTTTTCAATAGGCTCCTGTGGCACGTGTGTGCTTCATACTTGTCATACTTCACATTCCTGTTTACTCCATGCTCTGTAGTATCGAACCATCAGATGTCTGTGTCTTTGTACAACAAATAGCATCCTGTTGATTCATCAAACCAAGTGTGAGTCACTGCATTTCTTTTTCAGGTAATTTTATTCATCCAGAGGGATCGCTTATAGTTAATAATAATCAAAGGGTGTATAAAATACTGAAGCAGCTTCTGAGTCTGAAAAATGTGGAAATGCCATAAACCTGCATTCTTTTTTAATACAGCATGTGATTGCAAAAGGACTGTTGGGGAAAACAGCTCTCTGACTTGACCTCAGAAGATACTTTCCAGCTGAGTTCATGGGCTCAGTCACTCAGTTCAGATCATATTCTTTATGAAACAAAACCTATGAAAATATTGGTCATTCTATGTTTTATCGGGGATCACTCACTAACAAATTGTGATTGACATCCGCCTATAAGGTTGCAGTGCATCACTCTCGCCACGTGGTTTCAAAATCTTTCATGTCTTAAAGAGAAAGTAAAGGAAAACATGCTCCGTCATACTTTTAAAGTTTGTACTCCAATCTAATTTTGGCCAGCTGTAACTTCAGAATTTTAGCTACAGAAGTAAATAAATAAAAAGCTCGACTGCACGTCAGCTATTTTAACTATAAACTGTTCTGTAAAAACTTAATTAGGTGCTAAAACTGGAGAGATGGAAATTCAGCATTTGTGCTCCGAGAAACAAATAAAAATATGAGCATTTAGATCCTTAAATGAAGCTTTAGCCCTGTTGTATCTCCCTCTGGCCAACCTGCTGGTTCAGTTCTCCACCTCATGATTTGCAATAATTCATTAATGTTATTGACAGATGTACAAATGTGAGCGATTCCGCTCAATAACATGAGTCACAGTTATACCCTGCCTCCTTTTGTACAAACCGCCCAATGCTCACAATGGAACCAGGCAATTAAAGTACAAGATTAAAAACGTGCACATTAGAGGAACATTATATGTTTTCAGTCAGTAAGAACACATCGATCCAGGTTTCCTTCAACATAAATCAGAGTTCAAAGTGAGCACACACCTGAGCTGCAAGCCGAGCATGTCGGATATAATGACTGATGTCTCTGCACAGGCTGAATCGAATGTTTTGTAAAATGCTGATGAGCAGCTCTGTCATCTCATTTTACAGATACATTAACATGCTAATGAAAGTCAGCAGTAATCTGAGCTGTTAAGTGCTTCTGCCTCTAATCAGATTCACAATAAAACAAACCACTGAGTCCATCAAGATGCTTCAGGGTGAAGCTTCATGTTGGCCAAGGTTGGTCGAGCTTCACTGCAGCCTGCATGTGCTCAGTTTCCCCTCTGAAGAAACAGAGGATTTCAAACAAGGTGAAAAAAGTCATTAAATGGAAAGGCTGCTCCAAAGTCACGTGCAGCTGCAGCAAAGGCCCCATCCTTCAATCTGGTTCATGTACATGTCAGGAGCTGCCACGTTCTGGACCCCAGCTGAAAAAACCCTCATCTAACAACAGCTTTTATTTGTTTAAACCACCATCAGATTTCTTTGACAAAGGGCCCCTTCTGTTTTTTTCTTCGTTCAGACTGAGGAAGTTTAATGCCATGCATGATTTTATGTCAGCACGACAATCCAACAAGACTTCCAAACAGGCTGCGGTATTCCTTTTGAGGTTGAGATAGATTTAAGAATCATCTGCATAACAGTGAAATGAAAGTTAATACTTCCTGAGCCCAAAGCCTCTCAGGCCCAAACGACGAGTTTATTAAGGCTGTTGTGTTTTTAACATGTTTTAATACTTTGTTTCTTGTTTATTTAATCTGAACAAGCCCCTAAACACAGTCAGTGATCACTGTCGGCCTCTCTCAGCTTTAATCATCACTGTTCATTTTACAGCTCAGTTTTAAACCCTTCCGATGTAACTGCAGCCCAGCAGCAGTATATGAATGACTAACCTGGTATTGTGGATGGATTATCTCAGATGTTCTCCTGACTGAAGTTTGGTCCGTTTGACTTTGGGACCTGAAGCGGAGTTTGGGCCCAGACACGGCTAATGACGTCAGACTTGAATACCGTACACAACCTGGCTAATCAAGCATCATCCGGTCTTTGAGCACGAGTCTGTTTGGAAGAGGGGAAGTCGAGACCGCATGAGTTACAGTTTCAGGTGCGAGCTGCACATTTCAGACAGAAGCTAATTGTACAGATTTGTGTTTTTATTCTTGAAACAGTCCACAAGAAGGCAAAAGTGAGGCTTATTTTGAACTTAAAAAATAAAATAGGTTAACAAAGAATAAAACATATTAGTTAAGAAGCTAAACAACCTTCAGAATGGAGAAGAAGGGTGGTTTACGTGACTTTGAACATGGCACGAGTGCTGGTGTCAGACAGGCTGGTACTGCAAACGTATTTCAAAAACTTGTGACCTACTGGGAGAACTATCATCTCTCTCTAGGGTCTGGATGAAAAAGAGAAAATATCCAGTGAGCAGCTGCTCTCTGGGTGAAACTGAATTTTTCCCTTCACTTGCCAAAGATGCCAGTGGTTCTAAGTTTCCTCAGTGGAAATGCGTGGATTAGGTGTCACACTTTTTTTCATTCAGAGTCCAATTTCATTTTCATTTGCTTTTTGGTTAAGTTTGGGCAATAAAACTACTTGATTAAGTTGTGCTGCCTTACAAGTTAACTTTAATTTAGTTTAGTTAACTTTAGTTTTCATTTTCTGTTGGTGAGGTTTAGATAACAAGGCTACTGGTTTAGGATAAAGTGATAAAAGGTCAGATTTATGCAATAAAAACTCTGATTTAGGTTTAGAAAAAGATCACGAGTTGATGATGCTTCAGCTCACAGAAAACTTATATGGTGCAGATACAAAATCAAGTCCTATTAAAATTCTTTATTTAAAAATATAGAACAACCTGTGTCCATGTAAACAAACACACAGTCTTGCCATGCGAATTCATGTTTACCAGATATCTAGCTGTGTTGTTCCTTTCTTCATTAGTATCATTATTAGTAGTAATTATAGTAATTATAGTTTTTATGAAACTGTCTTATCTCTTCAGCACCACAATAATCATGATTATCATGTTTACTGCTCCCCTCTTTCCTTATCTATTATCTAATGATGATTCAGCCTGCTGTCACCCTGCAAAGGTCACAGTCATACTGTGTGCGTGTGCTTATTTGTGCGTCTGTAACAGTTTGAATGCTGTATGTGGTAAGACCTCCTGTGTGTGTGGCACACACACACAGGAGGAGGAGTGTGTGGGAGTTACATCAGTACAGTGAGAGGAGGAGGAGGAGGGAGATCTGAGCACGATCTGAGCGTGGTGGTGATGGCGTCTCCTGCTGCTGCTGTTAAATGTTGATCATGTGAAGGATCTGATGCTACGAGAAGCCTGAACTCTGGTGATGTTCTGTGTTTATCTTGATCTTCTTGTTCATGTGAAACAAAGAGCGAAAGCATGAACACATCACAGAATAACAGCTGTGCAGAAGCAAAAGCACCACACTGACACGACACTCAAAACTGCTGCAAATGACACGAGTGTGTTATTAGGCTGCAGTGGCCGGGCTTCTTTTTGTACTTGTTCTTGTGTCTATTTGCATCTTTGAGGTCATCTTTGCAAATTATTTGCAAATCACTTTGTTTCTATGTGGTCTTTTTGCATCTTTCCTTTACTGTATGCATAACTGCAGTCATTTTATTGTCACATTGTGCCCGTCTGCCTTGTTCTGGACTTTCCATATTAGTTTTGTGCCTGTTTTAGGATCTTTTCTACAACTTTGAAGTTGTTTTATGTCTCCTTTTGTCCTCTGTACCTTTGTTTATTTCCATAATTTCTTTTTGCATTTCTAAAATTTAGTTTTATTCTCTTTGCAGTCTTTTTTGTGTTGCATTGTGCCTATTTGTTATTCGCTTCTTTGGCTTTTTTGTGTGTCTGCTTATGGTTCATTGTGGTCTTTATTTGCATCTTTGAGATTGTTCTGTGTCTTGAATTTCCAAACTGTGTGACGGCCGTCCTGTTAGGCACAAATTTTCCCATCAGCTATTCTCCACAACCGCCTGATGTACCCACACACCTGCTCCCAGTACCCTCATCAGCTCAGCAGTACAGCTTCCTGCTCTTGGGCCACAGCAGTCATTTCTTCCAGCCTTTTTGCCTCTTTGATTTTGATTGTTTTTGTGATGCAGGGTCTCTGTGTGTTCAGTGACTCAGTAAATGTTGCCTTTACTCCACCTGTTCTTCCTGTGAGTCAGAGAACATGTTGGTTAACTGACCCTGTGGACAGATCAGGACAGCAGGTCCCTGCACACACGCATCTAACAGACCAAGGCTGAAAGAGACGTCAAACAGAAAACAATGCTTTGCATTTTTTCACTCTTTTTGTAAAAGTAAAAACATCTGAGATTGCATGAAAGGGAACAAAATGTGCTGAAAAATTCATAAACTAGTAGAAAGCTGTCAGAGGGACCAGCTTGTTTATAATTACACATTTAAAAATATCTCTAATACCCAGAGATACGCGTACAGACTAAATGAAATGTCAAATGTTGTTTTTCATTTGTTTGTTTTAAAAGTCAGAATTTAGACGGCTTGGGTTAACATGTTTATTTTAAACGTTTTTAGGAGCCAATATTTATTTGTTTGTTTTTGTATGAGTCTGCATTATGTCAAATATCAGCACACTTTACTTCCATCATGGCAGAAAGTCAGAATTTCTCTACATGAGTCACGTCACCTTCATTTCCCCCAGAGAGCAGCGCCACGGGCGGGCAAAGAGGCGGGGTTTCCCCTGTGAACTTTCTCTCCGCTACGTGATGAGATCCTGTTGCCAGTGGTGCTTTCGGGTTTTCTGGTTTTTAACCTCAGCTCACACACTGAACAGAATGAAAGTCTGGAGTCTCTAGTTTTCACATGACAGACTTTCCCACCTCTGTTCTGCTTTTCCCACGGTCATTACAGATTGCTCCAGCAGTAAATGTTTGGCCACCTTTTGGGCCATTTAGCAGGAACTTTCCCTGGTCTCTTGAGTTTCTAACAAGCTTCTTGTTGCTGCAGGGGAAAGGGTGGGTATGAAAGTGTCACTTCCCTGAAACGTCCCTGAGGAAAGCAGCCCTGTTCTCACCCCTCTCTGGTTGCAAACATGCCACAAACGAGCCCGATATCAATTCAGTCAAAAACAGGCACGAGGCGGGTGGAGCTCTGTCAGCTTTCTCCAGAAATGTAAAAAGTTGTTTCAGGGAAATAATCCACCTTTTCTTTGTATGAGTCTTGATGAGCTTGACTTTCTACTTCCCCTCTGGCCTCACCCCCACTCCCCCTCCCTCCCAGAGGAATGTACAGCAGTGTTCAGGTGATACCAGGTAACATTCCAACTTGGCTCGACCTCATTAAGTCCTTGAGCTGCAGGAAACAGAGCCAATGAATACTGCTGCTGCTGGTAATGAGGATAATGCTGCACGCATAGTGACAGCTGTGTTTACCTGTGACTGACTCTGCAGAACGAGACCTGGACTGAGACCAGATCTGAGTCTGCTGTTCGCTTACAGGAAATCGCAACTGTCTCAGCAACGGGAGGTCAAAATTGAAACGAGCATTGCAGCAGCAACAACACTAGCAAGTGTGTGTGTGGCGGAGACTAAGATCTGAAATTTACTATACTGGTGGAGACCAAACTCCAGGTCCCCACGAGTTTGAAGGCATTTTTCACACTCAAAATGTGGTTTAGTGTCAGGGTTACAATTAGGTTATGTTATGTTAGGGTAAGGGTCAGGGTAAGCAGCAATGAGATGTCCCCACAAGGATAGCAACACCTAACTAAGTGTGTGTCTGTGTGTGTGTGTGTAGGGGGGTAAACTTTCTAAACTTTTTTATTGTGCCACACCTAGTTGGATAAGTGGATCATCTACAAATCGTCTTCTAATTAGAAGGCGGGTGGTTTGATTCCTGGCTGCCCCCGTTTGCACGCTGAAGTATCAGCCAGATTTGGTTACTTACAGCACAGTGCACCACATGCAGTGACCAAAATGTGCACAAGATCTGGTTCCCTGTCAGCACCCAGACTCAGGATAGACTATTTGAGCTGATTCTGGGCATTCAAGCATGCTGTGTATATGCAGGGGTACACAACGTTTGCACACTAGGCCAAGGTTTGCTGTGCATACATTGTTTGTCTATGTTACTGTTTTGTGTGCACATGTCCTATGAGTTACCATCTGATTTGTGCAGCGGAAGCTGTCGTCTCAGTTGGAGTAATTAACACGTTTGCAGAACAGTTATGTGAAGTTTTCTTGTTTGCACAGGTTTTTCCCATAGCTGAACATATTCACAGGGGATATTTTCTCATCCGTGTTCACAATTCCCATGAGGATAATGTCAGATGTTTTAGACACATCATTTGTGTTATTTGTATTGTAAATAGTGATGTGTCTTAAACTGTGATCTCAGGTATGCTGTTGACTGTGACACGCATTTTATTCTTATTCATACTCTCTTGCTCAGCTTCACACAGGCTACGTTCTTCACAAACATCAGTATTTTGTTGGCACGAAGCTTCTATGTTTGCTCTGTCATTAAGGACTTTACTGGATTTCTGCAGAAAGCATCAACAGAACCATCAGAGTTCACTCTGCCGGGCAGCGTGAGTGAATTTCACGTGAAGCTGACAAGTCATTTTTCAGTTGCACGCGCTCGTGCCGAACGCACTGAAGTCATCGTCCTGTCTGCTGCTAACAGCGCAGAAAACACAGATGGTAAAATCATGATCCACCAAAGTGCAGATTGACTGCAGAACAGCAGCAGCAAAACATGCTGAGACAAAGAAACGGGTGAAAAACAGACATGACAAAATCCAGAAAACTGTATGAAAGTGGAAAATGTGATAAAAGCTGATGACTGATTCCAGTAATAAGGACAAGAAGAAGAAGAAGAGGAGAGCAGCTCAACAACATGACTCAACAACATGACTCAGCACACCCAGCCCAGAGCTGGCCTGCTGCCAGTCTGTTTACTGTGAGCTTCACATGTCTTCATCTGATAATACAAACATGTAGCATTCTGTTTTTATTTGTTTTTAATGCATTTATTGTTTTCTCCAAATGAAATGTTTTTTCTTTGTTCGCCTTGTTGTTGTGTTTTGTTTTTAAACCTCAGCAACAAACTGCCAAAGCTTCCTCTTACAAGCAGAAAATGTTTATGAGCTTCTTTGCAAATATGTTTTGCTGCCGCCTTTTAAAAAACTGAATCAGTAACAGTCAGCAGCAGATCTTAGTCACCTTAAGCGGCTGGAAAATCAGTAAAAGTTTTCACATGCATTTCGAAACACGCAATAATTATGTGACTCTTTGTCTGAAAACAGACTGGGAGTCCCAAAAAAGCTCAGTGTGAGTAAAAACTGTGAGTCACGTTCAACCGTGAAGGAAACACAACACGTTTTGAGCTATTTTTGGGAGAACTGATGTTTCGTTCAACATAAGAGAGGAGACAGAGTCTGATCTTTCCAGACGGTGAGGTGGTCAGTGAAGCAGACATGTGAGTCAGGACAGACTAAACTGTCTGTCCCTCTGTCTGTCTGTGTGTGACTCATGTTGATTTTGGTTTTGTTCATAACAACCTGCAGCTGATAAAGCAGCTGATACCTGGTGTCAGTGCCCCCTCTGCTGGTCAAAACATGAATTAGCAGATTTTGCTAGCTCATTGTAGCGACCAGCTGTCGTTACTGAACCATCAGCGCCATCTGCAGGAAGACCTCAAGTCTCCTGCCACAAGAAATCCTCATGTTTTGCCTCACAGTAATGAAAGTTACAGAGTAGAAAGCATATCTAATGAAGTTATTCAAGCAGTTATTCAAACAAGCACAAATGACCAGTTCACACAGGAGGAGCACTAGCTCGGATAGTGAGTTACATCAATAGTGTGGTTGCATCACTCAGATACAAACATGTGGTAAGTATACACAAACAAAATACTGCAATTTCACTCATAATAACTGAAGAATAGACTTCTGGGATCTGCTGGTGGTACAATTTAAGACATAACAATCATTTGCCTGTTAAACTGCTTCTGAAGACGCTGGCTGTAAAAAAGAAAAATTAACTGAGCTGAAGCCGAGCAGACAACTAGCAGCAAACAACAGCCGATAATAACCTGATTAAAAAAAATAAAATAAAAATCTATTATTGTCGATTCATTTCAGTTTTCTTTATATAGCACCAAATCCCAACAATCAGAGGACCTCTTCACAGGGAGACCAAAAACGTTTTTTCACAAATACTGGGCCTTCTAGCATCGAACGATGTGTGAATTGTCTCACTTCTGTGGTTAGACTCAAGTGGACTTAAGAGGAACTGCAGTTTTTGGCTGTAATAATTTGTGATTTCACAGTTACAGTTCTTTGAATCTTCTTTTTTAGAAAGACATAAAACATTTAATGGAGAATAACTGCTGCTGCTCATTCACATAACCACATAAGATCAGTGGACTGAAGTGTGTGAGTGTATCCAAACTGTCAGTTTCACGTCAAGAAAAGACAAGCCTGAGAGACTAACACACTGAGATGCCGGGTATGTACACACATGTATACACACACACACACGCACGCACACACACAAGCGTGCATGCTTCCCGGAAACAACCAGAAGGAGGTGATGCTCACATCCTCCAGACTCTTCCCGGTTATCATGCCCCCCTCACGCGATGCAGCGCACCACAGCCCCGGAGAAAACTGATTGGCTGCTGGGGATCCAGCCTCTGGGGGACAAATCAGAGAGTATCTCTGTGATGTGTCCACAAACGAAACACAAGGCAGCGATAAGAGGAAAAAGAGACTTCCCGGCATCAATGTCAGAGGATAGTGTGTGTGTGTGTGTGTGTGTGTGTGTGTGTGTGTGTGTGTGTGTGTGTGTGTGTGTGTGTGTGTGTGTGTGTGTGTGGTATTAGACAGACCAATATCAACATAACAGATGTGTTTGAATAGAATAGCCCTGTACAATGATAATAAACACTAAACCATAACAGATGTGTTTGTGTTGAACTGCTGCTGACTGATGAACACTGAGCCCAGGCAGAGGTCTGTCCTTCTACCTTTCTGAGGACCTACATGAAAACATGATGCATTCCCAGGCCCCTGATACTAATCCTAATCTCAATATAGTTCAAATTTGACCCAATAGAATTTTAGTTTCAGTGTATTTTAGTTTCAAATCCAAACAACAACAAAAGCTGTCTTTGTGCCCGCTTCATGTAAACTTTCACAGAAGATAAAAATAAGTAGAAGAGGTCATCCTAACCCAAGTCTGCCCTCTGAAATTGGATCTTTTATAAGCATTTCAATCCTTTCCAAGAGGAATATCCCGAGATGTCTGGCACCAGCAAAAGAAAAGCAAGCTCACACTTACCGGCCTCATTATAGTTTTATCAGAGGAAACTCGGACCAGACTCAGGTTTACGGGGCACATCGTGACTCATCTGTGACCACCAGCAGCGTTAATCGCATACAACATCTAGAAATATTGTCACCATCACCATGGAAAAGCCTGTTAAAGCCCAGAATACTGCAGATTTTCCCGTTTTCCCCAGTTTGGGTTTGGGAGCGTTACTAAAATTAAAATAGTAAAGGCGAGTCACTCTGGAGACACTGAAAACCTTAAGACATTCAGGCTCAGTGTTTCCAGCTGTTTCCAGATAAATAGCTGGAAATAGCACAAAGTGGATAAGACACATCACAGATGATTTGAGACACCTTTCTTTGGTTGTCTGCTCCAGAGCCAGCATGGTGGATTCTTTGAAAACTTTCTCTTACACTGTTAAGTAACACATTTTGTATGTGTACTGAGTGGGAAGCACAATACTAGCAGAATACAGTGCAGGGCTGCTAACAGAGGTGATAAGTAATAACCATGAAATACCAGCTCCAATGGACGAGGTTGTTCTCACTCCGACCGTGTAATAGACCGACGATTTGTTACATCCCGAGGCGTTCCTCAGGAATGCGAAAGCTGACCTTCCGCGTTCCTATGATACGCGTCGGGTTGTGGATAGAATCCAATAGATTGATGCTCCCGGCTGTTCTCATGTTTCCTAATTTTTCCAAACTCCTAATACAGGATGTGTTGTTTGGCTGAAAGCTTAGCATACCAAAGATTTGTCACGTAGCATAAAATGTTACACTTTGGGAGGGAGAACGGGTTGAATGGACATAAAACCAGCGCTGAGATGGTGAAAATGATGCTTACAGAACTGGTGGAAACCAAGAACTGAGCCTAAAATCCTGAAGACACATCAAATTTATTGAAATTCATGTTGTGATGTGCAGCAGGCAGGATTGGACCCAAATGCAGGACTCTCAAAGATGGGACTTAAACTCAAAACACAGCTTTTATTGCTAGAAAAACGCTCGAGGACAATAAACACACAAACAAACCAAAACCTCAAACATGAAACGAAACACTAGGAAACTAACAGGAGCACGAGACAAACACACAGCATGAAGAGGACACAACACACGGCGTAAATACACACCGGAGCAATCAGGGAATGGGAGACAGGAGGGAAACACAGCTGGGAAAAATCAGACTTAACGGGACAAGGGAAGCAAAACTGACAGGAGCGTCTCATGTCAGTGTTTCAAAGTAAAACAGGAAACACGACAGGCACAGACGTGACACTGAACACTACACTAAACACGAGGGGACAAGAACAAAACCTAAGGACTAAACTCTTAACCAGAATTAAACTGAAACATAGGATAATAATAATTATCAAAACAGCACAACTAGAGAATCAGAACATAAATAATAACACAGAATAATACCAAAACACAAGAACCTGAAAATACTGATCAAAATGATCCGAACCATGGCATTAAAAATACAGCTAATGTAAAGAGCACATTTTTGAACATGCATTTCATTTTCATATCACCCCAACTGAAAACAAATGAGCAAAAAATGTTTTTTTAGTACCTAAAAATGTAAAGATTTAAAATAACCCAAAAACAAAGATGAATGAAGCTTTAAATGTTTCAGCTTGGTAGTGCTGGATTTCTTTTTTCTTTTTTTTCAATTTCATTGTGTTGTTGTTGAATTCTTGCAACACAAACTGAATCCTGTATTTGAGCTGCTGATGTTTAGGAGCCCTGGAGTAAAGCTTCTTTTTTAAACCTGCAGCAGCATCTTGTGTAAAACTTGCTCAACCACATTAAGAGTTTCCACAAACTGACATGAAAATCCAGAGGCCAGAACATCTGTACCTGTTCTGCAGGTGACTCAGAGTTTGAGGCTGGTGTTTTCCATTGTTTGAGTTCAGGACAGCAGATCAAACACAAACAGAGGAAACATGAGTCACATCAAACTCTGGAATCTTTATTTATGCATTTAATCCACCTGATTACACCATGTCATTCCTGCCATTTTACTGAATTCTTTAAAGTTTTTATCAAAGTCTTTGTGTAATGAAGGTAGCTTCAGTTTCACTTTTTCCCAACTCATCTTCCTATCTTTTACGTATGCTTGCAGATTTTGATTTCTTGTGTCTCTACAAGAATGAGGTACAAAAAAGCAAGATAACAGCAGTGACACCTTGCACAAAAGTTGCAGGTATCATTCTAGAGACCGTTGCTACAAATGAGACTTTATTTCATAACACAGCTAACAGTGAGGCATGGTGACAGTTCAAGAACACAGCATGATGAAAAGCTTTATACAGTGAAATTAAATACAAAGCTGACGTGTACATAACATGAGCTCGTCTAACGTGTTCTAGTGTTTGTGCTTCATAAAGTTTTTAAGCTCACTTATTTTCAGATTATAAATTGTCAAGTAAAATGGAAGGAAAGGCATTTTGAATGTAGCACGGTCAGCTTTCCTGCCAGGTAAAGGAACAGCCCAACATTTAGAAATCCTGTTGGTGTGATGAGAAAATACATATCTGAGGTCTTCAAGAGTATTAAATATAAAGGCTAGCTTAGCACAAGGTATGCAAAATTCCAGTTTAGCTCCCACTGTGGATCAGCAAAGTGGGGAAACGAGGATTCCCATAAAATCAGTCCAACACCAGCGTTTTCCCTGCCTCATGTTCCCTGCCCTGCTCAGTGTTAATAATCCGCACTGTTTATTTCATAATAAAGTCTCATTTGTAGCAACAGTCTCTAGAATGACACCTTGCACAAAAGTTGCAGGTATCATTCTAGAGACTGTTGCTACAAATGAGACTTTATTTCATAATAAAGTCAAAGGACAAACTGATGACATGTTAGCTGACTTAGAGGCTGCTGACCTTTCTTTGGACAAACATGTTTAAAAACACACTTAAAAAGTTCCAATAGACTAACATTACCTGTGAATGAAGTTAATTCAGAGTTCATGACCAGGTGCTGACATTTTAATGATGCAGTTAATAAACTGACAGATATGAACTGAGTTTAGAACGACAGACTGAATTACTTTATTTTCAAGTAGAACTTTGTAAGGTGAAAAACAAACTTTCTCACAGAAACTTAGGTGAATAAATGTAACAAGCACATTCAGTCTACAGTCAGAGAAGGAAGCAGGAAGGGTGGAGATATGAACTAAAACAACAGGAATCACAGCTTTCACGCTGTAAGATGGGTTTATGTCCCTTGTGTTTTTGTCATTTTATGATCTTAATTTATATTCACTGTGTTTTCAGGTTTAAAAGATGAGAATTTTTGGTGAAGAAAAGCTCACTGTGTACTTTTAACACAGGCAGTGCCTTGGCTGTCCCATCAGATGTTGTGCTTTTTACTTTTAAACAGACCCTCTCACAGCGTAGCTTAGCCATGACTTAGCTTAGCTATGTTAGCTTAGCCATGACTGTTATGTAACCAAGACAAAAGAAACAGAAACAAAACAAAGACTAACATGTAATAATGAATAAATAAGAGAAATTAAAGCATTGTGTAAAAGAACTCATATCACAAAACTAAAATAAAGCAAATACATTTTTATTTATAGTTGGCCTATAATAAAATTTTGAAGAGGTGAATAAATGCTTCTAGGTTACAGAGACTGTCCATTCGCTTCTGCTTATCCTTCTCAGGGCAGTGTTGCCAACTCCTCAGTAAGGAAAATTGCTATTGGCTGTTCTAAAAGTCATCGCCTAATTTGCATAATTGGTCATGCTAATGTAATTGTAACCTACCTTGTTGAAGAGAGAAATAACAACGTGGAACGAGACATAAAGTGAGCAAAGCACGTCTTAAATGCAGTTAGAATTTATTTAGAACTACAAATTAAATTTCTTTTAGCAATCATTGTTTTTTTAATGTCACAACTCCAACCCTGCTCCTTTATCCGGGCTTGGACCGGCAAAAGTGACCCGAAATAGGCACTGTGGTGGAGTTACTTTGTGTGTGTGTGTGTGTTTATAAGTAGTTTTAAACCTTGTGATCCACAAAACAGCATAACAAGAATTGACTGGGTTACAGTTAGTGCGGGAGTGGCGGCTTTGCTCGATTCATGCAAACTCCACACAGAAAGACCCCGGAATCAAACTCAGGACCTTCATGCTGTGCGGTAACAGTGCTAACCACGGTGCCACCGTGCTGTTACAGTGACTGTTTATTCTTAATTTGATTGTCTTGAAGTGCATTTCAGAGGGGTCCAAGTTAAAACAGGTAAACAGTAGTAAAGCAGACTTTACTACTTTATTTATTTATTTAGATTAAAAAAAATAAAAAGACAAAATTCAGGTACAAACTAGACTGTGTTGTGTGGCTGCAGGGGAAAATCCACCAAGCAGTTTGCACAAACAAATGACCAGTTACTCACACAAACCCACATATCTTGTACCGCACAGTGTGTGCTGACAAACAAATGTTCTCTGAGTCAACTGCTTGCACAGCAGCTTCTGGACAAAAAGTGCATAATAATAGTTTATTCAATGGAGTTACGGAGGACGAAGAAGGTCTCTAATATAATCTGACATTCACACTCTCTGGATTTCCGGTTACACAGAAGTGCCTCACAAGATAACCCAGACTCAATGGGTCTCAAGCTGTAGCACATAAAGTCACGGTATAAAGAAAGTTGACCCTTTTCAACTGTTAAATTTGGTTGAGTTTGCTCCTCACGAGTAAGACATCTGATTTATCTCTGTGCTGTCAATGAGACCCTTTGATGTGCCAATTTAAATGTCATTCATTAGTTAGATAGATAGATAGATAGATGCCGACCACCAGATGGCAGCAAATTATTTTGTTGGGGTAAAAGCTTCACTGTTGCTAAACAACTGGTGTTTGCATAGAGAGAAGAGAAACAACAAGAAGAGTCCCTGAAGCCTTGAATATTTTTCAGTTTACACAACTTAAATACAAGCATATTGTCCCTGTGTTGCTGTGTGGGCTCTGGGTCAAAATCCATCCTTCACAGGACTTGGCCTACCTGGTCTGCTTAGACTGGGTCCTTGAAAGGCACCGAAGACCGGAAGTAAACGGTTAAATGTGACTGTTTTAAGTATTTCGTCGTACACTTTTCACACTTCTCAGTGATCATAACCAATCAGCAACTAGTTTCTAATCAGTCTTCAATCGTTAGGCCATCATCGGCACTGATGCCAGTGATGGCTTTTTTCCCCTTTATTCTTTTTTTCTAAGGTACTGACATTACATGTATGGGGTACTGTTGTGTTGTTGTCTTTACTGCAGAAAAAAAATTTCATTATAGTTTATTTCCAAAAACTGCACAACACTCTTTAAAATTCATGCAAGTACAAGTGTACAAACCACTGACTCATTTTTACTGATGGATGCAATTTGAGATATAGCATAGGTAAGAAAATATAACTAATGCTCACATTGTTGGCAAGAAACTAAACATAAGGACTGGTTCTCATACAGCACTTTTGTACTCTGAGCACTCAAAGCGCTTTGCACAACTCATTCATTCACCCAATCACAAGTTTTTAGTGCTATCTAACTAACATTCATACACATTCACACGACCAGCCTGGGGTTCGTATTTTGCCCAAGGATATCTGGCATGCAGACTAGAGCAGACTAGGATTGAACTACCAACCTTTAGGTAGTTGACCTGCTCTACCACCTGAGCTACAGCCGTCATATGGCATTTGTATTTCCATGTTGTGACTTTAAGAGCTATTTTGTAGGTAGCACATTAACAGAACAATGCTGCAGGATTATAAAGTGGAGCTTAAGCCCAGGTCAGTAAAGTAGATCAATACAGCTGTTTTAGTATATACACGTATCTATACCTTCACTATGATAACAATCAGATCCGTGCCACCACACAAACTGCTGTCAATGTCAAATTTGTATCAGATGTTTTCTGTTCAGCTCTTTTATTGGCTCTGTGGGAGCGGGGGGAGGGACTACTCCCATCTTTACCACTAAAAAATAATCTGTATTCCGGATTCTTTGGAGTGCAATATATATCCTTTTTATTCATTCATAGTTTGTGAGTGTCATTCATGTTGAGGAAATACAAATGAAAGCATCTTGCGTTCAGATTAAGTCAGTTAACCTGAACATGTACATGCAGTAGTGGAATGATAAGATCATGAATTTGCTGATAAAAGAATTTATTGGCATCAATAAACTGCTGAGAGTTATTTCTACTGCCCACGTACAAAGTGCAGCCGTTTCTGATATTGCTAAAGCTGAACACAGCTAACAGTGAGGCATGGTGACAGTTCAAGAACACAGCATGATGAAAAGCTTTATACAGTGAAATTAAATACAAAGCTGACGTGTACATAACATGAGCTCGTCTAACGTGTTCTAGTGTTTGTGCTTCGTAAAGTTTTTAAGCTCACTTATTTTCAGATTATAAATTGTCAAGTAAAATGGAAGGAAAGGCATTTTGAATGTAGCACGGTCAGCTTTCCTGCCAGGTAAAGGAACAGCCCAACATTTAGAAATCCTGTTGGTGTGATGAGAAAATACATATCTGAGGTCTTCAAGAGTATTAAATATAAAGGCTAGCTTAGCACAAGGTACACAAAATTCCAGTTTAGCTCCCACTGTGGATCAGCAAAGTGGGGAAACGAGGATTCCCATAAAATCAGTCCAACACCAGCGTTTTCATGTTCCCTGCCCTGCTCAGTGTTAATAATCCGCACTGTTTGGGAGCTAGTATGAACACAGAAATACATGAAAGGAATTAGCATAGCTCCACCGAGCTGTGTCTCTAATGTCCTGCTATAGTTTCATTTGTACACAGCTACACCTGCTTTCACTACGTCAGCCTGGATTTTGTTCAGGCAAAAATAGTGTTTGTTTAAAGTAGCACGAACAGCACAAATATGTACAAAGAGATGTTGTACTGGTCACTGCTGGTCATTGCAATGATGCGCCAGTATGACTGCCATAATGTTCAGAGAGATGTGATTTTTAAACAGGATGATTTGTTATGGGGCAAAAACTGTAATTATTAGAAAAGCTACTTGGATACGTTTAACGTGTAGTTTTAAAAGTTTTCATCCTAAAATGTTTATTACGAGTAACCATAAGAGTTCCAAAGTATAGTGTCTAAAATCAATATTGGAACTATGTTACAATCATGCAGCATAAAACTTCTTTCACAGGTGGATACAAGTATCAAACTTCAAATATTCATTCTTAAATTAATAGTATTTTTATAATAATAAAAGCAATCACTCAAAATCCCACGATGGGGGCTAAACTAGTAAACTACACATGCTTTCTGAATGATGTCAGTGTAAAATTATAAACCATGTGGAAGAAGTCTGAACCCATCGGGTTTTTTATATTCATTTGATAAAAGGCTGTCAGTATAGTAGTGCCAGTAATACTGTTTCAGTCACATCTCCTGAAGCGAACTCTTATAGTTCTCACTGGTTACACAAAGCTCCTCTACGACACACTCAAAAATAATGTTGTTTACGGTGGTTCAGGATTTACTCAGACGACCTGTGGCTCTGTCTCCTGCATCTGTGTGTTGGATTCTGAACCATAAAATAATGTAAAAAGCACCTTGAGTAAGAAACTCAGGTGAAAATATGAAAATCTGAGTGGCAAAAGGGGTGTGACATGCAAATTTTGGAGTTTGGTACACTCTAACAGGTCCAGTGACATGGCTGATCGAGACACGTCTCACATGTTTCTGGTTATTTTAAATAAAATGTTTGCTTAGTTTGATTCTTTTTCAGGACAGTCAGTTAACATGAAGTCAGCTTAAAAGAAGAATTAGTTACTGTGATATTTTAGCTTTAACACGCTGGTAAATTTTGTAAAACACATTCTCAGCTTTGGAACAGGACTTCTTGTTCCTTAGATGTGACATTACTTTCATGGGAATATCAAAAGTCAGCACAAACATTTGATATTACATATAGGAGTGAGTCAGATCTCATAGTCAGACCCCGGAGCGAAATGACGGCAGAGATGCATCTCACAAGCTCAGGCAGTGCAGCTACGTGCACATATTTATGCAAAGCTCCTGTTTGATGCACTCAGAGATGCACAGACAACTGTTTCACAGTTTCTGCCACATTGAAAATAATATTTGAGTCTTATGGTCTTCTAAGCCGCAGGTTTCCTATTTGAATAATGACCAACATTAGCATTACTGACTAACCTGAGCTTTGAGGTCAGTTTCTTTTTATTAATATGTAAACTGTCATGACCACTGATCAGTGGCCGTGAGTACTGTCTAAAAAGACCTGGGAAAATCCTGCACTGTAAGATGGTAAAAGATGTAACCCTGTCCTTGGTAGAGAAATGACTGTTTCCTTTTCATTTTAATAGTAACGTATATTAATTATTTAAAAGCATCCAAAGTCAGGGTCAGCCAATCAGAGGAAAGCTACATTGCAGGGGAAGGAGCTAAAACAGCTTATTTGAGACGGACGATTAACTGAGGAATGGCACCAAGGCCTGTGATCAATAACGATCACTGTGAAACTGAGGCTCACAATAAAAATACAGAGCTAGAAACTAGCAGAGTGGACCTGTTTTAATAATGTTTGCCTCTCTGTCCTGACCCTGGTGTGTGAAAATAACTGATCTTTTAAGAACCACAAAAGTAGTTTTGGAATTAATTAATTAAAAGCATCTAAAAACTATCAACACTAACAGATAGTGAGTTAGCATTGCATAAGCATAAGACAGCACAGTTCATTATCTTAGGTTTGCTGGAAGTTTCCCCTGCTGCTTCCAGTCCTTGTGCTAAGCTAGACTAAACACGTCCTGGCTCCATCTCTGTGTTGGACACGCAGAGATGAACCACTACAAAAGGTGCTTCCAGATATTTTGGATTGTTCCTTTAAATCACTTGTACAGTAGCTGCATGCTTCCCTGCACCTCCCCGCTAATGCTAACAATGTTTTGTTTTCTGTGTGTTTGATGAAAATGAAAACAGTGCAAAAGGCCAGCTGGAAAATCACTGAAGCCGTTTTGTAGTTTCCTGCTGAGTTAAGGTGAAATCTGATGTTTCCACTGCAGTCCGTCAGCTGAGAGTTCAGAGGCTAAACACTGTTAGCTTGCATGTTGAAGATCTAATCACAGCAGAAAGCTGAGCTCCAAGATAAAAAACAGCCACGGCCACCAAGGAGGGAATCACAATAGAAAAGCAGTTAGACTTCTTAGATAAAGGATTATTTAATTATTTTTCTGCCCTATCTGCAGGACGGAGAATAAATGTCTGGTATATATGTGATGAATAGTCCTGAGGCAGCCAATCAAGAGTGCCACAGGATTTCAAAAACGTAAACCATGCTCCCCTCTGCCACTAGGGGGCAGCAAGCAGCCACAAATGTTCTTTTTGGGAATGCCTAATATATTAGCATGCTAGCATGTTTTAGCAAACCTGACAGCCCCAAATACTAGTGTTGAGCATGTCATACAGATGACTAAAGTAAATGTAGTATCACTGAGTTCATATTCTGCAACATCAGATTTAGCATGCTAACATGTTCCATCCAGTTCCTGGGTTTCTTGCTCATCATTGCATGTTGCTAGAATGTCAACGGGGGACAAGTGAAAGCAGGCCAAAAGAGTTTCATCATTCTTGTGAGCTAATGGTTAATAGTTAATAACTGTTAGATTTTAAAAACTAGTGCTTTCTGGTTGTGTACTTAAACTTAGCTTAAGTGTGAAGCCTGCTGCGCTGGTTTTATTTCCACTATTTTAAGCAGCATGCCGAAAAATAAAATCTTACACAGGAACTACTCTGCTTTTTCTTACTTTGTTACATAAACATTTGAACATGTATTTATTGGGATAAACTCCTTGAGATGTACCATCTTGTGTTGTAGGAGGTCATGTTAAATTAATTGATATCCAGGGTACCACTATAGCTCACCTGGCTGCACAGGTGACCCTGTGAAGGCTATAGTCCTTTAAGTCCACCCTAGGTTGTTGTTTGTGTGTGTGTTTGGGTTTTAACTGTTTTCTTTTTGTTTACACAGTCATCTGCACACAAGCATTGCATGCTGCCCCTCGGCAGGCTTCCAACAGTGGGCCAATTCACACAAAGGACTCGGAGAGAAAGGGACCTTTACAAACCATGGAGGAGAGAGCTGGTTTTAGACAGAACTGAGGGGCTCTATAAAGGGCCAGTATACAATGAGTTTCTGTGAACTAAGAATCATGCAAGTCTAATGTTGTCGAGTCCCAGAAACATAATGAGCTGAAAATAAGATCATCTCTAAAATAAAGCTGTCAGGACCAGTTGGGTTGGTCCTGTAGGAACTGCTGGAACAAACTCGAGCTTAACCATAATCTGATTTTTGGCTCAACATTTACAATGACATTAGTGAAGTACTCCTTACTCTTTCATGTAATTGTTAATAGTGGCAGGAGTTAGTTGAGTGTGTAAAAAGTTTTTTTGTTTGCTTTTTTTACAAATAGTTTAGACCATAAACACAATCCATGTCAGGTGTAGCAGGAGCCCGAGGTCTTGATATAAATATTCAAATATTCCAGATTCCATTTTAAGTTATTAGTCATTTTGTTCATTTGGGCTCTAGCATTCAGACAGACTCTAAAGTCTGTGAGTCCTTTGCAGTGAGTCCTCTGCAGCTGCCAGCTGCTCTACATGACACTGCACTTTCCCTTCAGCTTGTCAGCTCGTTTCTGTTTTCCCGACCGTTTCCCGTCGATGCTCAGGCTCATGTCCCGCTTCTTCTCTAGGGCCAGCAACTCCTGGAACAGTTCCTTGACGTTGGTGTTTGTCTTGGCCGACGTCTCCATGAAGGCACACTTCCAGGCAGCCGCCTGAGCCTCACCTTCCTTCATCTCCACCTCACGCTGAGCCGTTTCATCGCTTTTGTTGCCCACAAGCATGATGGGAATGGATTCCACGCTGCCTTTAATGGCCAAAACCTAAATGGGCATGAGATAACATCAGTTAGGACTAAACATTAGGTCATCAAAGATGAAGCTGTCAGTCCTGAGCATGACTTCTGCAGTGAACTGCATATCACTGAGGCATTTTTCACTTTGTTTCTGCACCACCAGACTGACGGTATCATCTGTGGAGGTGTGTGTTTGGTGTGTGCTTCAACATCTGTGATAACAATGGCGTTGGAAAACCAAAGTTTCTGAAAGATTTTTGTGAGTTTAATGTGCAGTGGTGCAATTAATCTGCAGAGTGTGACCTGTTGATAGATGGGTTTGAGCTCCTCCAGTGACTGGCGGCTGGTGATGGAGTACACTAGGATGAAGGCATGGCCTCTGGAGATAGACAGACGCTGCATGGCGGGAAACTGGTGACTTCCTGTTGTGTCAGTAATCTCCAGCGTGCAGACGCTCTTATCACAGCTGATCACCTGCAGGGATGACAGGCACTGATGTCAGGTATTAACAGTGACAGCAGATTTGATAGGAGGGTTTCGTTTACACATTTCTGTTACTGCAGTGTGGAAGGAAACATTATCCAGACGCAAGTGTCAGTTTCTTTTTAACTGCTTCAGCCAACCAGCTTTTTCTGCTTCTTATCTGAGATGCCCCAGATAGCAATGAATCAGTGCTGATGGCCTTATGATAATTCATAAAATGGTTCTAAGCCAAATATAGCAAAAATATTCTACATCAAACTTGAGCCGATTTTGGTCAAGACCTGGTGCACTTAATAGTTTGCTGTGAAGACTGAATAGAGCCCAAATAACACTAAACGATGTGGGTGATGTTTGGCAAAGCTATGGCATGGTTGGGGCTCATTTACTCACTCTGTGTTAGTAATTGCAGAAACCTTAAATGTATGCACATTTCATTCATGGTATTAGAAACTTTTACAGCCAAACTTTCTGATCATGCGTGAAGATGCTCAAGAGCCCCACCTGTCTGTAGGTGTCCTCGACTGTGGGGATGTAGGTGTCTCTGAAGGTGCCTTTCACGAACCGAAGCACCAGCGAGCTCTTCCCCACCCCGCCGGCACCGAACACCACCACCCGGTAGTCATTACTCTGCTCTGGCATTCTGGGAACTACAGTTCACCTGCTTCTCTGGCTCTACGATCTGTAAGCTAAAGAAGACAGGACAAGAACATAAGCTGGATTATTTAATACGACTGGATCAAAATGAAAGGGTCAAAACGATGTCCTGCACATTATATCACCTTAAACATTGCATTCATTTGAAGTGTGGGGCTAAAAGTGAAGTGTGGACAACTACTCTGTTTCCCTAGGTGTCCATGAAGGTAGCAGAGCACCTTCCAGGTCCACCTAAGGTACAAGATAGTAAAAAGCCCAGCTTTGCTTGCGCCTCGTGTAGCTCATCTCACCTTTATAAGAACACTTTATTTAGTTTTGTTAAAGCTTTACACCTTACAGCTCACCCACACCGAGTTTTACATGTGCCTGTCGACAGTTATTTGATGGCCAATGAATTCAATTTAGATTCATCACTCTATACAACTTGTTTTCAGTCCAGTCTTGTGTAATTTGGTATACCTCGGCCTTTTCTTCCTGTTTCACCTCTTTAACGATGTCTCGTTGACAGCCAGACTTCCACAGAGACCATATCTGATGAATCTTTGGCGAACAGTCGATGGATCGAGGGTCAGATGCGTCTGTCATGTCCTGTGTCAGGTCTTAGCTGCTTTTTTCCTATTTCTTAAGGACAGGACTTTCGGATGCTGTTCATCGGATGTAGATAGTTTTTCAGGCCAATTTTGTTCAATTTTCAACTATTTTTGTTCACAACACAAGACTGACAAAAAATGCCAAGACATGGCAAGTTTTAGCTAAAAGCCCTCGGAATCACTTTGCTGGTGCAAAACTACTATCTTACATCTATTTGTGTTACCTTTTGCATTTAGAGATTCAACACTTTCGTTGTATATATGCAGTGACAATAAAGGGCTATTCTACTCTATTGTATTCCTTTCTAACTGAAGAATTTGAAACAAATGATGTGTTTTTGTGACATGCTGGTAATAACCAACAATTAAAACTGGTCCTTTGCTAAGTTGTCATCCCTTAAGTTAGGTCCCTTTTTGTGTCTAAATAATTCAAAGGTAACTGTTACGCAAGTTCACAAAGAAAAAACACTCCTCTAAAAATGATCAGGTACAATGACCGGACTTTAAATTATTGAAAAATCATTGAAATGACTGAAAAATGTAGAATTTTTCTTTTTGGTTTTTCTTTAGTACTTACTTTCATTATTGGTTTAATCACTTGAAACAGTACAAATACATACAGGCAAATTTAAGTAATTTCAGGATTTCCAGGCTGTGAGCCTCCCTCCACCCCTTCAGAATGACTAACGTGCACAAATGACACTTTTCCATGTCGTTAAAGAGGAGAGCTGAAAACAAACCCCAGAGAAGGAAAGACAACAGCGAGTCTAAAGGGAGCTCCTTCTCCTCCTCACCAACGTCACCACCTCCTTATCTCTGCCTCAGATTCAGACCACCAGCCAATCACCACCTCGTTAATCCATCAGCATGACGAGCATCACACATACACCTGCCTCATGATAGCTTCCATTGTGCTTCTGGATATAACCATGGCAGCATCTCAATGTACTGTGTGTGTGTGTGTGTGTGTGTGTGTGTGTGTGTGTGTGTGTGTGTGTGTGTGTGTGTGTGTGTGTGTGTGTGTGATAAAGAGAGAGAGTGTGTTTCCAGTCGCCGTGGTGACGGCACTGAGAGAGGAGAGCAAACATGTCATCGGCACCAGCAGGGCTGTTGTCAAGGTAACCTGCCTGCCCACATCACTTGATGTCACTTCCTGCGCGGAGGCAGGCAGCAGGGAAAACACCTCCAACTAAAGCAGCAGCATCAGAGCTGCAGACACAGAATCTAAAAAAAACAGACCAATGTGAGACCAGGATATGAATTTCATTATTCTAATTATTACTGTCATTGCTACTGACAGTGCAGGCCTGCTTTAAATGGAGACGAAGCAAGAACGATAAAAATTATTTTTATCGTATAAGTTGTGCTTAAAAAGATTATTCCACTCTGCTCAGCTCACCAATCGATCAGACTGATAAAGAAAAATCGTCTATAACAGGCAAAAGTCAAGTTATTTGGTGGATTACGCCCTCTGATGGGCCAACACACAATAAACACAAAACTCTATCCACAGCCTCGTTCATAATCCGTCATCCTGTTTTATCATAGCCATGGAGAGGATCTCAGGGCGAAGTTGAGGTGCGTCCGTTTTTGCAGATGAACACAAATGACAGCATGCACTGATGAAAGTCAGCTCTTTCAGTCTAAGGCCATTGTTCTCCAGCAGAAAAAGTCGATTCTTTCTCACTCCAAGCTCCAGCTGCTGAGGTAACCCTCTAAGTAGAGCTGGGCGATAGAACGATAACGATATGTATCGCGATATAACTTTTACTCGATAGAGAAATTAAGCTATCGCGATAGACCTCGCCGCTCTTGTCCTCTTAAAATAAAAAAAATAAAAAAAGGTCAGCCAATCCAAATTAAGTAGCGCAGAGCCGAACCAATCACAGCCGTCACGTCGCGTGACTTGTTACGTACAGCACAAGTGCCAAGCCGCACGTGTGTTTGTTTGGGAAGCAGCCAGCGCATAATGGAGGAAATGAGTGTGCCGACTAGAAAAATCAACCGAGCGTGACCGAAGAGAAAACAGATGATGGTTCCAATGCCGGAGAGATTGTCGAACGGAAGAGCCATAGAAGCTCCGTAGTGTGAAGGTATTTCAGCTATTTCAAGTCTGACAAAAAATAGAGTAGCGTGCACTGTAAATTGTGCCGAAAGCAAGTCTGGAAATACAATAAACTGGTGCATGCGTCACACTGTGCGCCACGTTATTGTTTCGGTGAAATGAATTTCTACAATACTGTTACTGTTAATTCTACTCTCTGCAGTGTTTAAATGCTTACATATACACACAGTTACTGTCCCTCCACACATACGACTCGGTTCTGCTTCTATGCCCCAGCTTTGTTTACTTTTTCCCACCGAGGCTTCTAGACTTCTGATTGGCCAACATTTCTGCACGGTTAGGAATCTAGCGCCACCTGCTGCTTTGGCATGTTCATAGCAGCGTTTTCCTTCATTTCTGCCTTTATGTGTGGACGGGATTATTTTTTAAAACGAAAACGGAAAATCTCCGTTTTCAAAAATACCCGTGTACCCGTGGACGTAGCCTCAGTCTCTGACTGGAAGCGCTAATTCGTCATTCGGCTTTTGTCAGACTAAAGTAACTGTTAAAACTGTTTGAAAAGCTCAGCTATACAACAAGGAGAGATTGAGAATTTCCTTTTAGTTCTCAGTTTATTTGATACTGACAAAAGTTAGTCAGTTTTGTCTGTTCTTCTGTAAAACAAACTAAGATTTATTTTTAGAATTAATATTTTGTTTCTAAGTGGAATTGACAGTTTAGTCTGTTTCATTTGTTCTATTTTGAAACTTAAACGCTTTAGCGGCTGCCTTTTGTGTAGTTTGCAATATTTGCCTTTATTTATCTGAAAAAGTCTCATGTTCCTTAAGTACATCTACCCTGTTGAACTTATTATGGGAAATAAATATTTAAATAAAAACAAGCTGCTGATTATTTCACATTTTACTTGTGAGCAACGGCACATTTAAATCTTACAAATATAGTTATTTGGCTTATATCGTGATAGATATCGTTATCGCCTGAAATGAAAAAAACATATCGTGATATGAAAAAATCTCATATCGCCCAGCTCTACCTCTAAGGTATGAGGAAAAAAACACTCTTTACTCAAAATGATAGAGATTTTCATTGAACTGCCTTTGAGCTAAGTTTAGACTGGGACTTGCCCACTTCATGCTCCTAACTGTTATTTTGCTCAGCCTAGAGCCACTAAAAAGGAAGTCGCTGAGGTGGTTGATCAGGATGCCCTCGGGTGCACTGAGGAGCTTATATCCAGCCAGCATATCATCCAGCTAGGAAGTTTCTACAGATGCCTCAGGATTTCTGAAATATTACTTTGCTGCTTTAGTGGCCTGCTTCTTTAAGAATTTAACTCAATAAATATTTAACTTTCAAAATGTAAGAGTTGAAAAAAGACTCAAGGTGGAGCCTCCCTCTTTTTATTGTGTCGAGCTAAAGTTGAGTTTGTATCAGGCCGTATAAAAAATGCAGTTTTATCAAAGCCACCTGCATCGCTCAGTCAGGCACAATGTGAACACAGTGTGACATCGGTCTGTTAGTTTCACTCCATAAATTTTAAACAAGCTGAGTTACTGGTTTGAAAGGGTGAATTTTAACGTAAACCACAACCTTACCCAGTAACTTTAACTTTTTACAGAAATTTTAATGAAGTGATTAATATTAACATTACATCAACATTTTAGAATAGTATTAATGCTATTTTTTGTAGTATTGTTAGCAGCATTGTTTAGCCTGTTCATGCTGTTGGCTGCTATAGGGTGTCACCTTTCATGAATTCAAGCCTGTTGCTAGATGGTTGCTAGGCAACATGACAATATTATAATATATCATGTATTATTTAGATATTGCAGAGTTATATGAATGTTAGTGTTGTGAAATTAAAATGATAGCATTCTTTTTTTTTAGCTATTATAGGTGTGTAAATGCTAAAAACAGTCCATTTTAGCCTATTGCTAGTTGGTTGCTAAGACGACACGATAGCAGCATAATAACTGATATAGATGAGAACCTACAGGGGGCGTGTGCAGACTCTGTGCCAAGTTTGGTTTCTCACCTCCTGACTGTTTAGAATGAGTTGGCAAACATAGAGAGATTAAATGTATATATTAAGATTCTTGTGACACATTGTGTCCTTTTTCTTTCTTTTTTCTGTATTTGTTTATTTTTCCCCATCCATAAATCCATCCATTTTTCTTATCCAATTCAGGATCGGGTGGGTGGGGGCCTGGCAAGAGACAGGGTACACCTAGGACAGCTCGCCAGTTCGTCACAGGGCTGTTCACACTCACATCCACACCTACAGCATGTTTAGAATCATGGGTTAACTGAACAACCATGTCTGACTGTGGGAGGAAGCTGTGGGTCCTTTCTTATTGTTTTTCCATTTTTTCTTACCACATTCAAACCTTTCCCCTTTGTGCCTTACTGTGTGTTAATATAAGACATTCTATTAATAGTTTTCGTCTATTTCTTCTATAGCTTTGGTGATTTAAATGAAACTTCACAGGATTTAATGAAGGATTACAACGAACCCGAAACATGAAATTATTAACACGTTATGTAATTTCCCTCCTGTCTAAAATAAGAAGGTGTGACCTGAAAAAAATAGCACAAAGTTCACACACGCATTTTATCGCGTAACACTCAGTCACTTCCTGAAGAGTTAACAGAACCTTGAAGTCTTCATTCTAAAATGTAACAACTGGCGGTATAGAAATGTTATTTTTTCTCTAAAAAGAGAAGCGTCACCACAATGTGACTGCATGAACTCATTCATGTCCCCACATCGTGAGAAATCCAAGTACTCACACTTACACTGAGGTTGCTGCAGTTTCACACCTCCAGCTGAACTCCTCACATCATTCACACTCTGTTGAAAATCTCAGTGTTTAATATCCTGCAGCAAAGAGCTGAATGTGATTCAGAAAGCCACTTCTTCCTGGAGATGAGTTGGAGTTGCTGTTAACTCTCTGAGATGTTTGTGGAGAATAACATCTGAATGAATCGTAAACTGAAAGCTTTTCAGATAAAATCTGATTTTGAGGCGTGAACATGTGGGAAGCGAGTATACCGGTCCAACAGGAAGCTTGCAGCAGACTGAGGAGTACAAAAATGCAAATAACTCATATTTCAGTACTGTACTTTTTCCTTCTACTTGTGTCACTACATACTTGTGCCTGTCTGCTTGCCAGATCAAAATTTTAGGATTTGATTAAGAAGTGGATTTTAAAAAACACACATTCTCCTCTAAAAGCATCCAAATGCTCCTGCTTCTCAGATGTGAGTTTGTTTCTTTTCTGTTTCCAGCCTTTAATCGATCCATTTTCTATTCTTTATCCAGCTGGAGGTTGGAGCAGTCTAAGTAGAGATCTTCCTCCCTCTGCCATCTCCTCCAGGTCTTCCAGGGATACTGAGGCAATCCCAAGTCAGCCACAGGGCATAATCACTTCAGCGTATCCTGGGTCTGTCCCCGAGGTCTCTGAGCAGGCACACAAGAGGCATCCCATTCAGAGCCACCTCAGCTGGCTCATTTCTTAAGGAGGCTCCTCGCTGCATTTCCACTTACTTATTTTTTAATTTTAATTTGTTTTTGGCTTTTAAATATGAGGATAAGTAAGAGGATGATCAATGTTATAACTGGACTATTAATACAAAAATACAAAAAGAGTAAGATACATTCCAGAGTAAGATCCATCATATTGACTAAATAAAGCCAAAAGTTTCAAACACTACAGTCGGTGTATCGCTGTGTTTTTGCCATGGACCACAACCATCGCCCACTGGTGGCCATTAAGAAGAACACATCTGCACATCTGTGTTGGCTTCATTTTTCAGACCCGGAAGCTACATTTGTCCTTTTATATTGATATGGATACTCATACACTCATCTCAGGCACACAGCGCTGACACTTCACTTACTTCCAAAGCTTTTTATATGCACTGTTAATGGCAGCACGCAGCATCCTGAACGCCAAACAATCGAACACTTCAGAGAAGAATCAGTCTCAGGCCAACTAAGATTTCTTATGCTTTGCTTTAATGTTTGGTGTTCCTCATGTTTAATGTGGTCTATGCCGCCACAATCATCACAGCACGAGTAACTAATTATCACAGAGCACGTTAGCCAAGCTTTGATCAGCAGTTAGCATTATCCCAGCTAGTTGCTGTAACTGTTTGTAAACGACAGACTGAAAATCAGCTTCTTCAACTGCACAGGTGAGCCTGTCATTGGCTAACAGCCACATGGAGCAGAAACACGTGACGTCAACTCATTCAAAGTGAATGAGAAGTGAGAGCAATGAGGTCTGAAGTGTATCTTTGTGACTCCTGCCAAACTGCAAACTGCGAATTATATTTTTCACTGCGAATATCCAAACCATGCAGCAACATAGTAATAACTAACCTCCAGCTGTGCATGGGCTCATCCCAAATGTTCTTCTGGCTAAAGTTTTCGATGCCATATGATGACATTCCTCTCTCCAGATCAGGAATGATGAGAAGAACCGAACGCTTATCTTACCTGTGTTAATGTGTTTGCATTCGTTTGGCAATGGTTCTATATGTGACTGGTTCAACCCTCTAAGCCACCAGATGTGCATGCTGTTCACTTCTTTTTCCTGTCTGTGCTCACATCCAAAGTTATAGGGTAGATGTAGTATTTAGTATAGTGTCATCCAGACACCAGATAGTTATCTAAACTCCACTAAACCTCATAAATCCTTTTCCGTGGACACTTGAACACCTTTATGAACAGCCACGCTGACCATTTTATGTCAGACTTTGGACCTTTTCTAACTCTCAGAGGCGCCTCTGCCTCTGTTTGCTTTTGGGAACTTGAAAAAGCATCTGACCCGGAAATGGCTAATGACGTCACATGCGCGTCACAGCGCCGACACTAAAGGAAAACTTGAGTTTATCCCTAAGACAGCAACGGCTTTGACTAAAGAGCAGTAAATCATTCTGGGACTCAGTGAGTTTGGTAATCGTTTAACTAACATGTAATAAAAATCAAAATACTATCTGTGTAAATATCATCTCAGTGCAACTGTTGACTTCTCGTGTTAGCTATGACATCACACATAATGCAACATATAGTTCACAAAGTCATTTTTCTTGCACAAACTAATGACACAAAAAGGTTACATCAATCATTGGTAAACAGTATTGATTATGATTTCATTAGCTGTTAAGACACTAAAACAAGCTACTGTATTTACTGCCTGCTCCCTGCCTACATATGCACTCTGAGTATGAACCCAATCTGGATGTGTTCTCCAAACCAGTTATTATCTAAATACTGATCATTACTAAATGCAGTTCACTATTTCTTAACTATAAAGGTGGCTAACTAAAGTATACTTGACTCAAATACCATTTATCAATGATGATGACTTCCATCACTGAGTATGATAAGGCTGGGCTGCTGATCATTCTGTTCTGAGACTTGCACCACATTTCGGTCACCGTGTGACTGTTCTTTAAGTTAAAACTCAAAAAGCATCTTCACTACAGCAGCTTTTACGGTACTATTTTTTGTGCTCGTGATGGCATTTCACGACTATAAAACACTGTCACGACACACACACACACACACACACACACACACACACACACACTGACCTGCAGCTTTGTTCTCTCAATCAGCTGCAGCTCCTCGGTGTCATTACCTCCTCACATCATGTTAATCACTGTGACTGCACTCAATAGTAAGACTGCTCCTCGGGCGTGCGCGTAGTCGGGCACGCGCGTCTATAACCATTATATGAACGCGCACACCTATGCGCGCGCGCACAGATTGTTGGAATACAGTCAAACCAGCACCGAGCCGGGTGGTGAAATCAGACCGGCCGTGGAGCTCTGCTCCTCGGCTGCTGCCCGACATCCTCCCCGGCTGACGGTGCGTTTGTTTTTTTCCGGTGTGAGTGTCAGCGCAGTGGCGGGTGTGGGTGTGATGCCTGCGGACTCACCTTATCTCCGCGGATCCTCTCCGTCGTTCCCTGTGAGTGTGTGTGTGTTTGCGGGGTTTGTCTACTCCGGAGCGGCTGTGAGCAGCCTGAATCCTCGGCTGTCTGACTCACACCATCATCATCACCATCATCATCATCACCATCATCAGACCTGCTGCTGCTGCTCAGCGCACACCAGACCTCCTCTTCCTCCTCCTCCTCCTCCTTCTCCTCCCTCCTCCATCACCTCCTTCCGCGACTCCGCTGGCAGGACAAGACTTCCGTTCGAATGGATTTTCAGAATAAAGGGCTCTTGCGGATGATCTTACTGAAGTTACAGACTGCATACAATATTATTTAAAGCTTCAAATCCGCTACACCAAATATCTGTATTCTCAAGGATAAATGGGTAGCACTAAAACATGCTAAAGATTTCAATTGTTACCTTCAGTAGTTGGCTGTGTAACCCTTTAAGGCACATTCGTCAGATTTGAGGTTTTCTGCTGTGAAAAAAGAGACAGTAAATAAATTAAGGCTTCTTTTCCTCCTCGCCCAAATTTGAACATTTTTAGCTTTTTTAATCCCCGCACTCCCCCCGTTACACTCACCCGTACACATCACCGATAATAAATACGATTATAAAACTTTCTGTGAATAAATAACTTTCATTGTGTTTTTTTCTATTTTCAAAGCATTACGCGCTTTTAGGTTGAAGGCTGAGAATAACAGGAAGTCTTCTTTTCATCCTCCTCCTCTAAAATAAAAATACATTTTTCTTCACCTTCACCTCCTTTAGCGTCAGTCAGACACGTCATCGACAGGAAAAAATGCAATGAGCAGAATAAATAGAATACAGTAGAAGTAAAAATCACGCTTGAATCCTATCAGGTTACATTAGAAATACGCAGTATTGGCTGTTCAGGCTGCCTGTAATATAAGCTGTGTACCTGTTAGTGATCAAATGTCCCTGTTTAGGGTTGTGTGACTCCTGATCGTCTGATCAAATGTACCAAAGTCATTTTGTGTTTTGGTTTTCCTTCAAAACAATTATCTCGATCCTTCTTTCATCAAAAGGAAAACAATAGATGCAAATCAGACTAATGTAATGTTACGTAATGTTACAGTGAGGCTTCAGTAGTGAGTGATCGATATCGCATTGATTATTGTCCCGTGGTGCATGAGGACAAAGAGCTGCTGATATAACAGATGAAGCATGTGTTGCTTGCAGGTTTGGGGATTGCATCTTGGTGTTTACATTGATATGGTTATGTGTAAGTGTTTGGAGTTATCACAGGCTACAATCTAAATTTTGCGTCATGGAAAAGTGAAGAGGCTGGAAGCGCTTTCCTGATGACTTCATGCTCTTAATTGTTAGTTTGAAGTCTTACTGAACACAGCATGATGATACTCTGTAAGTTATGGTCCCACTTAGACTCTTAAAGGACCATCAAGAAGTGTAACAAAGCTTTTGTGACTAACAAGTCCACTGTTCCCCACAAATAGACTATATTTGGGCAGAGCAATATTATATTTTGTGACTTACTTTAATTTTATTATCTACCTGAGACAACAATGTGACTGATTTCCTAATGTTTCCGTTTTTTTTCTCAAAGTTGTAGTAACCAGCTTGGCTCCGGTCCTCCTCGTCTTGTGTTTCCCTGACTGCAGGTTAAACTGTTGTGGCATTTCTAAAGATCACTCATGTGTCTCAAGCCTCTTTTACAAACTCCATCTCCAGTGTCTTGAACTGCAGCTGCTGATGACAGTTTGAAATCTGCTCCAGATCTGACTAATAAGACCCTCCAGCAGGTGGAGAACTGCTGCCGCTACAAGGCTGCAGAGAACAAAAGACTGCAGCTGCAGTCCAAGATGGTGGAGCTGGAGTAAAGGGATCGGTACTCCTGATAGCCTTTTTCTGTTGTAACTGAGCACTCAAAGCACGTTGTACTGTAAGCCACATTTATTAGTTTCTAACTTACTCACAATCACATGCTGATGCAACCCCCCCCCCCCCCTCCCCCCCTATCTCCTGATCATCCATAAAGAGATGATAAAGCATTGGAGAGTCAGCTGATTATTCATCTATCATTTATTGTCAAAGAATACATAGTATTATTTAATCATTAATTTAAGTATATGTGCACCTTTTTTTAAATGGGTTGCTTCTGAAGGATGTCTGCGCTCACCATTAGACATGGGGTGAGGGGCTTGGTGGTTTGCAAGGAGCCCAGTAGACATCTGGGCATCTCCTAGGTGAGGTGTTTCAGGCATCTCTCCCTGGGAGGAGACGCCGGGGAAAACTCAGGATACACTGGAGAGATTTTGTCGCTCAGCTTGCTGGGAATCCCTCAGTGTTTGCCAGGAGAGCTGGAGGGTTGGGTGGGGAAATCCAGATAAGTTGCATATGTATAAGTGGTGGATGGGTGCACAGTATCCCTCAGTTTGTAAGTCAGAGTCAGCTGATTTATATTGTCTGTATTACTGATATTGCAGCCAGGGGATGCTACTGTGTTGCTAAAATCGCTTTTTACTGATAATGACTGCTAAAAAATGTGTGGTCTTAGCCTTCTGCTTTTCTTTTCCTTTTTTTGCGGATGAACGGATGGATTTAAAAAAAAAATGCTGAATGTGTTGGAAAGACCCGGATAAAGTAAAATAGAAACACGGTCACTTATCTCCCTCTAGCGGGAACGATGAAGCACTGCAAAGCTAACGTTTATGTGATGGTAATGAGTCAATGTCTACTATACTGAAACAAAGGTAATTAGGCTGTCAAACATTCTGTTAACAGTTTAATAATTATTCTAAACTTAGCCAGGTGAATTTCAATATTCATCAGTTTTTTGACTGTTGTTGTTCATAATCGGAAATTAATGTTTTTCTTGATAAACTGGTTTGATGCATTTGAGGTTTTGCCCAGTTTGATCAGATATTTCCTGAATGCAGCTAAATTTAGGTTTTGTATTTAGACAGAGAGGCAGGTTTCAAGAATACTATAGTCTTAGCGATGTTTCTAAAGAAAATCAGCTCTTTACAATTACACATGTAAACTGATAAAAGGATTTATTAAATAATGTCTACAATCAAAGCCAATGTGAACATTTCTCTGAACAAGAAGGAAAAGGATGCAGGAGGAAGTGGCAGAGATTCAGTTCCTGACTGTAGAGTGAACTAAACACAACAAACTAATTAATTCTAATTTAAAGAAACAGAATGAATCACAAGTACTGCATTAAAATATGCTGTGCACAGCACATAGCCTCCATAATGAATGTGAGGAATATTATTTTGTTATGAATAAATTATTATTATAATAAACAGTGTGACATTCTCATATAACATTCTTGTTATTTTGGTGCAGAAGCATCAGTGCACCTCCCGTTCCTCACATTCTCAAATCACGCTGTTGTGATTTCACAGCTCTGCAGCTGTGAAGGAAAAGACTGCAGCAGGAGCTGCTTGTCTTCAGGCGTTTCTGACAGAAACACTTTAAAGCCGCTTTCAGAAGTCGGCTGAGGTGATGTGCGAGGAGCAGGTTGTGGTAGATCACTGGGTTCATTCCACCTGGGAGGCTGTGGTCCTGTGTTAAAACAAAAGTCAGCATTGATTTATTATTTCTAGGTATAGTTGATTTTTTTCTCAGTGTTATTTGTGTCTTTACTTGCTGCTTAGTTACCGTTAGAAACTAATATTTTAAGAGCCATAAGTTAGGTTAAATACCATTTGAGTAAATTATTGAATTATACAGTTATATCTACAGTTTTAAGATTTTGGTTTAGGTTAAATGTTTAATGTTTTTCCAGTCCTGATATCCCAACAACACGACTGGTCAATAACACTGATAGCTGTGGAGTAATGTAAATTATAATGATGCAGAAACAACACCAACAATCATATCAAGAAAAAAAAGACCAAAGAACATGTGTAATGTTTGAAACAATAAAGTAAGCCGAGTAAGCTTTTCCTGACCAGCTGGATTCTCAAAGTTTAAGATATATTAAGTTTTATTGTCATTATTAGCAACAACATACATGCATCAAAATTAGAAGCACTGCTGTATTTGGTGCATACAAAGATAAACATTTATACAATAAGAATAAAATATAATTCCTAGAAATATATATCCTGTATTTTCTTCTATCATACATAAAACAATAAATGAGATTAAAAATCTAATGATACCAGCTCAAATGATGGCACAGGTGGGCAGTGGAATAAATGGACATAACAGAGGTGTTTTAGGTTTGGGGCTATTGCACATAAGGTGAATATTCCACAGTGGTGAGCATGTAATTGGTCTGTTGTAAGTACTGAACAGCCTGATGCTGCACTGAAAAAAGCTGTTTTTCAGTCTGCTGGTCCTGAAACTGTGAAGTTTGGCTTGTTGGGCTGATTAATTCTGCAGTCTTACGTGTACTTTTTTTTCCAACAGCTGTTGGATTGATTTCCCTAAACTGCCATCGTTAGTTGTGTGTGGAGTGCAATAACTGTAGACACAGGAGGCAGGAGCCATGAAACACAAAGCCAATTGATTAGAGTCCAAAAAACACAACGAACAGGCAAACAGGGAGCACAGGAAACGCAAACCTACAGCTATGAATGGCAGGACTACGTATACAGTGAGGACTGACTGGGAATGGGAGACACAAGGGGAACAAAAAATAGGTGAGGACACCTGAGACAACAAGCTACCAAAGTACAACAGGAACTAACCTAAAGAACAGAGACAAACTACACTGAAGAACAAGAACACAGGAGGACGCAAACACAACAAATAATCAACTAAACAACTAAAACCTCTCAGCAATCAAACTAAATCTTTAAAGCACAAAAACTTTACACAGTGGAAACTTATATAGAAACCAGCTGTGATTCAAACAGTGAATGAAAAGATATTCCTTTTTTATGTAATGTGTTTGTCTTCACCTTAAGGATCCCGTCTCACTGCTTTGACTTTATATTTTTTATTCCACATGCATTTGAATATCATCTGAGCTTTCTCTGTTTTTAGCCACATTTAATGAGGTGTGATTCATGTGTCCCTCTCAGACTGATGCGTCTGTTAATAGGTACCGTCCCTACACACTGCTCCCCGGGCGCCTGCTTAGTGGGCTGCCCACTGCTTCACTGAGTGAATGGGTCAAATGCAGAGAAAAACAAGTAATTTCCCCATGGGGATCAATAAAGTATCCATTATTATTATTATTATTATTATTATTAAAAGGATGATTTGCTTTTGTACTGAGTTCAGCGGTCTTTAACAAAACCTTTTTCTATTTCCATATAACTCCCCCCCCCCCCCCCCCCGACTCTGTCTCCTCCCTCCACCCCCCACCCCCCCACCCCCCCTCCTCTCTCTCCCTCTCTCTCTTCTCTCTGTGATCTTCAGCTCTGCTCGGAGTCTCAGAGTCATGAGGTAAGGACCGACCGCTCCTCGGTTTGTCGCTTCCATCTCACCCCTCATTCCCTTATAATCTGGCTTTTTCCGACCGTACCGACCCTCCTGTCCTCTCCCGGTCCGGTTCGGTCCGACTAGATGTGGTTCTCTTCCTAAACGCAGCGGATAAAGACATAAAGAGACTCGCCGATGAGCGCAGGTCAGACGGGAGGAGGCTGATGTGTCCGGATTTTAAAAGCTGCGGCGGAGATTTCAGGTTTGAGTCGGATTTTTAATGTTCTTGTTTTCCTCCACCCTGTTTTCATTTCATCCATCATTCATGCGGGGTATTAGGTGATGGGGTTGGGAAGGGAAGGGAGGGCTGTATTTTCTCCTTCATGCATGCAGATGGATGGAGGAGGATGGAGGAGCTGATGAATCATAGATGTCGTCAGAGAAGCAGCAGCTAAAAAGGAGGTCAGATTCAAGAATAACAAGAAAGCGTCCTGTAGAAAAAATATCTGTTTTATCGTAAAAACAAAAAATCAAATCGAAAATCCTCTATGGATATTCATTCAGCCGAAAGTCACATGGAAATTTACTGTGAGGTGTTTTTTTAAGTTGGGTGATCATTTTGGGCCTTGAAGGTCTCCTGCAGTCTCCCCCAGTATGCGCTGGTTTCACTGGGTTCACTGGTTAAGGATGCATCACCCCACTCTGTTAAATATTCATTTATTCTGCTGGAGCTGTCGCAGCTTTCTTCAGCGTTTCTCTGTTTATTGTTTGTCTTCATCGTGATTGAAATGTGCTGATTTTAAGAAAATACGTGGTGGTGATTGTTCCTCTGGAGCTGCTCTGCTTCTGCTTTTATGTCTGTCAGATCGAAGTTTTATGTTGGTTGTTTTTCATATATGCTCCTTTTAATGCACATGCATAATCTGTGAATTGGTGAAGAAAAGCAGGCCATGCTCCTGAATGATTTATTGCATTGATTAGGCCTGCAGAAGGTGAACATGAAGGGTGCAGCTGCTGTAGGTTTGTATTTTCTGTTGTGTGGTGTAGGGGAGGGTCCAGGATTACTGAACAAGCTGGATTGGGCAAAGGGGAGCATCAATAGGCCCAGGCTCTGATAAATAAAGCACCTAAACTTTCCTTAGAAAGAAGAGTGAAAGCAGAGCTATTTTTCTTAATAAAACTGAATGAAAGTTTTGCATTTCAGGGAAAATATTTCACAGGAAATATACAGGAAAGAATTCTGAAAGGAATGAAAAAAGGTGCAAAAAAAGGTACTTTCATGGCACCTTAATGCTGTCGTGTGAATTTAGGCCGGACATTTAATCAGATTTGTATTTACGACCTTTAACATTTATTAAAATTACACATAGCAAATTATATAAAATCAGTATAAAAACATAAGAAACATCAAATGTAATGAAAGTTCAAACATCAGAAGAAGTAATTGTTCCACATTCTTTGCAGCTTTATGTACACATAGAAAGAATAAGAATAAGGTACCGTTAGGGACAATACTGTTTTGGCAGATGTAGGTCAGTAAGTAAGAGGAGACCGATCGAGATAGTGAATAGTATATATCTGTGTCCCTGGAAGGACAAAGGAGATCACGGTTTATCACGAGCCTGAACACAAACCTGCCACAGGCCCACCTGCCTACTCTGTAAACAGGGTGTCTGGTATTTGTACCAAGCACAGAGTTGTAGAGGAAAATGTGAGGTAGCTCACAATTACAACATGTAATACTTACATTTTGTCCTGTTAAATTATTGTTACGTCCTTTATTCACCATGTACAGTACAATACTCGTTAAGCAGTCTCACCTGTATGTGTTAGCAAAATTTAATCCACAGTTAAGAATTGTTTTCCTCCACGTACGTCAGAGGATGCAGCTCACTTTCCTTGTCTCAGGTAGTCCTTGAATGCTCCACGACTATCACCGTAACAGTTAATATTAGACCTCTGTCGTAATCCTTAGATTGTTCAATTTAGAAAACATTCAAACAAAAATCCCTTTATGCAAATATTTGAAATACAACAACTGTCGTGGGCTTCCACTGGCTGCAGGGTGCTGGGTATGTGGCCATTTGCCCATGTGGTAATCAGTCCAAGCGTACAAAGTGCAGTAGTGGGTCAGAGCTTAAAAGGGTCTATAACTTTTGGATGAATAATGAGGAATAACAACAACCAAATAAAAAATTAAGAAACGTATTGTGTGAGTATTAAACTGCTGGCAGGATTTATTCTACATTTACAGATAAATCTCTGCTGTCAGTGCTGTGATCCTTCTACAGCGATGATTGCAGGAGCTGCTCTGCTTCTCCAGTGTCCAGCCTCATCATCAGAGAGAGCTGGATTACATGATGAGAGCTATTGTAAAAATCTCATCCTCAGTAGCTGCTTTGACTGTATGAATAATTTCAAATCCTTCATCATAAAAATATTTCCTTTGATTAAATCACAGCAAAACTCAAGTTGTTTTTTAAGCCAGCCCACGGTTCTGTTGAGACCCTAACAAAGGCGCATGACTGCTCTCAGTTAAACCCCAAGCTTAATAAGATTTCTGTGCTGTGCTCTACAGGATTTTGAATCATTTTCTTCTCTCTTAACGTCTTCAGAGAAACTTAAAGAAGTCCAGACGCTTTTCTTTCCAAGTTCCTTAGACTACAGCGACCATGATGACTGCGAACCTTCACAGACATTATTGAGAATAATGTGAGAGAAACTGTGGGGCTATTGCCCTTTAGTGGTTTGACTGATCACATGAGAAACAGAGACAGTACCTTCAGTTTTCTGGGATTTGTTCTGTATGTAGACGTCTTTTCCTGGTGATCTGAAGCTTTGTTATAGTGAGTGTGATGGAGGCTGCTGGCACAGATGGAGGGTGTGGCTCCCAGCAGCTCCTCTGCTGTCTCACATCTCTGTTTGCTCAGAAACACCCTTCACAGTAAAAAATTAATACATAAAGAGAATAAAGAAAACTTTGAAGTAGCTCAAATACAGAAAATAACAAAACAAAGCTGTCAGTTTGCATTTAAAGGACCATTCTGAAGCTTTTTTTAATAAGCATAGAAGGATTAGTGAAGAAGCCTCAGCGGGTCAATGATGCCCCCGGTTTAGAGACTGAGAGTCAGAGTCAGACAGAAAATACAAGCAGAAATAGATAATAGATCAGATATCAATAGATAAACAAATATATGAAAAACACTGAAAACTAAGAAAGACAGAAGGACCACTGCAGACAGAGACAGCGGTCCAAAATACACGAGTGTTGATGTAGTCAGTCTCATTCAGTCTTCTGTAGGAGGAGACACAGTCTGATGTCTCACAATCTGTGTGAACCTTTTCTTTTTTTAATGTTCTTAATTCTGATTTGTTTCCAAATATTTTCCTCCAATTGTACGTAAGACAACAGAACGCAGAGATTATCATAAAGTCCTCATCATAATATCCGAGCTCACGGGCCCCAACCAAAAAGTGGAAACAAACATCGAGCTTTCATTTACAGGAAATAAACAGAGGCTTTAAAAGACACAAAAACAGAGCTATAGTGCACGAAACCCCTGTTATGTTACCCAAGTGTTGCACCAGTGGCTCCTCATGTGTTGTGGGTATGACAGTGTTTGTGTTAGGTAACACACCGATAAACCAGGAGAAAACGTACTGGAAGCCTCTGCTGCACATCAAGTTACAGTGAAATGCTGAACTCTGTTTTCACGGTTTTACAAATCCCAGGATGCACAAAATGAGGGGTTTTATTTTATTTTAGTGAACTAGTTTAAAAGACAATGAACCAACTAAAGACCAAAGTGTTATGGAAGGCTGAACACTCTTATTAAACAATCTATTAAGATTAAGATAATAAAAAAGATCCATTTCAGATCTATAACTGTCAGACAAGAAAGAGACAGAGGTGGCAAAAAGGGGCTGAAGATCTTATAAGGAAACAGATTTCATATCCAGAATTTGAGCTGAGCTCTAATTCGACTTTTGACTTCAAATGATTAATTATAATGATTACAGTAATGCTTTTTCGCCCCTGCCTGAAAGCTCAAAGTCGCTCACAGTCTAGTTCAGCTCAAGCCACGGTGACCTATGGACGGAGTATTACTCGTTGTTTTTGACTCTGCATCGTGGTCTCTTCCCGCTGCGCTCTCTGTAGTACACAACAGTTGGATGTCAGCTCCAGCTCTTTGTCACTCGCCGCGTGGCTGCCTGCGGCCTGAGAGTCTGCTGCAACTGTCATCTAGACTCCCCTCCTGCACTCGCTGACTTCCTGCAGTCGTCCTTGTGAGACGGGCTGTGTGGTCAAAAACACTGCTGGTCCAGGCCGGGTGAGCCTGTGTCCTCCACCAAAGTCATCTATTTTTCATTTTTACATGTGAATAGCAAAATAACTGCATATTGCTGTTTTTGAATAATCGTGTTTGATCATTCTGAACGGCCTTTAGCCTGAAACGCCTTTCAGAGTCATTATGCTTGTAACCCTGTTGTAGTAGGTCACATGACAGGGTTATTCCCACTTCTGGTTTGCCGCCTGCCACTTCAAATCAAAAGAAAAGTCTAATGAAACGGCAGCATCCCTGCATAATAATGTGACAAAATAATTTTCTGTGGGAAACCAGCATCAAAGGAAGGAAATCAGTGAGCTGATCAGCTGGTTTGCTCAAAGTGAAGAGCTGATTTTATCTGTTTACTTTAAATATGCTCTCAGACAGTCACTCAAAACTGTTATTGATGAGCACAGTGCACATGCACTGACGTCCAGTCTGTTTCCTCTTCGTTCTGTCATATTTCTGTTGATTTTCCTCCTTGAATCAGAGGAAAAAGTCATCTGACCTCTGGCAACGTTGTTTCTCGGACTCAGCGAGACTCTCAGACAGATCTCTGAGCTGGAAAGTTGGAGGAGGAGCTTATGCTATGTAGGGGTTAGTGTTTTCTGTCAGACTGGGCATCAGTTTAGTCTGTCACCTCTGACCTTTGACCTTCATTCCATCATCTGTTTGGGATTGAAGCTGTTGCTGCTATTTGCTCTCAGTGAGGGAACTTTTTGTGATTGAGCGTTGGATTCATGGCATTCCAGATGTTCTTGCAGTTTGAGAAAAAGGACGAAAAGCCAAAAGAAGAATTTTATCAAAATGCGCAAATAAATTGAGCTCAGATGAAAGTAGATTCATAAAAATGTGATTAATCAACAGTGCTGCAGATTTATTTGCTGCATCATTCAGCTGGTTTTGCGTTGCTGTATTTGCTTCACCTGCATGAGAATGTAGGTCATTTGTAGGAGGTCGACTTCTGCAGCATAAAACAAAGATGGAGGAACGTGTTTCTGCGTTATTGCTCGCTGACACGTCCTCTCGTCCTGTCGCTGAGTCTGCTCATCACAACAGGAGCAGCTGTTTGTACTGACTGCTTCACTGTTATGTCATCAAATCAATCACCTCTTCGATCAGCATCTGCTTCCATGCTTTTCACTCTCACGCTTATTCTTCCGTAGCAGCCTCCACCATTCAGTCTCACATTTCATCAACAACAGCAGCAGCAGAGCTGTTTGGTGTTGCTGACAGGAAGTATCTGATTGTTGTGGTTAATAAAGAGGCGCTCGCTTTGCTGGAGCAAAATTTTCATCCATCATCCATCCATCTGTTCCTCCTCCAGGCCTCACGTGACAAACCTGAAGCTGATCAACCGGTCAGAGCAGCATTTTATTAACAGTTAGTAGCTGTTAGGACTTGATAAACATCCTTCCCTTTATGGTAGAGACATAAAAAATAATTTTTTTTCTTCTTATCTATTAAACTTTCTCTGTGCCTCGCCTGGTGAACTTTTGATAACAGTGATTCCTTCAGTGTCAACATAACTTTCTAATATTCATAACCTAATGGTACATTTTTAAATTGAGATCCAGTTGAGTCATTAATTAATTAATCATAAAAATATATCAAACTATATCAAGCGATCAATAGGACTAAATCATATGATAGCGCACTAGCATAACACATAAGTAACATAACATGAAGGTATTTAAGAGCTAGCTGTAGCTCATTGTTGTCATTAAACAGGTGCACAGTATGTACACTAACATCATGCACTGCATACACAGCCTCCAGTACCTGCATCAGTGCAGCTCAGTCATTGTTTTGACTGATATTGAGCTGCGTACACAACGATCACTGCAGTCATCTGTTATTTACCAAATCACAACAAGCACTACTGCAAGGCTTATTATTATTAGTGTTTTATGAGTTTATGTAGAACTCTTTTTATAATATATTTAAAACAAAGAACCAACAGTTTCTTGCATCAAGTATCTACAGTTAATCAAAAAGACATAATCAGGGTTGAAGAGGCCTGAACAGCACTCGTTTTCAGTGTTTCACAGTAAAATATATTTCAAGTAAATATATAACAATGAGACTTTCTGTGCAGAAATCTCCCCTCTGTGAGTTTGACCCACTTGGATGTAAAATGTTTATTCATGAAGTCCCAGTTCAAGGTTTGTAACCTGCTTTATTTTTATATTCGTGAACAAAGTGAGAGTCGATCAATCCTGCCACCTGCTCCACCCCCATATCCTCCCATCCTCCATCTCCCTACATCTCTGTCTCCTCTGGGACTGTCTGGTTACTGTGGCAACCGCATCCTCCAGGCATGAAAGAAAGGGTGAAAGAAAGAGGAGGAAAATGGAGCCAGCATCCTGTCAGTGTTTTTCTGCGGGTTTAAAACTACTTTATGTTGCATATTCAATCAGCACCAGATTGTATTATTAAACCAACATGATTTATTTTGTTTCAGCTGTTTAGACTGAAACAAGCTAACAAACACGCTTCCTCTGTAGAAAATGGGACAGCTGGTGTTCGTAATGTTGCACTCTCCTACGTGCAGCATAAAAAATCAGCAACATTTTGTCACATTCAGTCACCTCCAGGTGTTGTGAAGACAGAAGTGGCTCAGTTTGGAAATCTTTAAATGCTGAAGATTTATGACGTACATCTGAATTCATTCATGTGTTTTTGAGCTGCAGCTTTTACCATGTCAGCAGGTTTCAGCGTTTGTTTGTTATTTGATCGTTTTTATTCTTTATTCTTTTTCCTTTATCCTTCCATTCTTTCTTACTCTGTGGTTTTTTCTTTCTGGCTTTTGTCTTTCTAGTAATTTTTTTCACTGTGTATTTCTTTCTTTCTGTTTTGCTTAATTTTAAGCTTTTTGTTTCTCATTTCCCATCATTCGGTGTTTGCTTTTAAACTACGTGGTTGGTTGACTTTGACTTTTAGATTTTCCCGTTGTCTTTCATTCGTCATTGATCTTTCCTTTCTTTACTCTGTGTCTTTCTCACTGGTCTTTCTTAAACGTCCTTTCTTTCTTCCTCCTTTCCTTCTGTTTCCTCTCTTGCGGTCTAAATGCTGACACAGGATTTTCTTTTAGCATCTCTCTCTCTCCGAGTCAATCATCAGTCCTGTCAGGCCTCTGTGAAGGTTAATGACTTTCAGCCTTCTCCTCGAATCCAGCAAGACTGGATTAGTGTGTGTGTGTGTGTGTGTGTGTGTGTGTGTGTGTGTGTGTGTGTGTGTGTGTGTGTGTGTGTGTGTGTGTGTGTGTGTGTGTGTGTGTGTGTGTGTGTGTGCGCGTTGGCATTGCAGTGATGGTTTAAGGTTTACTGGCGGAGGTGTTTGTTTAGTTTTTTGTTGGTTTAGTTGTATTTTTAATAAAGGTTTGTCTACTCACTGTGATTATTTCATCCTTTCTCATCTCATGCAGTCGACTCATATTGGGGTCACATGCATCGAATCAGTTGTTTCCATAGCAACAGTACCTTTAACAGGGGGTCCGTTAGCGCTCGTTAACTCTCTGTATGATTGGCCTGCCTCTCCAGAGCAGCTCTTTCTGCAGTCAGTGCTTTGCACTGACTGCGGCAGTGCGTGTCTGTGTGTGTGTGCGTGTGTGCGTGTGTGCGTGTGCGTGTGTGTGTGTGTGTGTGTGTGTGTGTGTGTGAGATGAAAAGGGAGGCAGAAAGAGCCATCGCTCCATGCAAATCTGTCACCATGGTAATGAGGGGGGTGAAGATGAGCATGTTACCCTGTTAAAGGGAATAACCATATATGCGAGGACTTTGATGGGGAAACACACACACACACACACACACACACACACACACACACACACACACACACACACACACACACACACACACACACACACACTAGCTCAGGTCTGTACTGTCTGGGGACCTTCACACACATTTAGACTGCTATACTTACGACCTGTATTGGTTTGTTTTTGTGGGCAAACTCTGTGTGTGACAAATTGAATATTAGTGATAGTGTAGTTACAATAATTTGAATGTCTCCACTCAAAGAAACCAAAGTAATCAAGGAACAACACAAAGTGTGACGTCTTGGATTCAAAATAGCCTCCTTTCAAACAGATTTGTTTTGTTTGTTTGTTTTGACATTTAATAATAATAATAAGCTCCTTTTATAGCGTGTTATTGAAGTTATTACTATGTGCAGTGGTTTCAGTATCCAAATAGGTAACACACCCAAAGAGTGATCCGGACCTGGGCTTTGCTTGTTGTGATGATGGACATTAATGGAGTTCATCAGAGTGATATCAACTTATGGCAGCACCGATTGTCAGCATAGGTCAGTATAAGTGCCAAAAACTGTAGTTCATCTAATGGCTACTTGAGGCTGTGTCCAACAGCGAGTAAATTCCCAGAGACTCGCAAAATGTCCAAATTTAAAGAAAAAAAAAGTTTATAGCCTAGTGCTAAATTTCCTTCTTTGTGACCATTATTCCAACTTTACAGTGGGTATAATTTTTAACCCATTGAAATTTTTTATGGCATAACGTGAGGTTTGATGGAAAGCTGGGTGATGACACTGGCGGGTGTGGCCAGCTGGCTGCTGTGCTTCACCTCGGCTGCAGTACTTTGAAAAGGACCTCTGGATTATCTTTAATTCCCTTAATGGAAATGTCAGACAAATAATATGTGGGTAGGTTTAGGTCACTCGCTAAAATTCACCTTTTTAGTGACTGAACTTCTATCATATTATTTGTATGTTACTTAGTAATGATTTGTAGATGTCTTTGTGGCCTCCTACAGCAGAAAGTTTTTCGTAAAAACTAAATGAAGGACCAGAATGATGGTTTTTGCTGCTTCTGCTACTCTTCAAGAGTTCAGCTCTCAGATGGATTTAGAGAGATTTATTGGATTAGGATGCTGAGTCATTCATCACTGTCAGAGACAATGAGCATTTCTGTGCTCCATGGGTGAAGCTAATGTACTGCCCTGCCGACTAAACTGACTGAAACTATCTTTTCTTGGAGACAAATGATTATTAACAGATTTGAGGTGTCTCTCTTTTGAGGAGCCCGTTGTCTGTTATTCCATCCACTAATAAAACCAGCAGAGTGAAAGCTGCCATTCGCCAAATGTACAGTTATTACTTTGTGAATAAATTGATAAAAAAAAGCAAAGTGCAGCACATGCGGTCCATGATCAAATCAAAGGGTGGTACAGAGCCTCAGTCCTCTGCAATCTTCCTGTAACACGAGATCACATCCAATAAAATCTGGATCATGCTGCCTCTCTCAGACCTGCAGCTCTTACCCACAATCCCCTGAGAGGCAGAGGAGGGAGAGTAGAGGAGAAGAGGAGGTCAGCCTCTCATAATGAATGCAGGAGTGACATTTGGTGCACTGACTCCACATTTGCTGAGCTGGACAGAAACCTGACAAAAGAAAATCCTTGAAAACATCTGAATAGGAACCAGACGCAGGACAGTAGCGTCAGTTTATTCACAACACAGCACAAACAAACGGCAGTGTGCGTCTCTGTTTGCCACTTCTCTGCAGTGAAGGTCACACCCTGGTTTGGACTAAAAACCACACTGAGCATGTGCAGCTCTGACCCTAACTGTCACGCCTCAGTGTGACATTCATGCATTCATCTGGTTTTAACATTTGTTTCTTCATCATTTTAACTATGCGTTGTGCACAAATGTGTTCATGATGCACAACTCTCATAATTGTCTTTCCCAAACCCCTGACATTTTAAACAGTGGTCTCCCATGGGAAATTTTGAGAAGCTTGATTTCCTGAATTTTGATGAATATTTATGCACCGATTTGTCGCTGAAATGGTTATTTTTATGAAGCAGATCACAAAACTCAGGCTTGGGCTCAGCTCAAAGCACTCAGGCATCTGTGCCTTTCAAATAAGATTTATTTTTATTCAATTTATTTGTTATCTGTGTTGCGTCACCAAACACTCCTCTGTTCTTCTTTGTGTGTTCCTGCAGTTGGAGCTGATATCAGGCTACCTTTAAGACCTTTGTTAACCTAATATTCAAACTTAGATGTTTCAGTGACGTGTGCGCACACTTACATGTCATACATCTCAATGTTTTTATGAATGTAGCTTCTTGAAATACTGGCATTAATGTTTAATACCAGTTCCTACCCATACTTAAAGTGTAGGTACAGTAAAAGAAAACACAGAGCCCTTTTACTGTTTTTCTGTATCTAACTTTTTAATATATATTTTATTACTAAATTAACCTTTTTCATTGAGATGTAAATATATAAATCTATTTCATCAGACTACTCTATGTTATTTCAGCAATTTGTTCAAAGGTTATGTTTATTTTTTGGCCTTTGTGTTACTGCAGCAATATATATTATCTTCTCTTGTCTTATAAATAATGCAGTTCTGACACTTTATAATAACAGAAGTGTGAGAATGGGAAATATAGTTTTTTCTTTACCTCTAAAGTCACTACGTTAAATTGGTACTTTAAAAAAAGGTATTCTTAAATGAAATTTGCATTTTAAGTAAAAGAACCAGTAATTATTTCTAGGTACTGAAAATTACACCCTTAAGTCAAACAAACGCATTTTGCTTTATTTGTACCGCTTGAAAATCATTATTGTTGAAGCGAAAGATTTAAATCTTTTAACTCAAAAGTGCTAAACATCATTTTTTTTAAAATCAAAAAGAAAATGTAAAAAAATGATGTTTCCTTAATGAGATATTTGTAGCTGCACATAATTGAGTTTGAGGCCGTTTTTAGGAGACGTGGTTGTTTTATGTGCGACACAGTTGTGAAGAGTACTGCGGAAGTCTAATGCAGAAATATGAGACGTGACTGAGCGGAAAATTTGAAGCTCGGGCTGTTTCAGGATCAGCTGACTGGAAAGGGGAAAAAGCCCGAGGAGAACTTAGATAATATGTTATCTAACAAGAGCGTCGTGCCCGGAGGAGGCGAGGAAGCAAAGTTACCCATCACTCATACTTTCACACACTCCTCCCGTTCAGCTTCAGGTAGTTGCTGCCTGTGTGATGTCATCAGACCTGCCTCCAGCTTTTAACCATCCTCTTATGTGTGTGTGTTCCTGCAGGAGGCGCTGCAGAGTGTGAAGATGGCCAACACCGTGGCTTCCTACGACCAGCTGGCCCACCAGGTGGAGGCGCTCCGAAAGGAGAACTCCCACCTGAGGAGGGAGCTGGAGGATAATTCAAACCACCTGTCCAAGCTTGAGACCGAGACATTCGGCATGAAGGTCAGTGACGATCGAAGCACTTCGAGCCTCTCTGCAGCCGCTGGTTCCACCCGTAAATTGCATATAAATGATGGGCGTAGTTAAAGTCAAGGCAGAGCAGGAAGTGTCTGAAACTTTTCTCGTTTTAATGGCCAGCAGGGGGCGACTCCTCTGGCTGTAAAAGAAGTCTGATTGTGCTGAAGAACTACAGGAAACAAACATACTACTGAAATAATGTGTGACCTCATTAAACACTTACCAGCTGAGTTTATGGTTTCAAAAATTTTAACATAAAATGAATTATGCTAGAGTAAACAAAGACCATAAAGCAGGAGATGATGTAGGGTGTTTTTGGATCGACAGGGTGCTGCCATGTCAAATATTCCCGTTGCTCTTCATGTCTATTTCCAAACAGGCAACATGGTGATTGTTATAATGCCCAAGTGGAGATTTCAAAAATAGGACTTCCCTCACCAGCTGGTTTTGTCTTTTATCTTTTATCTGTGGTTCCACCTAATTTCATATTCCTCCGTTTATTGCTAAATAATTCTTTACTGTAAACTTATATTTAATAATGAAATTACAGAGTTAAACTTGCTAAACTATATCTACTATTTTTAATGAGTTTGATTTTAAGATTTATCACAATAATAATGTGGTTGACACAAAGTCCCGAGCTATGCATGAACTGCCCTAGCACAACACACACAAACAATTCAATTCAATTTTATTTATACAGCGCCAAATCACAACAAAAGTCGCCTCAATGTGCTTTATATTGCACAGTAGATTGTACAATAATAGATACAGAGAAAAACCCAACAGTCATATGACCCCCTATGAGCAAGCACTTTGGCGACAGTGGGAAGGAAAAACTCCCTTTTAACAGGAAGAAACCTCCGGCAGAACCAGGCTCAGGGAGGGGCGGGGCCATCTGCTGCGACCGGTTGGGGTGAGAGAAGGAAGACAGGATAAAGAAATGCTGTGGAAGAGAGACAGAGATTAATAACAGATATGATTCAATGCAGAGAGGTCTGTTAACACATAGTGAGTAGGGGTGCAACGATATTCGTATCGATATTGAACCGTTCGATACAGTGCTTTCGGTTCGGTACGCATATGTATCGAACAATACAAAATTTTTAATTTATTTTATCAACTTTCCTTCTGACGATGCTGTCTGTGTTGAGCGCTCAGTGGATCTGCGCTCGACAGTGCAGCCTAGGCGGAGTAGTCGAACGCAGATTCACTGAGCGCAGGGCAAGCTAGCAAGACAGAAGTTAAGCTCTCCTTGCAACATGGCAAATTGAACCTCCCCCACCCTCATTCAGATCTGGCGTTTGGAACTATTTTGGTTTTCATGTGACGTATGACCCTGAAGGTAAGCGCGTCATGGACTAAAGTAAAACAGTATGTTGGATGTGCCACGCAATGCTCAATTACATGGGTGGGAGCTAGTGTGTTAGCGCAGTTAGCTCGTTAACGTGTTGGCCGTCCAGCCCCACGCTCAGGGCGATCCGCGGTAGCTCGTTAACGGAGATTTGCTGTGTTGTGGCGTTAACGTCATTTCAACGAGATTTACGCTGACAGCACTAGTGGGAACACAACGAATATGACTGCACATTTACTCCGACATCATCCTAGTGCAAAGACAAGTGGAAGCCGACAAAAACAACAAGCACGCATGCTACTAACTTTACCCGAGTCATTTAGACAGCCGTTAGCACATGATTCTCCTTATGGGGACCTGATATGTTTAATATGCTGCTGAGAATATAGCCCAGAAGAAGCGGATAGTATAGCTTTTATTTTGGAAAGAGACATTTCTCTGTAATAAACTCTCTTTTCCAAAGATGAGAGATTTCTCAATCAGATACAGGGCTTGCAAAATTTTTCCAGTCGGGCTACCAAAATCTCTCTCTGCCCTGCCCGTCGGGCTATTGTAGGAAGGAAAAATATATGTCAATGCTTTTGCATTCTTTCGGAAATGTAGCTGGGTAATTATGTCATTGGCATCGGTGAGCCACTGTCAATTTCAAATTCAAATTTTATTTGTCACGTACACAGTCATACACAGTACGATATGTAGTGAAATGCTTGGACAACTGCTTGTGACCTAAAGAAAACAAAAAAGGAAAAGGCTATGAATAAGATAGGAAATAAATATGAAAAATTAAAAAGGGTAAATTTAACTAGGAAGGAATAAAATATAAATTAAGGTTAAAAATGAAATAACTGTACAACACAAATTAGAATGAAGGGTAAATTTAACTGGGAAGAATAAGATAAAATATATAAATTAAAGTTGAAAATAAAATAACTGTACAACAAAATACACAATACACAATATAGAACTATATAAGAATGTATGAAGAAATCTAAATATAAATAAATATATACACAATAACAGCAGCTGTACAAGTATTAACTGGAAATGAAGAATATAGTGACCAGTGTTGTGCAAAAACAATGTCCAGAATGTCCAGTGTGTGTGTAAGAACTGTATGTGTGGGTCAGTACTGTGTGGTGGTGTGATTGAGAGACCGTATCGCCTGCGGGAAGAAGCTCCTCCTCAGTCTCTCTGTGTTGGTCTTCAGCGAGCGGAATCGCTTTCCTGACCTCAGCAGAGAGAACAGTCTGTTGTTGGGATGGCTGAGGTCCTTCACCATCTTCCTGGCCTTGGTCCAGCACCGCCTGCTGTAGATTGAGTGCAGGTCAGGGAGCTCGGAGCGGATGGTGCGCTCAGCTGACCGCACAACCCTCTGTAGAGCTCGTCTGTCCTGCATGGTGCTGTTCCCGAACCAGGTTAAGATGTTTCCCGCCAGGATGCTCTCTATGGTGCAGGAGTAAAAGTTCCTGAGCACCTTGGAGGGCAGTTGGAAGTCTCTCAAGCGTCTGAGGTGGTAGAGACGCTGTCGGGCCTTTTTCACCACGGTGTTGATGTGACAGGACCATGACAGGTCCTGCGTGATGTGAACTCCGAGGTATTTGAAGCTGTCCACTCTCTCCACTGGGCACTCGTTGATGACGGGGGTCTGGTAGTTCCTCTCCTGCTTAGTGCTGAAGTCCACTATCAGCTCCTTTGTCTTACTGACGTTTAGAAGGAGGTTGTTCCTCTGGCACCAGTTCTCCAGATTCCTAATCTCCTTCAGGTAGGCCGTCTCGTTGTATATGTGACATATGTGTGACATATTGAAATCGCATTTGAATTTGCGCTTGTTTTTTGCTTTCACTTTGCAATCGCGCGAACTGTGTATAGAGAGCGACAGCACTGATCTGTGAGTGATGATAATTTGCGCACCAATTCCTCTGACATCGTCTTATCAATCGTTAGCTTACTATGCAAACATGACAAGTGAAATCTCCGGCAGCTTAAACATGTGAGAGGTTGATCACGCAGAGAATCGCTGAGCATTATGTGTGTGTGTGTGTAAAAGCAGCAGGATATATATTTTAGTTCTGCTGAGCCAAATAAGACAGGTCAGGGTGAAGAAGTGACAGCCAAAGAAAAGCTTACCACAAAACGGAAAAGTTATGACAAATCAGACTATAAGGCAAAAAGAAAGTGCAGCTTTATGGTTTCATGGACAAAATAATTTCTGTGGCTGCAATATGACGAGCTAAATAACCAGGGCTGCACATAAGTGGTCCGCAGGTGCGCATTCGCTGTCAAAATAAAAAATGTGCACAAGATAAGAAGTTGCAACGCGTGTTTGCGTACATAAGATTTTCAGGAGGACAGACATTTGTTTAGAACTCTTAAAGATGTCGAAGAAGCTCCTTTAAGCAATTACTTTGGTGTTCCTCCACCGCCAAACAAATGTCAGAAGGAGTCCGAACCACAAAAGAAGCACGTATTCTCGGAAAAGTAGTTGCAGGAGGTGAGCTGGCTTCAAACAAATGATGAACGCACAGAGATGTGGTGCGGAATGTGCTGTGAAAATTTAATAAATGACAAATTAAAAAGGCATGAACATTTTTTTTGTATCGAAAAAATATCGAACCGTGACACCAAAGTATCGAACCGAACCGTGAATTTTGTGTATCGTTGCACCCCTAATAGTGAGTGAGAAAGGTGACTGGAAAGGAAAAACTCAATGCATCATGGGAATCCCCCGGCAGCCTACGTCTATTGCAGCATAACTAAGGGAGGATTCAGGGTCACCTGGTCCAGCCCTAACTATATGCTTTAGCAAAAAGGAAAGTTTTAAGCCTAATCTTGAAAGTAGAGATAGTGTCTGTCTCCCGAATCCAAACTGGAAGCTGGTTCCACAGAAGAGGGGCCTGAAAACTGAAGGCTCTGCCTCCCATTCTACTTTTAAATACTCTAGGAACAACAAGTAGGCCTGCAGAGCGAGAGCGAAGTGCTCTAATAGGGTGATATGGTACTACAAGGTCATTAAGATAAGATGGGGCCTGATTATTTAAGACGTTGTATGTGAGGAGCAGGATTTTGAATTCTGGATTTAACAGGAAGCCAATGAAGGGAAGCCAAAACAGGAGAAATCTGCTCTCTCTTTCTAGTCCCTGTCAGGACTCTTGCTGCAGCATTTTGGATCAGCTGAAGGCTTTTCAGGGAGTTTTTAGGACTTCCTGATAATAATGAATTACAGTCGTCCAGCCTGGAAGTAATAAATGCATGAACTAGTTTTTCAGCGTCACTCTGAGACAGGATATTTCTAACTTTAGAGATGTTGTGCAAATGGAAGAAAGCAGTCTTACATATTTGTTTAATATGTGCATTGAAGGACATGTCCTGGTCAAAAATGACTCCAAGGTTCCTCACAGCGTTACTGGAGGCCAAGGTAATGCCATCCAGAGTAAGAATCTGCTTAGATACCATATTTCTAAGCTTTTCAGGGCCGAGTACAATAACCTCAGTTTGATCTGAATTAAGAAGCAGAAAGTTAGCGGCCATCCAGGTCTTTATGTCTTTAAGACATTCCTGCAGTTTAACTCATTGGTGTGTGTTATCTGGCTTCATGGACAGATAGAGCTGGGTGTCATCTGCATAGCAGTGTAAATGTATGCTATGTCTTCTAATGATGCTGCCTAAGGGAAGCATGTATAATGTAAACAGAATTGGTCCTAGCACTGAACCCTGTGGAACTCCATAATTAACCTCAGTGTGTGAAGAGGACTCTCCATTTACATGCACAAACTGGAGTCTATTAGATAGATATGATACAAACCACTGCAGCGCAGTACCTGTAATACCTACAGCATGTTCTAATCGCTCTAATAGGATATTATGGTCGACAGTATCGAACGCCGCACTGAGGTCTAGCAGGACAAGCACAGAGATGAGTCCACTGTCAGAGGCCATAAGAAGATCATTTGTAACCTTCACTAAAGCTGTTTCTGTGCTGTGATGAGCTCTGGAACCTGACTGAAACTCTTCAAATAAACCATTCCTCTGCAGATGATCTCTTAGCTGTTTGACAACTACTCTTTCAATGATGTTTGATATGAAAGGAAGGTTGGAGATTGGCCTATAATTAGCTAAGGCTGCTGGGTCTAGAGATGCTTTTTGAGTAAAGGTTTAACTACAGCCAGCTTGAAGGCCTGTGGTGCATAGCTGATTATTAGAGATAGGTTGAGCATATTTAAGATCGAAGCATTAATTAATGGCAGGACTTCTTTGAGCAGTTTTGTAGGAATGGGGTCTAAAAGACACGTTGATGGTTTGGAGGAAGTAATTATTGAAGTTAACTCAGAAAGATCAATTGGAGAAAAAGAGTCTAACTTAACATCAATGGTACTAAGAGTAGCTGTAGATAATATTACATCTGTGGGATGATTACTGGTCATTTTTTCTCTAATGATAAGAATTTTATTTGTGAAGAAGTTCATGAAGTCATTACTAGTTAACGTTAAAGGGATGGTTGGCTCAACAGAGCTCTGACTGTTTGTCAGCCTGGCTACAGAGCTGAAGAGAAACCTGGGGTTGTTCTTATTCTTCAATCAGTGATGAATAGTAAGATGTTCTGGCTTTGCGGAGGGCTTTCTTATAAAGCAGCAAACTATTTCTCCAGGCTAAATGATGATCCTCTAAATTTGTGACACGCCATTTCCTCTCCAGATTACGAGTCATCTGCTTTAGGGTACGTGTTTGAGAATTATACCACGGAGTCAGGTACTTCTGATTAGAGACCTTAGTTTTCACCGGAGCTACAGTATCCAGAGTCGTACGTAGTGAGGAGGTGAAATTATTAACAAGATAATCGACCTCTGTTGGGGTAGCGTTCAGATAGCTGCTCTGCTCTGTGTTGGTACAGGGCATTGAAGATGATAACAGTGGGTGGATTATATTCTTAAACTTAGTTACAGCGCTTTCAGAAAGACATCTACTGTGATAAAGTCTACTCTTCACCGCTGTGTAATCAATTATTGTAAATGTAAATGTTATCAGGAAATGATCAGACAGGAGAGGGTTTTCAGGAAACACTGTTAAATGTTCAGTTTCTATGCCATATGTTAAAACAAGATCTAGAGTGTGATTAAAGTGGTGGGTGGGTTCTTTTACATTTTGACAGAAGTCAATTGAGTCTAATAACAGATTAAATGCCATGTTGAGACTGTCATTTTTAGCATCTACATGGATGTTAAAATCACCCACAATAATTATTTTATCTGAGCTGAGAACTAAATCAGATAAAAAGTCTGAGAAATCAGACAGAAACTCTGTGTAAGGCCCAGGTGGACGATAGATGATAACAAGTAAGACTGGTTTCTGAGTTTTACAGCTGGGGTGGACGAGGCTAAGCATCAGGCTTTCAAATGAATTAAGTCTGTCTGGGTCTTTGGTTGATTAATAGGCTGGTGTGAAAAATTGCTGCCACACCTCCCCCTCGGCCTGTGCTTCGAGATTTCTGGTAGTTAGAATGACTCGGGGGTGTTGATTCATTTAAACTAACATAATCATCCTGCTGCAACCAGGTTTCTGTAAGGCAGAGTAAATCAATGTGTTGATCAATTATTAAGTCATGTACTAACAGAGACTTGGAGGAGAGAGACCTAATATTTAATAATCCACATTTCACTGTTTTACTCTTTGGTTCAGATGTGGATACTGTATTGTTCTTTCTTTGTGATTGTTTATGTTTAAGTTGTTTGTTGCTGGTTTTTAGTTTGTTTTTGTCTGTTTGGGAGCTGACACAGTCTCTATGGAGATGGGTTTTTGGGGGGTAGCAGGAGGAGAGAAGCTGCAGAGAGGCGTGTAAGACTGCAACTCTGCTTCCTGGTCCCAACTCTGGATAACATCTTATAAGTGCTGTGTAAGCGCGTGCGGCCTTCCAAGCTCAAAGCCTTTGCCCTCCATAGATCAGCCAGACTCGCGCTGGCTGTAGCTTTCAACCTTTAATTACCTTGAGCACAACTCTAAAATAAGCAACAAACTGCAATGTGTATGGAATGATCAGGGTTACATCTGCAATGGAAAATCATGTTATTATTCTGGTACCTGCAAGGAAAAAGATCAAACTGAAATTATAGCCATCACTGTAAATGCAAAAGATAATGTAAGGTCAAAAACTTCAATTTATGCTTAATGCAAAGCTGGTTATATACTTCTAATGAACTAATAATGCCATATTAAAATAATGAATGAAAATGAGAAAAACATCCCCTCCTTATTTTACATCATATTTTGGGGGGTTTAATAAATTTGTCCATATTTCTAGAAATGAGAGCTGCTCCATCCAAAGTGGGATGGATGCCGTCTCTCCTAACAAGACCAGGTTTCCTCCAGAAGGTTTGCCAATTATCTATGAAGCCCACATCGTTTCTGGGACACCACTCAGACAGCCAGCAATTTAAGGAGAACATGCGGCTAAACATGTCACTACAGAGTCCCACATTGTTTTGGCAAAGTTGCACACCGAAACAGAATAAAAAATCCGACATGTCAGTAACCAGCTGGGCTGAACATAAAATGTCCATAACATGGTTCCAGGGTCACGTGTACTCTTCTTAAGCTTGTTGATTTCATATTAAGATTATTTTAGGATTATTTGTTCAAACTGCTAATCCTGATGTTAAAAAATAAACCTTTAAATTTTATAGCCCGTAATCAGACATCTTAATCAAATCAGCTATTTCTACGTCAGAATAATGAATAAATTCACACTGAGAGCGAGAAGGCTGTGAATCAGGCCAAGACTCAAAGGCTGCTGGATGTAAATCCCATCAGCTGCAGGCACACAGACACACATGTTCATGTACACATGTACGCACTGACTCACGTGTCCAGATGCTGAGAGCAGCTAGATTATGAGGCAGAGATCAGCAGGTTTTAGTCAGAACCAGGACAGAGAACGGAGAGAGCAGACATACACACAGAGTTCACTGCTGCACCAAGTTCACCTGTAGCAGGTAAGTCGACTGATAAAAACACCTTTAATATCCAAACTGATAGATTACAACTAGCTGGTGAGAAGGAAGGACTGCTTTTTATTCTGCTTTTTATCTCTATCAGTGATGAGGTGACGTTTTGTCTGCTGCTTTTAGGGATTATTATCTTTTTATGTTTATTAATCTCATCAGTCAGGATAAAAATGAAGATAAATCAAAAAAATCATTTTGTCTGGTTAGTTTGAAAAAAATCACTAACAGTCATCAGATATTTCTGTGTGTCATGTAGCAACTAATGTTTATACTGCAGTCATTTTAATATATTCAGTTTAATACCTGTAAGTAGTAACTTCATGGTGGTTTAACCACAGATCTCATGAGATTCAATAGCTGAGTTTTATTTATTTTGGTGGGAAACCAAGTCTTTGTCAACTGCAGAAGAAAAACAGAGCTTTCACTGAGACTAATCGCTCCTGCTTGTACACGGAGGATAATCTTTCTAGACTGTAAGAGAAAATGTTTTTAATACCACAAAAATCCCTGCACTGCTCGCACTGTGCGGATTTCATTCATTTGTCTCTGCGTTCCTGGAATATGCAAAAACAACGTCCATGTAAGTGGGATTTGCTGGATTTTGAATATAAGCTTTAATTCATACAGAGAAACACAGAAGACATGTTTCTCTGTGTGCACAGCTCAATCTATATGAATACCAAAATGACACAAAAACGTTTAAAATACAAGTTTGTAATGAAAGTGTGTTTTAATGTATACTTCAACAACAAAAACACAAAAGAGGGTTAGTCAGTTCTTTCAGTTTCCAGAAGCAATACAAAGTAGGTCACAGAATAAAGTGAGAATAAAACCGGACTTTAAAAATGAGGGAAAATGACTTCTCCGTGATGTTTGAAGCTTCTTTGTTGTTATCAAGTCCGCTTTAAATCAAATATACCTTACAGGCTACAAGACCAACAATAATACGCCTCACAGAAGGACCCCAAAAGGCTTATGTTATTATATATAAGATACTTTACTGCTTAATTGAGGATATTCGTTTTAAATTTTGATAAAATAGAGGCAGTATAATGTCCTCGTAAGTGGATATCAGGCCCTTGTAGAGCAAAATTTCCACATATGTGGACGCCAGGTCCTAGGAGGTTAAATGGGCAATTTCACTATGGAAGTTTTATATTGACCTTAAATACAAATCCAGCATAGGAATTATTACATCTAACACTCATTTAAAAACACTCACCACTCAATGTTACAATTAATCACTTTACTGTAGCGAGTGTATTTTTTTAGTAGATGAGACCAAGAAGAACGAGATCAGGAGGGAAGTGTTTGCGAAGCTGAGGAGAGGAAACTAAGTATAATAAAAAGCAAGACGTTTATTTAGGCTGATGAACAAATAGCCAAACAAGGCGAGACAAAACAAAGAACTTAACTAAAACCTAAACTGGAAAAATAAAACTAACCATGAAAATGAGGACAAGAGACAACATGAAACTGAACAGGAACATCCAAAAACATGACTGTGAAATAATCCAAACACAAGTACGACAGCAGAAAACAAGACTCTGTGAGCATGACTTGACATGAAGACAACAGACAACCTGACATGAAGAGAAGGAGACAGAGGACTTAAATACACACAAGGGTTTATAATGAGGGAAGTGGAAACACCTGGGGAGACACAGCTGGAGCTAATCTGACATAACAAGACAAAGGAAGCAAAGCAGAATACACAGACTTTCAAAGTAAAACAGGAAACACACAAACACAGGGGCAAGGATGACAAGGAAGACAAGAGAACAGAGACCTGAAACGTGGGACAGGAAGGCACAGAGTAGAAACACCGAACACAGGGGAGGCACAGAAACACAACCTAAAGACTAGAAATCAAGAAATACTAGTTAGAAATACAAAAAGGAAACCAAAACACTAGCAGAGATAAACCACGATGAAATCAAAGATGAATGATAACACAAAACACTGGGTCTCAGACCCAGCCCCTGACAAGGAAGTGACCTTTTGACCTGGAAATGTCTTTTGTGGAGTTTCACCCGGATACATTCATGTTGTTTTCTTCTTAGGAGGTGCTGAAACAACTGCAGAGTAAGCTGGAACAGGAGGCAGGGACCCTGGCATCGTCTGGAAGGAGCGACGTGCTGCACCAGCTTAAAGGTCGAAATCTGGCTTGACTTTTTTGTAATTTGAGGATTGTTTCTGCCTGAGGACCATTTTCTAGGAACCATTTAAGGAACTTGGGATGTTCACCCCCAGAAAGTTCCCCTCATACTGAACAACATTACGACTTGAGAACCAGGTTCAGATTTGCTTGTCCCTTTTTTCTGGATTTAGAAAAAATGGTTTATGTTGACAATAATTTGCTTTAAAATCACAGTGAGAGAAGGTTATAACTGTCTGTTTAGTCACTGTACATCTGGAGACTACATTTCCCCCTTAATTGTTGTAATTTTCCTTCTAATTTCTGTCCCGGTTGCACCTACCTGACTCTGCTGGTGTGTGAAGCTCAGAGCTCAGAGCCTCCAGTGAGACTAATCATCACTTACAGAGAAAGCAGATTGACTCATTCAGCTAATCTGATTGGCTCCAGCAAGCCAGGCCTCATTCAGTTAAATAGCCAGTTATTGTCAATTACTTTGTCTGGACAGGAATTTGTTCATTTCCAGCTGACAGATGTGTTTATAGACTTCAGCTGTCTGTCAACTCAGCTACACAACTGAAATTAAATCAGTCTAATTAATAAACATAAAACCAACAGTTTAGCTGCATTAATGCTGAATTTAGACAACTTTACTTCAAATGTAACCATACAAACTTAAAAGTGGTGGTCCAGTTAAAAAATAGAGTGCTTTAGTATTATTTATGGTACTGGTAACCAGTGAAAGCCAGCCGGGGACAGACAGATGACAGATTTTATGACAGAGCATTTAAATAAAAAATAGATTGTTGCTAATGACAGAATATTTTTGTTTACACGTTTTATGAGTCACACAAATTTAGCATTTAAACACCAAAACATCCAAAGAAAAAACAGATTTGCTGTTAAAGTCTGAAAAAAGTGGAGATGTTTGTTGTTTTTTTTCCTTAAATATAATGTTAGATCACAATAAGCAAAATGAAGACAAGCCTATCACCTGCATAGAAATGACCAGATGTAAATGGCCTGTATTTATGTAGCGCTTTACTTAATCCCTAAGGACCCCAAAGCGCTTTACACATCCACCCATTCACACACTGGTGATGGCAGCTACATTGTAGCCACAGCTGCCCTGAGCCTCGCCTCTGTCAGTGCGGACACTTAATGGATTAAACACAGTATAAGTCCTTTAACAAAATAATTTTATGCAGAAATATTGCAAAAAATGTGAGTATAAATATGCTGAAGAGTATTATTGACGAATAAAAGATAGTGACTGTAATTCTAAAATCAAACGCTGAATATCCCGGGGCTGCTGTTACATCATAGGCAGAAATTCCAATTTTAAATAAACCAGATTTAAAAGTAGAGCCTGAGTTGTTGATCTGATGGCTCTTGACCCTCCTTCACCTCCTCCTCCTCCTCCCTCAGAACTCCACATGGACCTCACCAATTACTACGAACTCAAACATCAACCTCATAACCTGAGGCTGCTGACAGGCAGCCTAGGAGGGGCGGGGCCAGGTGTTGGCGGAGGTGCAGAACTAGATGATCACCTAGCTCTGGCCCCGTCCTCGTGCTCCTCCTCCTCCTCGATGGCCGCAGTAAGCAGAGGTAGGAGTCCTCACCGATCGGCATCCTGTCAAAGCACAGTGTCTGCCGGGAAGACTGCCGCTGTCATCCTGCCGCATCACTTCCTGGATGGAGCCCCGCCCAAAATAGCTATGATCACTGGAGCAGACGGACGAGTGATTGACCATCACCTGGACGAGCTGTGCAAGGAGAGGTAAGCTGATTTACATAAATATTAACTGAGGCACCTCAGGGTGGGAGGTCACATGGGACTGGTACAGTCAAGTTCACGGACCCAGAGCCTTCATCTGAGTTTACAGATGACACAACGTGTGAGAGAGCTGATTAATCAGCAATTTTTTAAGATTTTAAATAATGAAATGTATAATAACACAATATAAGTAGTGTTTAATTGTGAAATGTCCAAAAAAAAAACTTTTTCTAAAAGGAAATTAGACCTGCAGGCTAATGTAACTTGTTCCATGGTAGTTAAGATGAAGAGCTTTTCATCTGATGTAGCCACCAAACGAATGGCAATAAGCTCCGCCTTACTTGATGCTAATCAGGTTTTAGCCTGTCAGTGTTATGATGTATGGTTATGATATAATAATAACGGTTACAACTATCTACAGGGACCTCCTGCTGGGGGAAATTGACCGAGAAGAGAGGGAGCGCTGCTGGTTCTTCAGCCAGCTTGAGGAGCTGTCACAGAAACTGGCCCAGCTGCCACGCATTGACACGGTGAGAGTTTATTGATATAATAAAGGATATAACCACAGAAATGCAACCTTTGGGTGTTTTTACTCATACATGGACTTGTTATTTTGTCCAGTAATCAGAGAAACCTTTGACCTCTGACCTCGGTGTGTTTCTGCTGCTACAGTTTTCACTACAGATAGACATGATCCGGCAGAAGCTGGAGTTCGATGCTCAGAAGATCCGGTCTGTGATGGAGGAACGCTTCGGCACCAGTGATGAGGTGGTTCACAGGACGCAGGTGAGTTTGATCAACTCAGTTTCCTTAATAACAACTGAAAGAAGCCAAACACTGGACATTGACATTTCCATAGTTTTATGAAGTCCGTTTCTGAAGTTTGGCCACCGCTGTAGGTCATGTTTGGATAAACTAGCTAGTGCTGTCTGAGTTTGGCCCAAACGTGTAGGTTCATCACACAAACACACACCTGCCAGTCAGTCCTAAGTAACCACCAGAATTTCTCACACATCTTTATTAGTATAATTAACCTCACAGTGTGTCCGATTATCTGTCACATAACTGCACTGAAATGTGTCATCAACAGTACGAATACGGCAAACAGGTCAACTTCAGTAACTGCCAGCAAGTGGATGTGAGGCCTAGAAGGCAGTCAGCTGCTTTACCCACCTGTGTTAGCGTCCACATCACAAACAGTTCACATGTGTAATGAAGCAAAGTCAAAGCCTCCATGAATTTAAACAGCTGCTGTGAACGGGTATATTATAGTAGGCAAATCTCTCAGAAACCCCATGTCAAATGTAACTCTTGATGAGCCATGCGATAGCCAACGTTGTTACTTTCTTTTTTAACCCTGGATATCACAGTAATATAACTGAAGTGAATTATCGTGAGAACCCTAATCCACGCAGAGGGTTCGTCGTGGGAACAAAATGGCCGTGAATAAAGTGCAAATCCACAGCTTGAGTCATCAGTCCCAGTATTCATGATGACATGTCAGAATAATTAGATTATAAACTACAGCGACTAGAGATTTCTGCCCATGAGCTGTGTCAGCGACAACTGCTGGTGGAAAAAACACATCTGGATGCATCTGAAATGTGTGTGTCTGTGTGTGTGTTGCAGAAGCGTGTTGCTCGTCTAGAGCAGCTGGAGAAAGAGCTGCAGGAGGCCCGAGGGAGTCAGGAGAGCCAGCTGCAGGTCAGATATACTGTACACTCTAACACACACACAGCAGTGTGTGAATCCACAGGATATTTGTGCATTAAATGTGTTAGTGATGAATTCTGTAGACGCTTTAATTGGATGCAGAGATGTCACATGGCGACTATAAGAGCTGTGATTGGTCAGCTGAGGCTTCTGGTGTCTGATGCTGGTGGATTTTTTTTCTTGTGGGTGACCAACAGCAGAAATGTGTAAAAATCTGTTGCTAGAAAAAAGCAGGAAAGGTTAGTATTCATGATTGCTGTGATCCAGTGTCGTGATTTTTGAAACGATATCAGCATGAATTCAGACAGAATAAGGAAGTCGTGTTTATAAGATAAGATAACTCTTTATTGTCATTGCACAGTCATACATAGTACAGTAGTACAATGAAATTGGAATATATCGATGTAGTTTGATGTTTCATCACATAACGTGTTATTTGCAAAGCTGTGGGTATAGTTTTTGCATCACTGCTCTCACTGCATTATCCAACTTCTGAAACCCCGCCCCCAATCTACTTCTGAAGCCCCGCCCCATGGTCCCACTCCCCTGAAAATTTGCCCTCAGAAGTTCTCCTACAGCATGGAGGTAGACTGCATTGCTCCAACAATGAGTAACACTGATGAATAACTCCACATGATGCTCTCAGCCATGAGAAAAGTCTCATTTGGGTATCCTGGGGTCGTCCTGTTGTCACTTTAGTGCATGTTCCCACTCCAACTCCACATGACAGAGAGACACTGAGCCGTTGTATGCCCACACCCAGAACCCCGGGTACAGTGGCTCAGTAAAGGCGCAGCTGAAAGTGTGGAGGTGGACCATCATGTCCTGAGAGACGCAGTAGAAGGACAGAGCGCCTGCAGGCCAGTTTAGATAGATACCAATTCTGTGGGTGAAGTTCTCAGGTGAGAGCGACTTTAACCTCTTTCTGTTGTGACACGGAGTGTAGCTTCCCTCTGCGCACTCCACAGTCCAGGAACGCTCGTTGTGTCCCAGCAGGCAGTTCACCGTGTCTCCATCTCTAGAGATGTTGTTGTAGGTGACACCGATGTCAGCACCACCTCTCCACTCCACCTCCCAGTACACCTTGTCGAGCAGTCCCTCCCTGCACAGGACCTGAGGACAGAACTCAAACCGCTCCGGATGCTCCGAGTATTGATGGTCTGACCAGACACGAGTTGCCTTCCTGTTACTGTCAGTTAGAAGGATCTCAGAGTTGGCAGTGTTGGGGTCAAGGGTCAGGTAGTGGGCAACTGAAGGTGAAACAGGAGAAGCTGATTAGCCCGGGACTGAGCTTGGGACATGACCACCTCATGAACAGCCATTCTCAGAATGAGTAATTACATTTAATGGTCTTTACTTTAAAAAGTGTTTTTTCTTGAAGGAAATTAGAGTCAGTACTTAATGATTATAGGCTGCGATACCACCCTGTCAAATATCCCAAAATCTCACAGCTAGATTGGAACTATTATTCAGGGAGAACATTACCAGGAGATTGTGTAGAAAAATTAAGGTATTGGAAATGAAAGGGTTTTAAAGTGGCCTTTAAAGACACAGAGACATTAAAGAAGCAGAGGTACAATTACAGTTTTTCAGTGCCCACAGGTGTCCTCCTGGCAACTCCCTAAAAGACCAGAAACAGTCACAGCATAAAAAACATGTAACATCTGATCAGCGTTGCAATTACATCTATTTGGAGATCGAATGTTTGAAATGGTTTGGCTCACTTGAGGTCTGCTTTGTCGGTGTTTCCCACAGCGATCAAAGTGAGCCTAGACATCAAAGGACACTGAACTGTTTCTGAAGGTTCATCTTCTTCCTCTTCCTCTCCTGACGGCGCTGACGAGTCATGTCCCCCCTTCCCGTTCTCACCCAACTGATCAACTGAAGAAAATAAATGAATAGAAAAATAATCAAATGAAGATTTCGATCCATCTGTTTGATCTAATTGTTTAAACAACTTCAGCAGATTTGATTCATTTGAAGCTGAATGAAGAAAAAAAAATTTAATTTACCTTCAATTTTCATCAGACGCACAAACACACATATGAATATGACAAAATAATAAAAACCAGAAGCTGTGGTAGAGTTTGACTGTAAACATGTGTGTGTGTGGGGGGGGGTTAAAGCAGGACGCACCTTTCTCTGATGCATGCATCGCCTCCTGGCTCTGTTGTGTTTCAGAGGAAGCCTTCCTCCTCTCAGTTACCTCCTGGGAAACATTTGCATCCAGCTTGCTGTCGCCTGAGTCGTTCAGCCTCTCCGTCGTATTGTTATTAGTTTCCTCGGTGCTAATTGGGTTTTTGTTGGTAAATCCATTATCCGTTTGTTCCTCTGCCTTTACTGGGAGTGTCTTCCTAACTTCCTGACGATCGTTTGTTTTGGGGGTAATCTTTGAAAGATTACTTCTCTTGAACAGATTCAGGAGGGACTCGTCACTTCTTTCAGCTTTAGTGGCTTTTATCTTGACAGCGTTGGAGGAATCTAGCTTTGCAGCACCATCTTTGTCTTCATGCTCCTTTGAAAGGCCGATTCTGAAGATGCTGGAGATGTCTTCTTTCAAATGATTCAAGTCCTCTTTGAGCAGAGTCAGAGTGCTGGTCGGCTTTTCTGGTGGCTGTGTTGTTTTAGGATTTGTGTCTTTGTCCTTGAACACTTTCAACAGTCCTTCCTTGAACTGGCTCAAGTCCTCTTTGAAAAGAGTGAGCGGGCTGACCGACCTTTTCTCCGTCTGACTCGTCTTGAGTAAATCTCTCGCCTGATCATCTTTACCGTTACAGTCCTCTAGGTGAAGTTTGTCGTCCTCGTGTATGTCAGTCTCTGTCTCATCCTGTTGCTCTGAAGGTTTTTCACTGTGGCTCATTTTGTTGTTCTGTGAAACTCTTTAATCCTTGTGACGTGTTCACAGCAATCTTTAAGATATTGATATTTAGGCTGTGGGGATCACCTGTACGAACAGACATGTGTGGAAATGATAAATTTGATTTCTGACTGTAGCACTGCTAATAAAAGGATTTTAAGGAGACAGCAGGGCTCTTCAAGTGTCTGACCAGGATGCCATCTGGATGCCTCCAAAGGGAGATTTTCCAGGTCAAAGTAAGGATTCTAAATCCCTTCTGGTCTGGTGAAAGGGGAACCCGGGGTAGTTTGCTCAGACTACTTCCTCTCTAACCCAATTCTAGCTAAACAATGACAAATAACAAAATACATGTTCTCTAAAAATTTTTCAGGAACTAAAATGTTTCTTCTGGACAGAAAGAAAGTAACTGGTAAATTTCTCCTGAGCTCTGAATGACAGATATTAATATTCAGTCTGCTACATTTAAAAATACGACCATTTCCTGTCTAAACAGCTGATTCGGTCCTTTTAAAGAAATACTTGAATCATATGATTTTCTGAATCCAGATTTCACAGAAACAGAAAGCGCGTTCATACGTAGTTGGTAAATCTCAGGTCATGTTTAGGCTTGTTAGGAGTTAATCCAATAATCTACTCTTAACAACAGCGTCTCATTGAAATACTCACATCTGCTTCACGTTTCTTCTTTTTTCATTTGCGAACCACGAAAAGATTTGAAAACAAAACACCAAGGCCTCACACACACACACACACACACACACAGACACACACTCTGTCTCTGCTGTAAATCTGTGTCTCCCTCTGGTTTTCTTGCATTTCTGAACTGGTTTCTGGTTCAACCAGTTTGTCTCCATGTTTTCACCTTACTGCAGAGCAGACGATTGGTTGGCTGTGGGGAGTGCTTCCACTTTGCTTCTGCTGTGACGAAATATGAAGTCAAGTTCAGTTGCATGGCTGTAGTCACATGGTCCGGTGCCCTGAAGCAGAAACTACATGTTGGACTACCACTGACCATCAATGTACACAGCAGTCCAGTCCAGTAACATGGCCTGAAATTTAAAATATTATTATTATTATTTTACCTGCACAACTGGTCGGCATTCTTATGCACAACAAATGTTTGACAGCAGACCATTGGGTGCAATACAAAAAGCAATAACAATGTTTCTTCCCAGACTTTCTTTCTTCACACATAAACAGTCTTTGATGTGGAACCAAGTGCTCCATAAGAAAATCCCAGAAATTAGATATTCAGTTCAATAACTGAGCAAAAACTGTTTGTATCTCAAAGGTGCTTTAAACTCATTTCTGATAAAGGTCAGTCAGTGCAGCTTTACAGCTAAACCGAAACAAAAATGATTTATCAGTCAAGTGTTAGTATTTGGTCAGATGTGAAGTGAGATGTAGCAGTTATATTTTTCCCAATAAAACTAAATCCTGGCATCTTATATTTATGATGCTAAGCATTTTGCATATTAATTTTCATTACTTACTTTTGCATTTTTAAAAAATGGGATAGCTCATGTTTACTGAGCATTAGCCTCCAGAGCTGGAAAAAGAAGCCACAGATTAAGAGTGGAAGGCTGCAGTTCCTCTAATGGCTGCATGTGGCGGCTTTGAAAAGGAAGTTAATCCTCAAAAACACGCATTTTTAGAATGACCAACTTTACAGCAGAAATAAACACATTTACAGCCAGTTTTGGTCTCTGCAGCTAAACTTTCCATCTTAGCAACTGTACCAGGGATAATGTTTTTTAAAAATAAGTCACCTGTTTAAATGAGACTAAGGCTTAAACTTGATTCGAGGTGTTGCCTCTTATTCACACCTGGATGCTGACACAAGCAGCTGTAGATGCTAGCTGTCCACTATGGCTGGCATCAGCTAATCGAAGGCGCTGCCTGGACCTCAAAGTGTGTCCAATGTGCAAAATTATTAAAAAATAAGTGCATATAAGTGTAACATGTTAATTAAAAGTTCTTTCCAACTGCAGATGGAAAGAAACTGTTTTTGTGAGGTATTGGTCCAGATGGACTGAGCCTTCTGCCAAATGAGTGACTCAAAAAGCTGATCCTATGTCCTGCCTGCTGGGTTCTGCAAGCTCACGCTGGTGATTTTAACTGATTTTTCAGCCCAGCAGATACTGCTTATATCTATCTGAAATGTAAATACTTGTTCGTTTAATGGTTCTTTATAACAACAAACTCGGGACCTTTTGATTTGATTTTACTTTTTTCTGACACTAGAAAAATGTATAAAAAATTATATGAGTAAAGAAATTCAGCTTTATAAAGAAGGATTGTTGGTGATTGCAGCAAACCTGAACTTATTTGAAAAACTCTGTAGACCCATCAGTTTATCAGTGATCTGCCAGCTGTGTGTCAATTAGGTGAAAACCTTTCATTTGTGGCTCCTATGAGAAAGTGTTATTTCTTAAAATGCATCAGAGAGTGAAGAAAAAATAAAAACAGACAGAACAGATTTTAAGCAGCTCCGCTCTCCTGCTCTTCAGCTTCCACTCGTTGCTGTGCAGAGAAACCTGTTTTTTTATGTAGCTCAGAGCTGCGTTACGATTGGCTGTTGCCAAGCTGCAGGGTTGGCACTGAGCAAGTGTGTCTGAGATAAAGAGAGCGAATCGGTGCTTCTTTTCTCTGCTCTGCCTCCCTCTGAGAATAATGAGACCACAGAAATGGATACGTGGATGCCAGACAGTACTAACAAATATCACCTCATTAAAAGGGTCAATTCACCCAAATTACAACAGCTCCAGCTCTTCTCCTGCTTTGGGATTCAGGATCTGTCCTGGTTTTATTTATCCAGGTTTAAAGATATCTGTCTCCATGACAACAGTAGAGACAGAAGGAATTTATTTTGTGTTGCTCACAAATTTGAAACATGAATGTCTTTTTAAAAGGATTTATAACTTTACAGGGGATTAAAAACAGATGATAAAAAGATTACAGAAAGAGCAGTCCATAAAAATGTTCTGAGAGGCGTCTTTAATAAGATTCTTGTGGCAAAAGCTCAGCGTGACCTGATGGTGGCAGTAGCCTATCTCACAGTCTCTGACTCTGTGGATGATTGTGCAGCACCTGGATGGCCGGTCTAAGGCTGAAAGGTTTCAAAATAGTGTTTGAGTGTTTATGTGTTTTAGTCTTGCTAGAGGTGGTCGTCCTCCCTCATAGTGAATGAAAGTGATCATGTTTTATCTCCGCCGCATGCTGTCCGCCATTTTCTCGTCACGTTGCAGCTGCTCGTGTTGGAGGATGTTTGGATCCGAGCCAAAGATTCAGTCTGTCCAACTGGAGGACGGAAAAATATTCAGGAGGAAAAAAGAGATTAACACACACACACACACACACACACACACACACACACACACACACACACACACACACACACACACACCTCTTTGTCTGTAGACAGTCTTTGGCTCACACATCACACCCCTAGGCGTTACCATGGTGATGGGATGAAAGGGGGGGGGTCTTTGATGGGAGTCTCTGAAGGTTTCAGTCTGTGAATCCAAATGAAGCTGTGTGTTTGTGAGTGGATGTCTATCTGTGTGAGGACCAGTGTGAGGTTTAGACCTGGTGAGGAGGGTCTGGTTTTCACTGCTGGACAGACCTTCAGCGGACTCAGGTGTGAAGGGTCAGACCTGGTTTTAGGGTTCATGCTCTGGTTTAGGGGAAGCTCTTAGGAAATAAAGGTCCTCACAAAGAAATTAGAACAAATGGATGCAAGAAGATTGTGATACGGGCTCTTAAATGAACATTTCACAGTAAAGACATCAAAGATCCTACATCATCCACATGTCCTCTGTCTAGTGTTTCCTAAGAAATCTCACTATAAATTCTGCAGATGTGTAGAATATTTTAATCGGTTCGTAGAGCATTAATAATAGAGTTTGACATTGATACACTGGCCGATATTCAGCCCATTCTGCTCATCTCTGTCTTGCAAATCTTTTAATTCTTGGACTCTACTAGAGTAGCTTTGCATGATTCAAGGTTCAAAATAATCCTTATTTAGCTCTACTGAGCTTACTGCAGCCCTTCAGTTCATTCCCTGTCTGAAACCAGCTGTTTTAGCTCCTCCTCCTTTAAGGCCAACCTCCATGTCATACAGCTTGGCTGCTCCACATAAACACGAGGTTTGAATAGCAGGGTCTTACACAAATGGCTTTTCTTATTATAACATTCATGTTAGCCTAATGACTAATCCTGAACACATCAGCATGTGTCAGCAGCTTATTTAAACCATATATTAACATTTACAGCCCACCGTGTGCCTGTAATTGGTAAATGTATTTTTCCAAGAAGAGGGGTGACGAGTTGCTCTATTTATTTAGAAGACACACTCGCTTTATTTGGAAAAACGCAGGAAAACAGATAAAGCCCAGATGTCTCAGTTTTACAGAAGCTTTCACTTGTGGATCTGTTGACAGCGTGAACTTTGTCTCAAAACCCCACATGGGGATGTGATGTGATTTGTGCATATCAGGCGATTCGTGCACACGTTGTTAAGGTTCTGTAAGTGAGCAAGAGGGATTTTACCTTTTTAGACATTTGTATGCACAGAAAACATTTTGAAAGAGAAAATTATCTGACTTGTGAAGATGAATTTATAAATTATAAATGATCAGCATTTATTCAGGTTTGGGTATATGCATTTGTAAAATAGTTTTACATGTGTTCATATTGCTTTATATTTTTGTGTGAATTGAAACACGCACTTATGAATCTTTGTGTACATTTGTGGATCATACCAAACGCATTTGTAACATTTTTGAGACAAATTTTTCTTCATATGAAACAACGATCAATGTGTCCACACCAAGATGATTATTATAAATAACTTAAATTAAAATTAAATGTATACAAATATTTACTGTACATGAATAAAAATGTGAAATTATCACCTGCAGATTTATCACCTGCTTCCATGTTTATTGTAGTACCTGTTCTGAACAGGTTTGTTTGAGGTAAACATCTCCCATAATGTTAATGATAAAAATAAAACTGAACTGAAAATATAATTTATTTTTTCTAAATAATGATAAAGGAAATTAATTTAAAAAATCAAAAAGTATAGCTGTATATGCGAAAGGTGGAGATCAGACTAGAAGTAGGTCAAAGATACCATCTTTATGCATTTTTCTTCTTCTGTCTTTCTGTGTGCAGCTCTCTGGTGCCGAGAAGCCCCCTGCTGGAGAACCAGAGAACAGCAGCTCATCATCAGCCACAGCAGCAGGAACAGAAGCTGCAGACGGTGGTAGCAAGGTAACAACACACCAAAAACTCAATTAATGTCTACAACATTGTACTTATAGAGTGAAACTTACAAAAGCGTACCCTGTCATTGTATAGTTTGTAACTATGGCTGGTGGAAGTGGATAAGATCGTTACTGATGTTTCCTCCGCAGGTGGAGATGGTCTTCTGGTTGCTCTCCATGCTGGCTAACAGAGATAAGGAGGAGATGTCCCGGACTCTACTGGCTCTCTCCAGCTCTCAGGACAGCTGCATTGCCATGAGAAAGTCTGGCTGCGTCCCCCTTCTGGTCCAGATTCTGCATGAAGGCCCGGACGGAGGCAGCGGTCCTGGTGAGACAGCAGCGGGTGGTACCACAACAGGCTGCAGCCGTGAGGCCAGGTCCAGAGCAAGCGCTGCCCTCCACAACATCATTTACTCACAGCAGGATGAGGGCCAAGCCCGCCGGGAGATGAAGGTCCTGCACATGCTGGAGCAGATCCGGACCTACTGCGACAGTGGCTGGGACTGGATCGAGAGCCACGCCGGGACACCTTCACCAGGGGGAACCAGAACCACAGGTGAGCCATGTTTAAAAAAACAAACAAAAAAAACCTGAACATCAGAACCCGAGCAAAAAAACATAACGGGGTTCACTAACTGGTGGGTGACATCACAACACCTACATCCATCTTTTGTACAGTTAAAGATAAACAAACTTACATGTTACATTAGTTGTATCCTACAGTAGAGGACAAAAATCTATAAATCTATAGATACAGACAAAACCACCAGTGATCCAAGTTCCAGTAAATCTGATGAAACCAAAACGACATGTTCAAAATAACGCAAACTTATGTGGATTAAGTTAAACATCTTGTTTTTCTCCACAGATATCCCTGAACCCGTGGACCCTCAAATCTGTCAGGCCATGTGCGCCATCATGAAGCTCTCCTTCGAAGAGGAGTTTCGACGAGCCATGAACGAATTAGGTTTGTTTGACACCAAAGGACCAGTTTGCAGTTTCTTTGACGCGTTCGTTTTTATGCCCGATTGCACTTATACAGTGAAAGTATCAGTTATTTCCTGTAATGCATAGATTTGATATTTGATCTGTTTTATTTTTAATGTGTTTTTCAGCTATTTCAATTCAATTTAATTCAATTTTATTTATACAGCACCAAATCACAACAATAGTCACCTCAGGGCGCTTTATATTGTAAGGTAGACCCTACAATAATACATACAGAGAGAAACTCAACATATGACCCCCTATGATTTTTTTATTATTCAATTTTGGAATTTATTTTACAATTACCACAAAATATTTATATTTTAAATAGCAAACATATTTAATAAAGCCATGGAATATAAATTCTGTTTTATGTCTCATCATTGGGGGAGTCACAGTAGAGCAGTGGCTGTCGCGTGGCAAAAGTAATAAAAGACGTTAAGACAAAGTAAAGGTTAGAAGGAGTTTTGGAAGAATTTAAGATTTGAATTTGGGCCAAAGTTTGGGAATGACTCCAGTAAAGTATCAAGTTTAAAAATACTTTGGTTTATCTTTGCTACAACAGAGCTTTGATTTGTAGTATGTGTTTCGGTATTTTCACATGAGTTTGTTTTTTATTTCTTTCAGGCGGTCTGCAGGTGGTGGCAGATCTGATCCACCTGGACCAGGAAATGTACGGCATGCAGAACGACCCCATCAACATGGCTTTGCGTCGCTATGCAGGGATGGCTTTGACCAATCTCACCTTCGGGGATGTCGTCAACAAGGTACAGAAAGGCACTGTGAGGAGGTTAACTGACAGCAGTGCAACAATAGCAGCACCCCACTCACACCTGCACTCCCTTAATCTGCCTTTTTCAGAATGATCACTTTAATTTAAAAGTCCCAACAGAAGTCTGATCAGGACAGATAGTTTTGCTGTCAACACAATAAATAAATAAATCTTAAATTTTCTTTTTAATTTATTATTTTCTCTGATCATTTTTACTTGCTTTACTTTGACAGTAGCATCATTTAAATCTGGCTCAGCCCTTTTTACTGATCCACTACAGTAATACATTCATTTTACTCCTGCAGGCCACTCTGTGTTCGAAGAAGAGCTGTCTCCAGGCTTTGGTGGCCCAGCTGGCCTCCGACAGTGAGGAGCTCCATCAGGTGGTCTCCAGTATCCTGAGGAACTTGTCCTGGAGGGCTGACATCAGCAGTAAGAAAGTCCTCCGAGACATCGGCTGTGTGTCTGCACTGATGACCTGCGCGCTGCAGGCCACCAAGGTAATGAAAACAAATCTCCCCCCAGAGAAGGAGAAGCTTTTATTTTGGAAGATCATAGAGAATAATCTGGAGGAACAGAATGAAACAGAATTTATTACAACTTTTAAAGTTTAAGCTTTTTTCTTTTTGTTTTTTACCATTTTTCCTTGTCATACCTAAGAAACCTGTTTTTGTGTTTTTTGGTTCTGCAGGAGTCAACGTTGAAGAGTCTTCTGAGCGCTCTGTGGAACCTGTCCGCTCACAGTATCGACAACAAGGTAGCAATCTGTTCAGTGGATGGCGCTTTGGGCTTCCTGGTCAGCACACTGACGTATCGCTGTCAGACCAACTCACTTGCCATCATCGAGAGCGGCGGAGGAATCCTTCGAAATGTGTCCAGTCTGGTTGCCACACGAGAAGACTATAGGTGTGCTCATGAGACTCAGAGGTTTCACCCTCATCTAACGTTCCCAGACAACAATTATTTCCATCCATGTTCATGATAAACGTTTCATGTAAAAACTTTAAACATGAGCATATGTACAAGTAATCCCAGTGAGCTAATTGCTTAGACTTCAGACTGCTCTCAGTGCTCAGGTTAACACTTTTTTTATTCATGGATCTGTATGATGTCACAGAGGAGCTGGCACAGAAGCCGCAGCAACAGGATATTAATAAATTATGCAGATTTTCCCCTAAAAACGGGGCTCTATTGTAATTCGATTTCTATTCACTGTTTTTTTTAGATCCCTTCCTCCTATTCCTGTATTATATTAAAATAAATTTGAAGACATTTGTAGAAAAAAGTATCAGATTTTATTCAGACATTGTTGTATTACATTACGATGATGCATTAGAAAGGAGATACAATGTGATGTTCACCAGATATATGATCAGAAACCATACAGTAGTATAAAATAACATAATCTGAACTAAACATAAAAACCTACAACTACAAAAGAGGGATTTTTCAGTTGTATATAGCAAAGTTATTAAAGTGCCTTCTACATTCTTTCTTTCTTCGCAGGCAAATCCTCAGGGACCACAACTGCCTCCAGACTCTGCTGCAGCACCTGCGCTCCCACAGCCTGACCATAGTAAGCAACGCCTGCGGGACTCTTTGGAACCTTTCGGCCAGAAGCCCAAAAGACCAGGAGCTGCTGTGGGACCTCGGGGCAGTTAGCATGCTGCGCAATCTTATCCACTCCAAGCACAAGATGATAGCCATGGGCAGCGCTGCAGCTTTAAGGAACCTCCTAACCAATCGACCACTTAAATATAAGGACACTGCGGTTGTATCCCCCGGGTCTTGCATGCCCTCACTCTACATGAGGAAGCAGAAAGCTCTGGAGGCAGAGTTGGATGCCAAACATCTCGCAGAAACCTTTGATACCCTTGAGAAACAGAGCCCCAAACACCTGACCCTCAACAAGCCACTACGTTACATCGAGAGTTTGGCAAAGGATTACGCATCTGATTCCGGTTGTTTTGATGATGATGAGGCTCCAAACATCTCAAGTAGCCTGGACACTGGGAGTTTCTCCATGCTGTCCATGTTTCTCACCAACTCTAACCTCCTGCAAAACCAGCTTCGCAAGAGGGATAGTGAGCCTGAGCGAGATGTAGACCCGCCTCAGACTGTCGAGAAGAAACATGCTTCTCCTGATGATGTGGTCTCTGCTGCTGCAGAGAAGCTAGCAGAAAAGATCACCAACACAGTTGCCAAGATTGACAGGTTAGTGGAGGACATCACCATGCACACATCCTCAGAGGACAGTTTAAGCCTAAGCTCTGAGGACCACCTGGCAGACTGGCCTTATGGACTGGATGAACTCAATGAAGCCCGGGCAAAGTCATGTTCCCCCTGCCGTCTCTCTGATACAAGCAGCTTAGCCCACAGGGAGCGGCTCAGCAGAGCCCATGCCCTCTTGCGCCTCAAAACTGCCCATACTAGTGTATCAACAGATAGTCTGAACAGCGGCAGCACCAGTGATGGATACTGCGGAAGCAAAGACCAGATGCGCCCTTCACCAAAAGCTCTAATGATGCAACAGCAACGACCCAATCAGCTCGACCTGAAAGTGGCCCATCAAGAGTATATTAATGTAGGACCTGCTGCCCTGATTGAGAGTAGCCAGCAAGAAATTCCAGAGAGAGATTCTGCTGAAAACAAAAATGTAAAAGTTCTAGAGCTCAGCAATGCAAACACAGAAAAGAACCAAGATCCACCTGTACAAACACCAGTTAGTGCATCCACTAAAGTGTCCTCTGATGTCAGCATGACTTCAATAAAACTTTCTCCTACTTATCAACAGGTCCCTCTCATTCAGAGTGTAGCCAAATTTGGTGTAGCAAAGACTGCTATCAATGTCCAGGCTGCCCAAGCAATGAGGCGGCAAGCATGGGTACCTACTGTGATGACAGGAGGGAGTATTGCAAAATTTTCTCCAATCACTTCAACCCGAAGCCCAACCATCGGAACGATGGAGACAGTCCAGAAATATTCTGTGGAAAATACCCCAATCTGCTTCTCTCGCTGTAGCTCGCTGTCCTCCCTCTCCTCAGGCGATGGAGCTCTGGATGGGCAAAGTGAAAATGAACTGGAAAGTGACTCATCATTAGAAATAATTGAAGTGGAAGATGGAGAAATGGTGAAGAGAGTTGAAGAGGATGAAACCTTGGAGGATCTGAGTGACAGTCAACTGCTAATGACTGATTCAAAAACCTTCCCAAGCAAAGAGACAAATCCCATTGAGATCCCCTGTCCAGCCAAAAGGGAAAAAGTGTTCCTAAGAGGAGCTTCACCTGCCATACTTGAAGACCGATCACCTTCTAGTTCATCTGAGAACTACATCCATGAGACACCCCTGGTAATGAGTCGCTGTAGCTCGGTCAGTTCACTGGGTAGCTTTGAGTCTCCTTCCATTGCCAGCTCAATTCAGAGTGATCCATGCAGTGAAATGATTGATGGAACAATAAGCCCAAGTGATCTTCCTGATAGCCCAGGGCAAACCATGCCTCCCAGTCGAAGTAAAACTCCATGTTGTGTTGAGCCCAATGGGCCAGAAACACAGATGACAGGAATAGCAGGGCAATGGGAAAGCAGTCTGCGGAAGTTCATGGAGATTGCAGACTCTAAGGAGAGGTTTAACCTTCCTCCTGATTTGGACACAATGATCTACTTTACTGTGGAAAAACCCACCGAGAACTTCTCTTGTGCTTCCAGTTTAAGTGCTCTACCTCTACACGAGCACTACATACAGAAAGATGTAGAGCTCAAATTAACTCCCCTGCTCCAGCAAAACGACAACCCTGAGGATGATGAGCAAGGACATGACAATGGGGAGCGATACAGTGAGGGCAATTCAGATGATGACATAGAAATCTTAAAGGAATGCATCAACTCAGCAATGCCATCAAAGTTGAGAAAAGTAAAACCTTGCCTGATGACCACGATCCCTCCTCATATTCTGAACTCCCAGGGCCGAAAACCAATTCATCTTCCAGTTTACATGATGCTCCCAAATGGCAAAACCCAAATGTGTCCCGGGAGAAGAATTGTCATCCCTCAAAAAGACTTAAAATTTGATGATTCATCTTTTACTGATTCAGCAGAAGGAACACCTGTCAACTTCTCAAGCACGACATCTTTGAGTGATGAAACACTGCAATATCCAGTGAGGGAGAGGGGGGCTAAAGACTGCACAGCTAAAGGGATGAACAAACAGAACGATGAGGCAAAGAGGATTGAAGACTTGCGAATATTCTCACATTTCCACAAACCCAACCGGATGAACTACTCACCTGAGATACAAATGAGCAGAACAACCAGACATGTCGTTCCCACTCAGAAGGTGCTGATGCAGAGCAAAGAGGTAGCTGATAGAGTGGCAAACCAAAAAAATCGTGAACAGTCTCCTAAACAACAAAGAAGGAGACAAGATCAAGGCCCCATCAGAAAACTGGAACTGCCTGTCATTAAGCAAAACACAGAAAGTAACATCAATATGGGTTCACAAAAAGGAAATAAAATGTACCGACAACCAACATTGTCTTCAGAGGACAGCAACAGCTTCTATGACAATGACAATGAGGTCATGAATCGAAAACATTTCAGAGAACCATGCAAAAGCAATCTTTCCCGAAGCATGACAAATATTGGCCAGTCAGATAATTCCCAAGCAAAGTCCAGAGGGTTTCACAGGATAAAACAGAATCTGATAAAAGATGAATCAATGGCTTGTTATTCACTCAGCTCCTCTCTCAGTTCACTGAGTGATGCTGAATATGATGATCATAAATCAAAAGCCCAACAAATATGGTACAAGAACAGACACAATAAAGCAGTGAACATAGTACAGCAAACAAAGCCAGTGAACATTCACTGCCAATACGAAGAGCAAAGCTCGCCAAGCTCTGTCAGCATGGATTCAGAGGACGATCTCCTTCAAAAGTGCATAACATCTGCCATGCCCAAACAGAGAAGGAAGTTGGCTGCCAGGAAAAAGAAAGCAGAAAATACTCAAAAACAAAAACACAAGGTTTCTGGTGGGTGGGACGTGGATGAGGAAATAGATAGTGATGACATGGCATGGGATAAAGAGTCAGACCTCAATAGTGTTGAATGGAGAGCCATACAAGAAGGTGCTAACTGTGTGGTCACTGGACTACAAGCTTCAAAGTCTCAAGACCCGTCCTCTGAAGAGACTGAGTCGGTCCTGTCATTCATGTCAACATCCAGCTTTACACCCAAAGAAAGAAAGTTTGCTAAGGACAAAAAGGCAAATAAACCTTTAGACTTTGCACAGCGCAAGCCAGTTCCAAACTTACCAGTGGTTTTCAGAGGCAGGACAGTGATTTATACACCGAAAAAAGAGACGGCTCCATCACAAAGACCACCTCCCAGAAAAGTACCAACCAAAACAGATGCTCCAAAGAATCCAAACCTAGCGCAGCACAGATCAAAGAGCCTTCACCGGCTAGGCCACCCCCAGGATATGGAACTGTCTTTGCCAAAGAGGAGCTCTACCCCACCTCCAAGAATACCAAAAAGTTCATCTTCTGGATCATCGCAGAGCTCAACACCATCCAAACAGTCACAGAAGAAGATAACTTCTCCAGCTCAGACTAACAAATCCATCCAGAAAAAGAATGCTACACCAGCTAGTAGCCCACCAGCTACTAGTCCTCCTGAAAGAAAAGGACGCTCTCCTGTTGTGAATCAAAATGAGAAATCCCCACCACCTAAAACTCAAAAGTCTCCTGTCCGAATTCCTTTCATGCAAAATTCTGTCAGGCAACCCAGACCATTGTCCCCACTGGTAACAAACCAAACAACTGGTAGACAAACAAATCAGGTCAATGGGAAAAGGGTGGTACCAGCAAATCGGTTTGATCTCGTTAGGATGACTTCTGTCCATTCAAGTGGCAGTGAGTCTGATCGCAATGGATTCTTGAGACAGCTAACTTTCATTAAGGAATCAAAGACCATGTTGAGACGTGACAGCTCTGCTCGCAATACACCAGGATCTCAGAATGGATCACCTCGCAGAGCAGTTCCTGGAGCTTCAGCTGTCTTCTTGTGCTCATCCCGATGTCAGGAACTTAAGGCTGCTGTGCAACCCCCAAGAAGGGTGCAAGTAAAAGATCCAGATCAAAAACAACAAATCCAGAGGCCAAACACCGGCCTTCACAAGCAGACAGCAACTCTATCAAGAGCAACATCCAGTGAAAGGGACCTATCTTCAAGACGCTCAGCTAGGAGAACAAGCTCTGAAAGCCCCTGCAGGGTGGCTCAGCGAAATGGACCTGGAAGACTTTCTGGACTCAGGCAGCAGCAAGACAAGGACACCTTTAAACGTCATGCCTCATCACCAAGCATAAACATACTGAGCCGAGTGACCAGTCGTTCTTCCCTCCGCTCCTCTTCATCTGATTCAAGTGGAAGAGCGAAGAGTGAGGATGATACCAAGAAGAAAGGGCAGAGGTCCGCATCTCGTCTAAAAGATGGAGTTACCTGGAGGAGGATCAGGGATGAAGATGTACCTCAAATCTTGAAGAGTACTCTGCCAGCAAATGCATTACCTCTGGTGCCTTCTCCTGATGGAGAAAAGCCAAAGCCACCAGCTCTTCCAGGAAAACTGCCAACCATTCTACTTGCATCCCGCAAGACAAGTGATGCAACCGTCCAGACAGAAGATTTATCAAATAACAAGACCAACTCAAGTACCTCACCTACAGTCGAAACAGCTCCAGTGATCTCTGAGGAAGTAGCAAGACTGGCCCTCCTCAGAAAGATTAGTGCCACCTCTGGGAGTAACCTCCAGGAAGGAGATTCCGAAGGCTCTCTGAGGAGCACCATCTCCACTGGAACAGCAGATAGCCACATGGGTGGAGTTGTGACTTTCCGACAGGGATCCCCAAGCAAGGCTGCACGAGTCACTCCATTTAATTACATCCCCAGCCCCATGACATGCTGTCTACAAGACAGCCAGAACCAAGTAGGGACAATAATTGAGAAGTCAGGGGGGAAAAAGTGAGCCATGGGGTATTTGGTGGATTATTGGTTGATACAGATGACCCAGCACTCAGATGGACAGATGAGGAGTGTGCTGGTCCCCATACCTCGGGTATTGACCCTTATTTAAACCATTCACTGGAATCAAAGTTTTTCTCTGAGCAATTGATTATGGCTTCCTTCTACCATTCATACAAAGTTGGATGTATGCATTGAGGCAAGTTTGACCTGAACAAACCACCAATAACTGTCAGTTATTGCACTTCTAAGGAAAATCTCACATGAAGAGAACGTGCATTTTTGTACTCCTTTTTTTTGTATTTGTAGAATAATCATTGCCTAGTAGAAATTAGAAATTTCAGCACGTATATCATCAGTCTCTTGGACACAATCGATTAAAAAGACCAATATTATGCAAACTTTTGAATGATCACTTGGTTGGACTTCTACATAAAAAGGTTCAAACTGTGGCAGACTGTTGACAGACTCTTACTGACATAAATACACTAACATGTAAAGTATTTTTTACATAAATACATCATCGCTTGGAGTCCTCCTTCCATGCTCAGCTGAATATGATGTTAGCCTTTCCTGTTACATACAGAGCCCAGTAGGTTTTCCACATTTCCGAGGAAACCAGTTGCTCAAATGCACTTTTTTCCCCCAAATCGCTGTTCTCGATCAATATTACACTTGTATTTCTGTGAATTTTCCTATTTTATTAATTTCCTGATGTGTGTATACACTTTGTGGATGTTTTTTGAAAACTCAACGCATTGTTGTCTTTTCAAAGGCATCCTTTGTAATGCGTTAAATGATAAAAATGTAACTAGTACAAAACTGAAAAATCTGGATACCAAAATGAAAGTGAAAATGAATATGTTGAGGTTTTGGGCGTGCTTACTTGACAACATGAATATACAAGGTGTGATCAAAAAGTTACTTTTAAAAAGGTCCAAAAAGAATTCACAAACCTTTCCTGATTTACAATTGGTCAGTCTCACATTCATGGTCATCATTTTTAGATCTCTCTAAAAGTCCTGCTTTTTGATGCACAACATTTCAAGTCATTTCCACTGAATGTTCTCACCAAGTGCACGAGGACAGGACTTCCACATAATCATTCAAATAAAGCCACATTAGACGCTATCTGGACATGCCCAAAAAGATGAGCTTGGACAGAAAGTCAGAAGTGTAAATCGAAATGATTTTCTTGGTCCTATTCTCAGAACTTCTTGTTCACACCTTAAAAATCCACCAAACATATTTTTGTCCAGTCTTGCACAACAGCTATACCACACATTTTCGGATTTTTTTTACATTAACACAAAGGTGATAATTATGTTTATTTCAAGTGAAATGTTGGTTAATCTTCCTAACATTTTGTCCATTCGCTTAGAGGGGCAAAATATAAGAACTATCCATTATGACCTTGACAGTGAACAATACCATTAACACCTTTCTGACAATCTATTAGCATCATAAAAGCAGACATCATGCCGCAGCTGTCGAGTCAGATTGCACATGTGTTTAGTGAATGTCTGAATGTATATTGCTATACAAAACTTTTACTCTACAGCAATGAATTATAGCAGTTTAAATTGAGCATTTCCATAAAACAGTTCTACTCTGTCATTTGAAAATTGCAATGACCCAAACATGCAGAAATATTACAGCATCTTCCACAGAAAGCATCAGCAGATTCTGAACGATTTCACTCTTTCCAGTTCTCTTAATGTGTCTTAATCAGTATTGTAAATATGCAGATATACTACAGCTCCGTGGTGGGTAGAAGAGCCTTGGTGTCGCTCCCTGACAGCATGCTAATATATTCACTGACTGTATACACACACCTGTTAACATTGTGGACACTGAATAATATTCAGTGTTAATATACTCTCCAAAGCCCGACAACAGCGTTACCTGCCATCTGTATTGTTGTGCTGCAAAAACCTATAAAGATATAAGCTGTCAGCATAGATGAGCAAAGCGACTCCATGCCTCTGACGTTGTGTTTGCTACTAGATTCAGGTACTGTTTGCTACTTCACTGATGGTCGGGCTTTGAGTGGACAGACGTGCGTTCTCACAGAAGTCATCTTCTGGAAGTCTTTATAATGTGTTAATATCCGCTTAACTGTATTGCTGTAAAAGTAGTGATAGGTGGAAAATACAAAGACGATGAATATTCTCTGTAATTGTACCATCACTCTTTCATGTGTGCCCGCTGAGCTGAATGGGATGAAAGTTAGTCTACGTTAAGGGGGCCGGTAATTTAAAAAAACATAATTCCTTACTGTGTTCTCAAAGCATGTTTCAATAAAACCCAAGAAGCTTCCGAATGCAATCCTTTCAAGTCCCAACACCAATTTAAAGTTTTAAAAGTGATTCACTACAGAAATCTATCTCTTGAGTGTCAAACACGATTGGATTTTGTGCAAAGCTCTGGAAGAAGTAACTGAAAACATCTGCAGAACACTGCGCACATGATTACAGTAGTGTGGTTCAACAAAGCTGAGAAAGTCACAGTGTTTTAGTCTTTTAAACTGTTAGGAGAGCAGTTAAGAGGTGCAGCTGTTTGCTACTTTATCACTTAGCAAACCAGAAAAATCAAATAACCTGTTAAATCCTTAGCTTGACATATTCCCCATGAAAAAGCAAAGGAAGAAAAGTCACATCAATAAGATGTAAAAAAAATTACCTGTTCTGACATAACATTTAATCTTCATTTGATATTTTTCACTCTTTTATGATGTAGACCTAACAAGTAATTGAGTAAATAAGTAGAATATTAATCAATAATAAATCGGTTAAAAAAAGAAATCTGATCTGAGCTTTCCTAACCAGGGAAAAATATTCAAACATAATGATTAAAATATTTCTGAACATCCAGTGAAAACCTTTTGAGCTTGTAACTGTAGACCTGAGAGGAAACTAGCTGAGTGTTTGACACTCAAAAGACAGATTTAGGGTGCAGAATCACATTAGCAGCCCCATCCAGACTGAATGAGGTGTGAACAAGATGAGCAGGGAGACAAATACCATCTGAGTCTCTGCTGGTGCCTTGTTTATGCGTGACTGGAGACAAGTTTAATGCAGGTCTGAACCTAACTGTGAACTTGGTCGAAGCATCGTGAGCATGAACAAGGCTCCAGAGGTATCATGGTAACGTGCAAAACAGACGTATGTCATTTTAAATGTCTTCATTCAATAAAAAGTGATGTGTTTCCTTAAACAGCTGTGTCGACGTTCTGTCCAGTCAGGGGTGTCCACACCGCCGGAGTCGTAACAAGTAGTAATTTGCTTTGAGCAAATGTCAGGTTTCACTGGTTAGTGTGTCTTTATAGCCGGTAGGAGCTTTCTTATACGGATTTCACTTTATTTGGACCCAACACTAAAATGTTCTGGTAAAGTGCTGCCCTCTTCTGATGGCAGTTTTATTGCATACAAAATGTAACTTGTAAACAAAATCTCCCAAACTATGTATTAAAAAAGTATGGTTACACTGTGAAAAGCAGCAATTTTCCAAAGATGATTAAAAGCTTAATGCGTTTTATAAAAAATAACTCTGAGCAAATGATATTCAAACAACAGCTTCTTCATAAAAAATGACTTTCAAAGTCAAATGTCAAACATACATCATCTCTAAATACAACCATTAATTTTTTTTTAACTTTATTTGGGGGGGGGGGGGGGGGGGGGGGTGTTTACGGCCTTCTTTTTCTTGATTTTGAATTAAAGCCTTAATGACCTACAGGAACCCGTAGAAACAACAAACTGGCAGTAAATGTAATTTGGGCAGCAATTCTTAAGACAAGGTGCTTTCTTGCTTTCTTTAAGATACCGATTAACCAAACAACTCTGATCATTTTATTTTCCCCTTTACAGTATGTAATCTGGCACTTTTGCTTGATCCATTACATCAACATTTATTTCAATCTGAGTTAACATACAACTGGAAAAATGTGAAATATTAAACTGCTACATGACAGACATTAACTATACTAATTATAATTTAGTAATGATTGACATCAAACTCTTCATGTTGCTTCACATTTAAAGCTTTGCTCAGCATCAGACTTATTGTGAAGTAGTCTTGATCTCCAACAATCCTTAGGTATACAAAATCATGTACTTCTGCTCTAGGGTTAGAGGTCAGCTAGTGCTGTGCGCCTGACGCAGTGGCACCAGCGCAGGTTTGTGCCAAGTCAGTGAGTTTGAGAAGACTTCAGTGAAACCGAGCCAGACCACGAATGACAAGGAGAGTCTGTCCAACAGGGAAGGTCAAATCAGAGCTGTTGACTTCTGATTTCTTCCACCTCTCTGTCTGCCTGCTCTCCTGCTGCTTTCAGCTCTACCCTCTGCTGCACCAGCCGGTCCCGAGCCTCCTGCAGCTCCTTGTTCAGCTCCAGATATCGACGACACTTCTGGAACCGTAGCTCCACCTCGCTGTCTGCGGCACGGGGCACGTCTGAGGAGGAAACAGAGTAAACCTTGAGATTTCGATCAGTTTATATATCTGCTATAAAGCAGCAGCGTCGGATGAAGTTTGAAGCAAGAAATCTACAGTGTCCCTGAGAGGTCAAATACACGGCACCTTAGAAAAACACTACAAAAACACACTAACAGACCTTGAACACTGGGGGAGAGAGTAACATGACTAAACTAACAGTAAATGTGTTTCTACATTATTAGGAGTCATGCAATTAGCTGTATCTTTTTCTGCCTCAAAGATAGGGCGGCTCGATTATGGCAAAAATGATAATCACGATTATTTTCACTGAAATTGAGATCTCGATTATTTGACGATATTTATTTAACCCTTTAAGATCTACCATAGAACCAAGTCCGCCAGAGCTTATATTATTTTTTTACATGTTGTAGTGCCATTTGTGGGAGCATTTCAAGTTGCTATACAACTGTTATAGCCCATATTTTAATAATATGTATGCATTAAGTCCATAGTAATTACATTAATTGCAAAAAAGTGCAATAAACTACAAAAAAATTGAAAATCGTTTTTGGGTTTTTTACATATATTTCTACTTGGGGAAATTTAAGAGGTTTATCCCTCAAAACTTTAAATACAAAAAAGTTGCAAAAAATAGTTTACAACAACAGGAAATTTATTTTGAGTGTCTTCATAGTTTTATTTTGGAGATACACCAATTTTTATATACTGCAGGAAAAACAAAAAACAATCCTATGATGCAAATTTGCAAAGAAAACAGCAGGTGCATCAAAATAAACTATTTCCAGCAGTGCAGTTTGAGTTCTAAGCATCACAGCAACTATTCAGAAAAGTCAAACATGACCAGTATAGGCTTTTAAGGCCTACAAGTAAAAAACTACAATTTCCGCGAAAATGACGTCACTTCCGGTTTCGGCCAGGAAATGGCGACATGCGATAGTTCGCGCTGACTTCTGTTTTAATGTGTGAAGTGTTACGAACAGCTGGTCGGATCGGCAAAGCGTGTTTCTGGAATATTATGTTTTTGTTCCTGCAAGTGCTTTTTATGCAATTTTTGCAAAGATTTATGTGGAAGGAAACCGTGACCGAGGACAAGCTGATGGCATAAGATGTAAGTACAACTCCTCCGGTTTCATATGCAAAACAAAATATTGCGCTAGCTTACGTGGTTGCAGTGCTACTGGGATTTAAAAATAGTTACGCAAAACAGAGCGTGCTGCTCTGACCGGCTTTAAAGGGTTAACAATTACAATGTATTGAATAATGACTTTGAAAAATAATATAAAATAGTGTGCAACACCACTGAAGTTTTTTTTTACCTCTCTTTTCAACCAACAGCAGTCACTCTCCTCTCCAAATAACTTCTGCTTAGCTTTCCGAGCTTCCCTCGGGTCCTCTTAATCAGCGGTCTCCAACCTTTTTTGCGCCATGGACCGTTTATGCCCGACAATATTTTCATGGACCGGTGTTGTGCCAAAAAGTGATTGTCTGCCAAAAACTGATTTCCGGTATTTGCCAAAAAGCGATTGCTCATATTTAAAGTGCTATAAGTAACTTGTTGGGCTATAATATGTTAAACATATGTCAAATGCATCCCTTATGGATGACATAAAGACATAAAAATAAAGTTCTATCTTATCTTATCTTAATCGGCTCAGTCATTTTTAATGATCGTTGAAAGCCCAGATCGTAATCGTGATTAAAATTCGATTAATTGAGCAGCCCTACTCACAGATGAACTTCCTTTTAGCACGTTTCAGTCCAATCCTGTGCATGTACTGCTTTCTGTCACTTTTGCAGCCATTACATCACGTTATTGTCTCCCCAAAATCACTCCCATTGTGTTTTGTTGTCAAACCCAGCAAGTGCATGTGGCTGCCTGCTCGCCCACCGAGCCAAAGTGGCACCCCGTCAAACCACATTGCTTGACTTGGAGATTATAGTTTAAATCACTAAAATTGATTCAAACACAAAAGAGTAGATGACAACATCACACCACCCTACTTCAAATATGCTGAACTATTCAAAAATAATATAAAATGGTTTACTTTGTGGGTTTTTTCCTGACCAAGAAGCTACTTACAATGGCCAGTGAAATGACAATTTCTGCCCCTTATATTCATCATCAGTCGTGACAAAAGTGACTGTGGCTTCTGACATGCTGCTTTAATGAAAGATCCCAAACTTGCTCTTTCTCTGTCTCTCCTTCCCAGTGCTCCCAGTTTTAAAAGTTGCCACTCACTATCATCCCCACCCTATACACGTCCTTGTGGAGTCACCTTGTCCAGTCTTTTCTAGGATGCTGAAGATCGGGTCATCAGGAGCAGCTCTGTCGAGGTCTTCCAGGATCTGGTCCACGGTCGGGGGCTCAGGACGGCTGGGCAGCACCATCCGCTTCTTACTTTTAGAGCCAATATTCATTCTCCTACAGTTTGAACTCCAGCTGCTTGCATGCAACACAAACCTGACCCCGGGTAACAGAGTTTATTTAATGAGGTCCAAATCTGCTTCTCGTGTTCAACAGCAATTTTATCACCAAACTATTACTGTTTGTCTTTAAGCTCCATTTAGAAAAAAAGTGGAGGATCTTTCGCAAAATAAAAAGCGTTTTAAATATATTTCCAAACTGCTGCGTTCTTCTTCGCCAAGTCGGCTTAAAGCAAGTCATTCAAGAATTATCTAAATCATAAGAGTGTACTTTATGAACTTCATCCATTCCTTTCTCTTTATAGAGCCGAACACAGCAATGCTAGCGGCTAGCCTAATCACTGTAAAAACGATTTGCAGCTAAATGTAGAAAAAAAAATAAAACTGTAATTAACCGGTGGAATATTTTGAAGCCGAATTTTGGAAAAAATTCTGAAAATTGCTGAGAAGTATTTTTAACTACGACACATGCATTTATTTTAGCTGGATAGAGGTTCTATATTATTTCTGAATCTATGAAATAAGGGTTCGGCTGCATTAGGCGTAGCTGATGCACAGCACTTACCAGAGTTTGTCCTGGCTGGTGAAACCTTGCAGTGCGTCTCGACAGTCGTTCCCCGTCTTCACTGTTCGTTAACCCGGACTAAGGAGCACAAAAAAACAAGCTAATTCTGCTGATAATACGGCTAACATTAGCAAACAAACTTAAACCTACGCACGTCAGTACGCCGCCTGCCACGTCAGCACGTCGGACGCGTCACATGACAAGTCAGAAGCTAAAAACTCTTCTTCTGAATTTTGATGCCGGATTCACCATAAATTGTATGTAAAATTAATTCTCTGTCACAAACATTTTCCAGCAAGTCATTAAAGCCTTTGAAATTGTCCTTTTAAGAATGAATTTGAAAATAACGTAACAATACACGATTCAAACAGACTTGTGTGGAGAAAAAAGTGAACTGAAGAGAAGATCAGATCAAGAATCAGAGCTTGAATAATAAAATCACTTCAGTTCAGGTGTAGCATTTCCCATTTGGCTTTGCTCACAGTTTGCTTTAAAAAAAATGCCGGTAACATGTATTCTCTTATGACTGGAACAGTACCTCCTGACATGCAACCTCCTAAATGAGGAATCCAACCATGACGGGATGGACATATTTTAGCTTCACTGGGAAGGAGTTCTCATGTTGTTCACCTTCATACATGTGCAATAATTATATATGAATATTAACCAAACCAGCAGTTGTTCAGTACATTTGCTGAAAAATGTCAGAAACTGTTTAAACTGTTGCACATTCATTTTCTTTTGATAGAAGACGAATCAGTAAATCTGCTAGTTTGCAAAGAGTTTTTATAGTTTTTCCTGCATGCTTGGTAGGAGCTGGTGAGGAGAGTTGTGTTAAGAAAACGATGATCTTACTGTCATCATTAGCAGGGATGGGCAAGATTTTCAGATATTTGTAAAGACTTTCATAGGAAACCCTGAATGTTTGTTTTTTATCTTAAAGTACTGTATGTAATTTGTCTTTGTTTCCAGGATGTAATGTACCAGAAGGTGGCAGTAATGCACATAGAAACAATATGTGGGCAATATTTCAAAAATAAAAACAGAAGGTGCAATAAACTAAAGCATGTGTGACACAGTGAGGTTAGATTTTACTGTACGAACAGGAGAAACATGCAAAGCCAAGTACAGAGCCAACTGCTGCTGTTACAAAGTCAAGTGTGCAACTACTTACATAACAAATGATAAAAAAAAAAGGTCAAGTGCAAACTCCATCAGGTAAGCATGTCACAGTCTATCACAACAATGTGCAAACATGTGAACACATTAAAGAAGCCGTTTAGCTGAAGAGTGAAAATTGAATTATTCTGCACAGTTCTCATGTAAAGTGGATCTCATTTCCAGCTCCATGACTCTGCTTAGCTCACAATAGCACAAAAGCATTCATTTATCTCATTCATCTCAAATAGGAACAGGTCTACTACTCTAGTACACCTGTTTACTGTGATTATACAGTATTATCCAGGAACACATGACGTATTTCTTTGCACCCAAAGAATGTGAATATGACCTTCTGATTACTAGAGTACTGTCCATTTTTGCCTTGTTATGCTCATGATACACCTAAATAACAGATCTCCCTGGCAACACAAAAAAATTGTCATTTATTCTATGAGAAGAATAAAGAAGCTACTCATCTAAAGTCAAACTAGTAAAAAAAAATAAAAAAAATAAAGTCAAACTAGTCAGAGGGCAGAGCGAGTCACGAAGAGAAATAATTGGAATCCTTGGGCACCAAAAAAAGCAGTGCGGCAAGCGTTGTGCTAAACAGTAGATCCTGCAAATAAGACAAAACAGAAATCATTTCTGCTGAAGCCAGTTCATTCAAGTATTTGGAAAAATTTAAGTGCAGATGATGGAAAAAGTCTTTAGCTGCCCGGGTCTGAAAATAAATGATCACATCTGCAAAGACTTTGACAGACTCAGCTAAACAGTCCAGCCAGCTAGCAGTCCCATAGTTATGCTGCAAAAGTAGAATCCCCACAAACTTAGGTCAGACCAGCCTATAACAAAACCAACACTTAATTTTATTTCATAAAGAATCTTTAAATGTAAGGTGAACTTTTGACTTATTCTTATGAAGTGTGGATGTGAGCTTGATTTACTTTAGCAGACATTTAGATTCTGGGTCTTCTATCTGAATCAGGACAGTAGAAACAAGTAAAATCCAGGGCAACAATACAGCTTCTGTGAGTTATTTATAATCCAGATTCAGGAGGTTTGCATAGAAAAGATTTAATAACTTAAAAAAAAGAAGAAGAAAAGAATTGTTCCCAGAAATCTTGAAACAAAGAAGTAAAAAGATCTTTTCACAATGTCCTGCTGCACAACTACAACATGATTTTTAAAAAAAGGAAATCAGTCTCTTTGACAGAGGTAACAATCCTGTTGAAATCTGTCAGGATGATGAGGAAAAACCCTCTTTCCCTCCTTTTCTTCCTCACCAAGGCTCCTCCTCTTCCTCTGCTGCTATCTAAAGAACTGAATAAACAGCAAAGAAACACAGTCTCATTTATTATTTTACCGGTTTGTGATTTCCTGCTTCTTTTTTTAATTTGTAAAGTAAAATCCTACCATAATTATTACGTTAATAAGAAGCATAGACATAGAATGTATTTATTATGGCGTGTTTTCAACACACAAACTAAATCCTGTTACTTGGTTATTTAAAGTAACTGAGTGTTTGTTTGCTTCCTTTTCATGTTCATCTCCTTTAATAGTTAAAAAAAACTGATTGAATTCAATTACAGGACGTATTTAATCCCCCACCTCCCCTCAAGCTAACTTTTTACTCTCCAGCTCAGTTGTAGAAACTGTTTGAACAGAACACAAATATCTGGATGTGAAGTTTGACTTTCAGAAAATATTTTAGAAAGAAAGTTATTTATCACCTCTGTATTACTTTGATTTGTTATTGTGAGTAACTTACCATCAGTCTACACTGAGTTCATCCTGATGAGCAGACATATAACAGACACAACCAAAGGTTAGAAACAAAAAACATTAAAATGGGAAGTGAAAAGTGAATTATTTGGGGGGTTCCTAAAACAACCTCATGGATTAATTTGAATACTTAAATTAATCTCTGAATGTACAGTTGTGGTCAGAAGTTTACGCACACTCATCATGGGCATGAATGTCATGGGTACTTGGTTTGGGACATTTTAATGTTTTTCACTAATCCACAGATGGTCAGAAGAATACAAACATGAACACAACTGAAACACAAATAAACTCTAACAATTCTGCCAAGAAGAGTGGTTAAATATCTGCTCAAAGCTTGCTGATGGATACCAGAAGTGTCTGGTCCAGGTGCAACTAGATAATGGACATTTAACCAAACATTAGTGGGGGTATGTGACTGTGTGGACTAGAGAAAATCCAAAATCAGTTCAAAGTGCATCCAGTTCTTGTTGTTTTTTTTAAACATGCAAGGTGTACAGTTATTCCACCGTGGGAAGAGGAACAATTCAAAGAAATCTTGAAAAGCCCAAAATACCACGAGATTCATGCAGACGATGCCAATGATGAGTGTGCGTAAAGTTTCTGCCACCATGGTATGTTGATACACATCCAACCCACATGTTCTGCTTTGGTGTAGGTAGTGTGGAAGGAGAGCTGCAGCAAGACTGTAATTCTGGACTTACTCACTTTCAGATAAAATAATAATACTAATAATAATTTAGATTTTCTAAACATATTTATCTCATACTGGGCCTTTAGTTCACCCTCTGGTCCTGATCTTTACTCTGACCCAATGTTGAAAACTACTAAGCAGATCATTTTCTAGTGCTTCTGTTTCTTCTGCACCACTAAGAGCTGCAGGTAAAGTTGAGGAGGGAATATTAGAAGGTCAGTTCAGGTCTTCACACCTAGGATAAAGTATCCTGTCTGTTTTAGCTTCAGACCATTAAAAGCACTGCTGGTCTACATGCTTCACACCACATTCACTGTCTGTACAACACTGTGCTACTTTTTTAACACTTAACCAGCTGACTTACCAAACTGGTTAACCCAGGAAAGGCTGGAACAGGTAACAAGATAGCTGTATTAGCAACAGGTCAGAGTTTATTCCTCATCTCCTATATGAACACATAAACACTTGATGTAAATGAAGGACAGGTCTGTTCCAGCATCAACTGTGAGTCCACTTTAGCCAAACACAAGCAACAAAATCATAACTGGAGTCCACTTAACAGCCACAGGTATCATTAATAACCGTGGATTTCTGTAAGTTATGTGGACAACTTTTATAGAAACAAATCAGCTTTCATCAGAGCCACTTGATCTAAACAATTCTTGAACTCCAAGTACTGATCCGCTACATAAACAGTGTTAGTGGGATTCTATATTGAAGGGACTGCTGATCAGTTTTCCCAGCTGGGTTACTGACAGTAAAGAGAGATGCTACAAGGCTTTCTGAGTGAGAACACATCACTCAGCAGCTTATAGAGAGGACATAAACCAGCAGACTGCAAGTTTCCTGAGCTGCTTTCACTGATATAATTCAAAGTGAACGGACTGAGTAAAGGGTGAAAACGTGTATTTTACATACTCTTCTTTCTTCGTTCATCTCTGATGGACCAACTTTAGCTGTGGATGTTTCTCCTGATGTACTTGGTAAACTTTTAGCTTCAGACTGAGCAACAGGTGGCGATGGTATGATCATGGCTTTATTCTTCACCAGAGTGGTCAGGACTAAGGAGGGAGAAGAGCGAGAGAGGAAGTACGTACATATTTAAATCTTCTGTAAAAGGCCCTAGCGGTGGTCCTGGGCCAGTTTTACCTTCTCTGGTGAGGTTCTCGGCAGCACTCATGGCCTTCCCACCGAGGTCGCTGACCATGTTGTCCACTGTGGCTTCATGGCGAAGGAAGACAGGCCGAACCACTTTGTTGTAGATAATCTGTGAGCCATTCCAGGACATTGGTGCCATGCACCATAGTAAGAAGAGACACTGGAACCACATAAGAAGGAGATTACTGGAGTCACTGAAACCTTTTACCTGATCTCAATTCTAGTATGACGGTCATAGCCCTTCAAAAAAGGTAGTAGTGGATATAAATGCAATATTGTTTCTATATTTCATCCTAAAAGAAGCATTTTGTTCTTTAGGGTATGCTCCAAAAAGGGGTCTAGCATGTATCATTGCTTGCTACATGTCATCTCACCTTAAAAGCGTAGTAAAATGGGAACCAGTAGAGGAAAATATCAGAGAAGAACTCGCCCAGACTGAAGACACCGTACACCACCCAGTAGGTCAACCATTTTGTGTCATCTTCTTTGCACGGGCTTTCGATGGCTTTGACTCTGCACAAAGTTGGAGTATTGTAAAAGAGCTGAGAAACATGTTGATCCTTCAAATATGATAAAGACTTCTGTGCCTCTGCACCAGTAACACGACTATTTGCTTTAGTCACTGAACCGTATTACAGATATAAATATCATAAACTTTAACAGTGAAATCAGTCACAATTTCAATGATGTCAAAATTATCCAGACAAAGTCATCTTTATCAGTTGTGCTTCTTCAAGGGCAAAACCAGAATACACACCAGACAACATCCTTAAGCTTAATGACATTAATGTCTGAACATCTCTAATAAAATTATTTTTTGAAATGTCTCCAAATGTAGTAAAATGTCTTTATATAAATGCATAAAATGTCCAAATATCATTAAATATATACTGTGGAAAAGATCGCTGTATGCCAAAAATGTCACAAAAAGATAATAATACCAAGAAAACTCAGTGTATTGTAGGCACAGTTGTTATACTGAGACTGCCACATGGATCCACTGAGTATGACAATGACTTCCTACCACAACGAGGAAAAGAAAAAAGAAAAAATTAAAAATAAAAACTTACGAATAATAAGCTGGATAAACAAAACCAATCAGGTTGCAGAGGAGGGAGGCACCATATCCGTACACCAGGTAGAGTCCGGTCAGCGAGACGGCACCTGGATGAAGACACAGATGTTTTGTTTTCTATGTACTGCTGCTATTTATTAATATAGTCTGTTTCATTAGACTGCATTGCAAAAAACAGCCAGTTTAGCACAGACTCGACCAATTTGGAACCAAAATCATGCAGAAGAAAGTGTTTCCTGCAAAAGACTTCTTACTGACCAGCAATGTAGACGTGGGCAAAAGAACAGGGCCATAGCATTACATAATTTGATTTCATATCCAATGAACATGTGTTTGGACTATGAGAGGAAGCTGGAGTGTCCAGAGAGAACTCGTGTAAACACAGGTGAAACATGCTCCCCACAGAAAGGCACCAGACTGGATTCAAACTCAGGACTTCTTCTTGCTAAGAGGCAGCATTGCGATCTGTGGTTCCACCTAAATGTACATTTCCATATATTTCATAGCCTTCCATAACTTACAATGAAGAAAGGTGATGTCCATCATGAACAGGAAGTAAAACCTGTTTCGTTATCCATGTAAGACAGGAATAACAAGGTATATTCTCTGCACAGAGTGCAGAGCTCACAGGCCAACAGTGTGGGCGATTCAGCCAAATATCAAAACAAATCTGAACAACAAGCAAAATTTCACTGATTGGCTGACAGCCAGACAGACAGGAAGTACTGTAAAAAAGTGTCCTACCTCTGATCAGCTTATGTTGCTGTTCACACATGGAGGCGGCGCTGCTCTGCTGCCTGTCTCTGTGGATAATCAGCTTTAACGTCAAGGCTCAGAGCGGGAGACAGCGAGCACCAGGCACCACGCTGACATCATGTCCTGCTTAATGTGCTACAAATCCACTGCACCAGCATCAACGTGCTCTCAATACACTGCTGTTCCCTGCTCACTGGATCACTGTGTTCACACGGACCTGAGAGCCCTTTTAACACTACCAACAAAATACGCTGTTTGATCTGTATCTATTTTTAGAAAACAACAAAACTTTCTTGTAAAAATGTCGACATATTTATAAAACAATATAATGTGCAACAGCTTTAGAAATTCAGCAGGAAAGGCAGAAGTAGAGCAACGTGGTTGTTCTCTTCCCATTTTCTGTTAACACTGAACACACTGCTGTGATGTTTGAATAACCTTTACTGAACTGACCGTAGACAAATCAAGTATGGACACACTGAGGTTTTGCCTTTAAGATTTTATGGCAGAAACGTTTTTTATTTCGAGCCAAACAATGAACTCCTGAAGCCACAGAGGTTTTCTTTGTCAAAGCTGGATGGAAATATATCAATCAGCAGCGGTTTGAGAGGGAAAAGCCATTTTTATGGTGAATGGACTGGTTCTTATATAGCACTTTTCTACTCTGTTTGAGCACTCAGAGTGCTTTACACAACTTATACATTCACACAAGCACTTTGTTCGTAGCTGTTTCTAAGCGCTTACTGTCTAACATTCACACACATTCATACTCCCATCCATGCATCGGAGAGCAACACGGGGTTAATATCTTGCCCAAGGATATTTGGCATGCAGACTGGAGCAGACTGGGATTGAAACACCTTCCAGTTAGTAGGTGACCTGCTCTACCACCTGAGCTCCAGTCACCCCATTTTTAGTTTGCTAATTTGGATGATTTGCCCTTTAGAAATGAAGATGAAGTAACATGGTGCAAACTAATTAAAATTCCTGAAACCAGAAACCCAACAAGACAATAAATCCCAAAATAATTAAATATGAAGAACAGTCTGAGAGTCTGTGTAACTCTTCCAAGGCCGGAAGTTTCAACCTTCCACCAAAGGAATTGGGTCCCAGGATCAAGAAGGATATTTGGATCTGTATTAGTTTGTGATGTCCACACAGGACTAAAAATAATTAACAGGCCTCCATCTAAATGGCTAACATGTTGTGACCATGTTAGGGACCACATGGTCTAGGAAACAACTGACAGTAAAGATGTATAATAAAGTCAAAAGAAAGAATCCTGTTAACAACCTCAGCTTCTGTTACCCTCTTGATACCCAAAAGATTACCAAAAATCTGTCGATGGGGAGAAGGTTAGGATTTGTTTTTGGGGGATTATTTGGGGGGTTTTTTGGAGTTTTTTGTTGTTGTTGTTTTTGTTGTTTAGCTTTGTTTTGCTAAATTTGTGAAAACATTTTAAAATCTATAAAATCTGACGTCACAAGTGAAGTCTTGTGTATTTTGCTGTAACAAAGTTTCTTTTAAAAGATTCTCCATTTGTTGCTGCAAACGTGTGAAACTGGATGAGCTGCCAGTGTGGGTACGATTATTCTTTTGATTGTTTCTAAGCAGTTATAATTCTCTTATATCACCTGTCATTGTTTAAAGTGCCCTTTATGCTTATGAAATAATGTATCATTGTAAACAATGACTGGCTTTGATCATTAGCCAGTTATCGTGGTACCTCAAACATCTGGTGTCCTATCAGAATTTGTTTGGGGTTTTTTGTCTAAACCAAACTGTGACAGAGAATTTAATTAAAGGTGTTAAAATACAGCTTTAGTTCCACACAAGATACTAGTCCCAGTTTCAGTTTTTCCAATTTCATTGTACTATTGAGCCACGTATGACTGTGCAATAACAATAAAGAGTTATCTTGTCTTCCCCAAGAGAGAGAGTTATTCAAGGTTACAGCTGCAGAAAGCTTTGAGACTCCCGCAGGTTTCACTGAACCACATTAGTGTTTGTAGATATTTACCCATTCAGAGTGAAGGACTCCTGGTATGAAGCCTACACAGATATTTTATGACTGGTCTTCTGTGCAGCAGGCAAAAAGTTACACGTAAGCTCTGCGTAGGACCAGCATCAAACTGGGGTAAAACCAGTCCTTTAAAGCTGCTAACATAGTTGATCCAGGAACTAAAACATAAGAAGATAAGGAGACTTCTGCCCATCACTGCTTAGTCAGAGAAAGTACTAAACAGAAGACTTTCAGCTTTCAGCTCAGGGTGATACATGTCCTATCAAGGAACTGGACACAATGAAGCAGGCACTGCCACAAAACCAGGAGCTTAACGATGCTAAAACCCCGAGGGCCGCAGAGCCAGTTTATCTGGGTTCAGTATGACAAAATATTTATCAGTGCAGAGGATTAACTGCAGAATAAACGAAGCAGAAAACCTCCTGAACATTCCCAGCTTCCTGTTGTGGACGGTAGCTGATCACAGGAGGATTAACTGAATCCTCTTCAGGTTTCCACTGGCCTGCAACAAGCTTTATACAAACCAACTACATCTAGAACGAGAGCAGAATGATCCAGAATTAGCCATGTGCTACTACACAAAGCAGCAAGTTGGGAAAAAATAATTCTAGAAGATTAAATCACACGTACCAAGAGCAATGACCTTCTTCTTGATCCCAGTTTTCTCCTCCATTTTCCCCAGAATATCCGTCACCACATTTTTCTCATTTAGAAACTTTTCAGCTCGGTCTTTGATAGAGCTGATAATATTCAGCAGGCCCATTGTCCTCAATCTGGTCCTCAGACAGCAGAGAAGTCGGAGGACAACAGCCTGCGGTGAGTCCGGGGCCAAGTTTAATCCTCTGACAACCACAATCTGCTATAATGAGGAGGAGGAGCACGCAAGGAGGTGTTGAGAAGTTCTTTTTATAAATATTTTTCATTTATTAAAGACAGAGTAAAAAGTGAAGAAGCTATATACAGGATTATCAGCTAGGCTTTACACAGCTACACAACACTTTAGTGCAGTTTAGAACAATTCAAAATACTTCAGAGAGGAGTGACAAAAGTCTATTGTAAAAAGAATAAAGCCCAAAGCACACATAACAACTATTTAAGTGTAATAAGAAACATAATAAACATGATAACATAATAATAAACATGGGTTTCTGTATATATGATCCATGACAAAGGTTTGAAGGGAATTTAATACTCTTACCTGATGTTTTTCAAGAAAACTAACTAACCTTTCCTGGTAAAAATGTGGCATTATTCCTTTATGCATGTCAGTTTTCCATATATCAAAAATAAAAACAAATGAAATAGTTACCTGATTTAAAATTGACTCTTCTCACTTTGAGGGACATTTTGTTCTTGCATATTTGGAGCACCTCCATTTCTATTCCTTTAAAAAAAAATGCAGTTCTAAAAAAGTTTGAAAGTGACTGTCATGTGAAAATGGCCAGCTTTATATCAATAATAATAATAAAGAAGAATGAAACAAAGAAAAAGGATGCCTCACCAGTTGGAGGCATCACTTCCTGAAAAATGAGCGAGTCTACTGGATAAAATTCTTTACTTTCTCTCTTTTGGGGGGATTTTTTTTTTTCTGTCAAGTGACCTATATTTGATAACAGCATAATAAAAGGAGAAATTCTATTTTTTGCGTGCCACCCTGATATTTTTAGTGGTCCCCATATGGCCACCCCTATGAAAGAATTCTGGAGGCGCCCCTGTCAGGTACAAATTTTAGTGTCCGTAAAGATGCGTAAGAACGACGGAAATTTAAGCTTCCTTCAGAATGGCCCAGGACAAAGAGTACATACAAGTTGTGTTTTGTGTTAAAACCCTCAGTGTATTGTTTTTTTTTTATTATTATTTTTCTATTATTTCACAGTTGTGTGTTCTGCCAGACTTGTTCAATTTAATATAAATAATTAATTAAAAAAATAATAATAATGCAGTGGCAGTGAGTAAGGTCGCTAAAAATATTACGACCCCTCAACTGCATCCTCGCATGATGACATCATTCTGCGACAAGCTTATGAACGAACTGAGTGAGTGTTCCTCAAAGAAGCTAAGCAACGTAAATTCTCTTTTTTAGGACTGATTCGCATCTGAAACTCGGAGACGACAGGTAGGAGAAACGCTTAGCTGTATTGTCAGCCTCGCTTTGGCAGCGTGGAAGGTTTATTTATAAAGCAGCGCCTATGTACTCAAAGGAAAATGATCAGCTAGCCACCCGTTAGCATCGTGCCGCTATGGTTTGACGAACACGTCACGCTCCTTTCAAATCTCTTGCAGTACATCGTGGTCTTTCTTCTAGAATCTAGAGCGACCCTCAGGTGTAATAGAGGAAAACTTAAAGACATATCTTTAACTCTCGAAATCATCTGTCAAATCCGGCCTGTGTTGCATACAGAAAGTAACACGGGTTGACTAAATACAAGCATTTTAGCATCAGCTTCGTCTTTTTGTTGACACATTCTTTCCATTTCGAGTCATGCTCAGTCTGAAGATAAACCAGCTGCTTGTTAACTTCAAAGGAGATAAATTCGTGTCCGACGAGTCAGTTGTAGTCTTAAGTTTTCAGGGTTTCACCAATACAGCATAACCACCTAATTCAGTACCGATTATAGTAATAGCGTTAGACTGCGAGCTTTGTCATAGCAGTTCCAGGAAACCCATTTTAAAACGTAACGTATACCCTCAAGAGCCAAATAAACCGTAGATGTGTGCTGATTTGTAGTTGTCCTAACTGGTATGCTAGCACGCCAAGCTAGAAATTAGCCAGAGATCTTGAGTCACTGTGTCTGCGGTGACTCCTCATAAACTTCACTGATTTGAGCAGTTTAAAACACGACAGACAGATCTCCTTTATCAGCCCGCATCAGCTGTTGTGTTTGTGTAATGGTTTTATGTTCAGAGGTGTTTAACGTTAGCTCTGCTCACACAGTGCTGGAGTTGCTAGAACATTCTCCATGCTAATACCAAAGGGGGTGGCTAAACATATGGTGTGGTGGAAAGAAGGTACTTCCATGTCCCTGACGAGCATTAATCACTGTTGATACAAGGTGTTAATGTATCATTAATAGCATTATCTGGCAGAATACCCAGACAACTAAACTCTACGCCCCCCTCAAAACAGCAATATAGCAGAGGCTGAAACAAAGAAGTTTGTGCAATGACAATAAAGGCATTCCTTCATGCTGCAGAGATCAAATTCAAAATAAGCAGGTGTGATCAAAGTACATCAAAGTTAGTACTCAATCCTGGTTGATACCAAAGAAAGTAATAAATATAACAAAATGTATGCATGCATATAAATACATGCTGCATGTCTACATATAGAGAGTGATGTGATTTAAAAAAAATCAAACACGTCTGCAATATCTGACAGCTAATGAGGTTAATTACTGACCTAATGAGGTGTAAAAAAGGGCATTACTGATGCTGAGTATTTCAGAATTAAAGATGGGGTCTGCAGTTTGTGAGATAGAAAGAGTTAGAGAGCTAGCAGAAATGTCATGAGGGCAAAAGGCTGGAAACCTTTTCCTGTGACCCTTAGGCCTGCAGGCAGCACAGTTTTGAAAACAGACTGGTTTTTATAGTGTAAATACGCCGGCACGGCAACATTTCTGGTTTGGTCCGTACCGTGTAAGGTGTTTAACATAAATTCCTATAGTCAACTAAAGTTAGCCACACTCGTAAGCTTGAAAACTCTGGCTTTAGGCTCAGAACACATTACTGATATGCTATGTGCTTACCCTCTGATCTCCTCTTAGTGTTGTTAAAAGAAGAGGTTATGTAGTACATATTGAAACTTTGCTGAAATATGTTGCTCACATCAAATTCAAAGTTAGCACATATTCTTTTTAATGAACAAATGCACTGCACTATTTTCATATAATGCTTAAGCGGTATTTAAATGATTTGGATTTCATTGCATGCATTATGTACATTTACAGGGTTCCGGTTCTTATTGGAAACAAGGTTTTAGTTGCAGGGTGTCTCTCCCTCAGTGAGCACAGAGACGCAGCACCTCTGCCGCCATGACAGACAACAAACGCCTCGCTTTCTCCATCATCCAGTTCCTCCATGACCAGCTCCAGTCAGGGACTCTGTCTTCAGATGCTCAGGAGAGTCTCGAAGGTGAGTCCTCAGACATGAAGAAGAAGAACATGAAGCTGCTCAGTTCATTTCTCTCCTGACTCAGAATGCACACTTAAACTTTCTCATGGGGAATAAGTATGATGTTCAGAGTTTGTGTGGTTTGCTGCCGTGTGTCGTAGTGTCTTATAACCACGGACCAGGGATATCATAATGAATGGAATTATTATTATTATTATTATATTTGTTTTTATTACAAAAGCTCAAACTTCCTGTGACTCCATTTGACTGTGATCTTGGTCAAAATCCTCACTGACTGTTATGCCAGCAGATCTTCTGACTGAGTCAGCTACAGCACTAAAAAAAAGTTCACTTCAATATTTCTTTCCACAACATATATACAGCAGCACACATAGCCTGGCTTCATATGTCTGAGTCTGGGTTGGAGGAGCAGCAGAGGAAACAGAAGTACAAATACTTCAAAATTAAGCAGAGTAACTCATTTTTAGGTATCTGTACTTTACTTGAGTATTGTTTTTTATGACAACTTTTTACTTTGACTGTCTACATTTTTACACATAATCTTATATTTTTTACCGCTTAAATTTACCAAATGGGTTTGTTACTTTGGGTTTAAGACGTTAGTCTGTGCCTTCAAACATCAGACGGATTTGAGCCAAGTAGCCCAGTTGGGACCAGTAGCACATAAAAGACAGTCCTATTGGTGTATCCATCACCAGGTTGTATCATGTACAAAGAAATGAAAGAGGCTTTGTTTATAGAGCTAAGTGGAGCAGAACAATCCAGTGGTGTTCTTGGTGCAGATATCCCTAAGAGGAGCGAGCATACAGGGAATAACGTGTTAAGTAGCAGCTATTTTCAAATGCAGCGTTTCTGTAATTGCTCAACAATCATCAGTAAACACACAAACTGTTCTTGTGCAGTTTGTCATGGAGTGTGTTTGCTAGCTAAAGGTCCAGCTGCTGTATTTCTCAGGGAGAGAAAAGAATGAGAGATAACTTGAGTCAGAGATAGAGAAAGATGTAGGAGAAACAGGACAGTAGAGGAGGAAGAGGGGTTATCTTTGAAGGTAAGGACTGCCCGCTGACAAACTGATACTAATTGACAAGCTGGATATAAAAGCTACAGTGGGGCAAAAAAGTATTTAGTCAGCCACCGATTGTGCAAGTTCCCCCACCTAAAATGATGACAGAGGTCAGTAATTTGCACCAGAGGTACACTTCAACTGTGAGAGACAGAATGTGAAAAAAAAAATCCATGAATTCACATGGTAGGATTTGTAAAGAATTTATTCGTAAATCAGGGTGGAAAATAAGTATTTGGTCACCTCAAACAAGGAAAATCTCTGGCTCTCACAGACCTGTAACGTCTTCTGTAAGAAGCTTTTCTGTCCCCCACTCGTTACCTGTATGAATGGCACCTGTTTGAACTCATCATCTGTATAAAAGACACCTGTCCACAGCCTCAAACAGTCAGACTCCAAACTCCGCCATGGCCAAGACCAAAGAGCTTTCGAAGGACACCAGGAAAAGTATTGTAGACCTGCACCAGACTGGGAAGAGTGAATCTACAATAGGCAAGCAGCTTGGTGTGAAAAAATCAACTGTGGGAGCAATCATCAGAAAATGGAAGACATACAAGACCACTGATAATCTCCCTCGATCTGGGGCTCCACGCAAGATCTCATCCCGTGGGGTCAAAATGATCATGAGAACGGTGAGCAAAGATCCCAGAACCACACGGGGGGACCTGGTGAATGACCTGCAGAGAGCTGGGACCAAAGTAACAAAGGTCACCATCAGTAACACACTACAACGGCAGGGAATCAAATCCCGCAGTGCCAGACGTGTTCCGCTGCTGAAGCCAGTGCATGTCCAGGCCCGTCTGAAGTTTGCCAGAGAGCACATGGATGATACAGCAGAGGATTGGGAGAATGTCATGTGGTCAGATGAAACCAAAGTAGAACTTTTTGGTATAAACTCAACTCGTCGTGTTTGGAGGAAGAAGAATACTGAGTTGCATCCCAAGAACACCATACCTACTGTGAAGCATGGGGGTGGAAACATCATGCTATGGGGCTGTTTTTCTGCCAAGGGGACAGGACGACTGATCCGTGTTAAGGACAGAATGAATGGGGCCATGTATCGTGAGATTTTGAGCCAAAACCTCCTTCCATCAGTGAGAACTTTGAAGATGAAACGAGGCTGGGTCTTCCAACATGAAAATGATCCAAAACACACCGCCCGGGCAACAAAGGAGTGGCTCCGTAAGAAGCATTTGAAAGTCCTGGAGTGGCCTAGCCAGTCTCCAGACCTCAACCCCATAGAAAATCTGTGGCGGGAGTTGAAAGTCCGCGTTGCTCGGCGACAGCCCCAAAACATCACTGCTCTCGAGAAGATCTGCATGGAGGAATGGGCCAAAATACCAGCTACTGTGTGTGCAAACCTGGTAAAGACCTATAGTAAACGTTTGACCTCTGTTATTGCCAACAAAGGTTATGTTACAAAGTATTGAGTTGTATTTTTGTTATTGACCAAATACTTATTTTCCACCCTGATTTACCAATAAATTCTTTACAAATCCTACCATGTGGATTCATGGATTTTTTTTTCACATTCTGTCTCTCACAGTTGAAGTGTACCTCTGGTGCAAATTACTGACCTCTGTCATCATTTTAGGGGGGGGAACTTGCACAATCGGTGGCTGACTAAATACTTTTTTGCCCCACTGTACATGTAATGTCTTGATTTTTTAATCAAATACTATATATTTATGTGAAGCTTATGTGTAACATTCCTGCAAAATAGACATAATAATGATGCATTGCATTTATATAGTGCTTTACGAGACCCTCAAAGCACTTGATGCACGTGATGCACGAATGCATCGTGTCTATGAATGCATGTTGCATAAAATCCTGCCGTTTAATGCAGGATAAACAAGTTAGCTTGCTGTGCTGTAAAGCACTGTGTTGGGCTAGTGCACAACAGTTATTTTGTTTATGATCAGTATTAAGTCACAGAAAGGATGGCTTACAGGTTTACCCATCTGCCAAATTTCACTTTATCTCCTGACTATACTGTTATTGTGTCATTACAAGGATCAGCACAGGTTTACTTAGCTTTGGGCAAAAACAGCAAGTAGAAAAGAGCTACTGTTTACTCTGAAGTACATTTCAGAGCCTGTACTTTTTCACTTTTACTTGAGTGAAATTTAATCAGTACTTCACTTTTGTTTCACTTTTTTAACACAAGTCTCTGTACTTCTGCCCAGCAAAGAGTGCACATTAGATCAGTCTTTGAATAGAAATCTTGACCTAAAAACTATTCATTACTATAGCAGCCAGAGCCTTTAGATACTGGCGCTTCTTCATCATCCTCTTCCCCCCCTCTTTTCACTCCCAGCGTCCTTATATTGCATGTCACTAACTTTTGTAAACTCTCTAATTTTTTTGTTCTTTGTGTTCTGTTTTTATTTCACACTATACGGTGTCTTAAGACATCTGTTGTGTGTGCTGTAGAAATAAAACTGAATTGTAATAAATCAACAAGGAGCAAAGAGACCACTGAACCTGACACCCTTCACCTGCTGAATGCTGTTGCTCTGTGTTGTCCACAAAGATTATTAATAGAATCTGTGACATAGGGCAGGTTGGCAGTTTGCATTGCCATCACTAATTCAAAACTTGTGCCTGGTAGCCTGATAGAGACCAAATAGCTCACATAGCACTAGAGCTGGGCGATAGAACGATAACGATATGTATCGCGATATAACTTTTACTCGATAGAGAAATTAAACTATCGCTTTAGACCTCGCCGCTCTTGTCCTCTTTTAAAAAAAAAAAAAAAAAAAAAAAAAAAAAAGGTCAGCCAATCCAAATTCAGTAGCGCAGAGCCGAACCAATCACAGCCGCAGCGTCACGTCGCGTGACTTCTTAGGTACAGCACAAGTGCCAAGCCGCATATGTGTATTTGTTTGGGAAGCAGCCAGCCACCGTACCGCCCGGGTAATGGAGGAAATGAGTGTGCCGACTAGAGAAATCAACCGAGCATGACCGAAGAGAAAACAGATGATGGTTCCAACGCCGGAGAGATTGTCGAACGGAAGAGCCATAGAAGTTCCGTAGTGTGAAGGTATTTCGGCTATTTCAAGTCTGACAAAAAACAGAGTAGCGTGCACTGTAAATTGTGCCGAAAGCAAGTCTGGAAATACAATAAACTGGTGCATGCGTCACACTGTGCGCCACGTTATTGTTTCGGTGAAATGAATTTCTACAATACTGTTAATTCTACTCTCTGCAGTGTTTAAATGCTTACATATACACACAGTTACTGTCCCTCCACACATACGACTCGGTTCTGCTTCTATGCCGCAGCTTTGTTTACTTTTTCCCACCGAGGCTTCTAGACTTCTGATTGGCCAACATTTCTGTACGGTTAGGAATCTAGCGCCACCTGCTGCTTTGGCATGTTCATAGCAGCGTTTTCCTTCATTTCTGCCTTTATGTGTGGACGGGATTATTTTTTAAAACGAAAACGGAAAATCTCCGTTTTCAAAAATACCCGTGTACGTGTGGACGTAGCCTCAGTCTCTGACTGGAAGCGCTAATTCATCATTCGGCTTTTGTCAGACTAAAGTAACTGTTACAACTGTTTGAAAAGCTAAGCTATACAACAAGGAGAGATTGAGAATTTCCTTTTAGTTCTCAGTTTATTTGATATTGACAAAAGTTAGTCAGTTTTGTCTGTTCTTCTGTAAAACAAACTAAGATTTATTTTTAGAATTAATATTTTGTTTCTAAGTGGAATTGACAATTTAGTCTGTTTCGTTTGTTCTATTTTGAAACTTAAACGCTTTAGCGGCTGCCTTTTGTGTAGTTTGCAATATTTGCCTTTATTTATCTGAAAAAGTCTCATGTTCCTTAAGTACATCTACCCTGTTGAACTTATTATGGGAAATAAATATTTAAATAAAAACAAGCTGCTGATTATTTCACATTTTACTTGTGAGCAACGGCACATTTAAATCTTACAAATATAGTTATTTGGCTTATATCGTGATAGATATCGTTATCGCCTGAAATGAAAAAAACATATCGTGATATGAAAAAATCTTATATTGCTCAGCTCTACATAGCACATGTAACACGTGCTGTAACACTACATGGATGCCGTTGAATACTTTCTCGAGAAAAACAAAACAAATGGTGTCTAGATGAGTAAACCATCACTTCAAAGTGTCCTTGAGAGGATAAAGAGTTGGTCCAATACGCCTCAATCAGTATGAAAACCTGATTGTTTCTCCTGAATTTGAGGTTCACCTAATGGCTCCTCCGTTACTCTGGCATAGACATTCTCTTATGATGCTCTGTTGTGGACACAAGACAGCTGCAAATATCTGTTGACAAAATTTATATCACTCTGACCTAAGCAAACCATAGTGGACTTCTAGACACAAAGTATAATAAAGGCTTCAGAGAGGGAAAGGCATTTATGCCACGGAATGTTTTACCACCATATCTGGCTATTCCAGAGTCGCTGTCCTCAAGTGTGCCTCTGAAACAGTTGGATCATTTTATCGACGTGTCAACCAGGAAACCCTCACAACACCCGAAGAGCTCAAGACAAACAACATCTGCATAAAGTCCAGTCACAAAATAGTTTTTTAACTAACTCTGTGACCTCAGTTAATCCACGTTTCCCCTCAGAGGATGGAAAAGGACCTCAGGCTCTGCCAGATGCTCTAAGAGAATACCTCACTGTGGGCCAGATGTACTAAATTGGGCAAGATGCCATGTGAGCACAATTTCCAAATAGCACTCATAGGTGTGTTTTATTTTTACAGGTGATTTACAAAAGTTGTGCTTTCTTTTTAAACACTGTCAGTCAGTTCATTATCAATTGCAAAAAATAAGACATGCAATTTTTAGTAAATCAGTTTGTGTGCTTGACTTAAATACTCTCCTCTCTGAACTTCCAGAAATAGATGTGCAACAGGGTCAGTCACAACAAACCTCAGTTCCCATTCCCATTGTCCCATTGTGCTCTCGCAGTAAATATCAACAATACTTTTACACCAGAACCAAGTTTGCAGTAGTAAACCTGGCCATACGTGCTCCCAGACTGTTTGTTATCCTCCCCCAACACCTGATCCAACTCCCCAACAGGTGAGAAGACCTCAGGACACACAGGGATGTTTCTGATTCCACATCTTGGAGTAGTTGAAAGATCACGACAGATTGAATCGTTCTTCCTTTTGTGTGGCTCTTTTATTTTATCTTTTAGAACCAGCTTGTTGTTGACATGATCTTATTGTTTTTCAGTTGCTGTTCAGTGTTTGGAGACGGCGTTTGAGGTTTCCACCGATGACCAGAGTCTCGCGGTCCCCATGACGTTACCGGAGATCTTTACCTCCGCTACAGCAAAGGTAAACGCAGAAGACCCTTGCAACTTTCCAAACGGTTTGTTTTGTATTGCAGAGATGACAAGTCTGAACATTTTGGCCTTTGCATCAATGTCCTGCAGCAAGTCTGAGTTAATTTCACTGTTCTTCCAAAGCCAGAGCTGAAACGAAATGCATAATAAATATCAGTATTATTTGCTGTGGCTTACAAAAGGCAAAGTAAGCTATTACATACTGGTGAAGATCCAAATGCCATTCTTTAAACGTTTAAATGGAGCACTGGCCTTAGTGCAGGTTGCACCAGATGTTAATTTTACATGAGCATTTTTTTTTAAGTGTTTCTCTGTGATCTTGCACACCTGAAGAGTCCGTCTGTCTGTTTTTAATAGTTGTTTTACAGGAAGTCTCATTTAACCCAGTGTTTGTTTGTTTGACAGTATTCAGCTCAGTCGCAGGTCAACAACAACTCCACCCCAAACTCCCCAACAGAGGAACAGAAAGCAGAGGCTGAAAGACTCAAAAGTGACGGTGAGTCCAGGCTGGTGTGAACACGTTATCTAGAGCAGCTAGTTTGTCTTTGTGTTCATTTGTAGGGTTAAGCTGGTACAAGGAAGAGATGATGCAAATGAACCTGCAGCTCCTTGAATCAGGTTTTTGGAAAGCTGTAGGAAGTAACCCTTGGTTTTCCTGACACTCTATAACAGAGACTCACAGAGGCAGAGCAGATACATTAACTGGAAATACAGCAGTCAGAAGTAAAGTTACGTGATAATTTACTCAAGCACAAATGCAGTACTGTTGATGTAAGCAGGCAACAACAGTGGCCTCAAGGCAGGTTAATGATGAAAGCTAAAGTGCTGACTTCTGTCTAATCATCTATCCTCAGTATAGAAATAAGAGGACATGTATTTATTGTTATCTGGTCTTTACGTCAGACATCAGCCGTGTCAGGCCCAAACTCTGCTGCAGGTTATAAAGTCAAACGAACACTGCAGCATCACTGAGAGTTAAAAACTGTCTAAATTCTTTCATCTTTAATATAATGATCAGCGTTGCTGCTTTACCAGGTGTAACAATGAAGTTTAACATCCAGGCATCCATGAAAACAGGATTTAACAGAGTTAGAAGTTAGCAGGAAGTTAGCTCGCTAGCTTCCACCTAAGCATGATATAGCATGTTCTGACTGAGAGATTTATGAATAAATTCAAACGTACAGCTCTGCTATCACTTCCAACATAAATGAAGACAGAAAACTAAACAGCAGTGACGTTTGTAGGGTTACTGAAGTTGGGTTAGCTGCTATATAATGATGTGCTACGTGATCACTAGCCACACAACTATGTTAGCATAAACACAGTGAAGCTGGAGGATGAACGCTAACTTTTTTCCACTCGATAAAAGTTAACCTGAGGGTTCCTGATAGTTAGGGACAAATGCAGTCGCATGGCAGGATGCTGTAAACGGACCAAACTTCAGCAGGAGAACAACTGAGATAATCCATCCACAATACGAGGTTAGTCATTCATATACTGCTGCTGGGCTGCAGTTACATCGTAAGGGTTTAAACACTGAGCTGTAAAATGAACAGTGATGATTAAAACCGAGAGAGGCCGACAGTGATCACTGACTGTTTTTATGGGCTTGTTGAGATTAGAACAAGGTACAAAGTATTAAAACATGTTAAAAACACAACAGCCTTAATAAACACAGAGCAGTTTGGACCTGGAAGCAGGATTCATCACGTCATCACTTAGAGGATTAAAATGAAGTTGGGAGATTCCAGCAGCCAAAACAATAAATGCAGTTAAAATAAAAAAATTAAGCTTATAGTAGAGTAGCTCAGTAAAATAAAGGGTAATGTGACAAAAACTTTACTTAATAAGGTAAAAAAAAAAATCATAAAAAGTGTCTGTAAAAAATAAAGTCAAATAAATAGCTTAAAAAAAGTGAAATAGAGAAAGTTAAAGATAACATTTAAAAGTAAATATAAAAGTCTATGTTTCACATGATACTATAGCATTAGTATCTCTACACAGCAAAATACTATGAAAAATCAGTGATGCCAAATGAATGGAATAAATATTGTGTAATAATAATTAATGCTAATGATAGCAAGGACAGCAAGTGAGAGATGACATTAGAGTGACTTTGCTGTATAAAGTTTATTGCACAGTGCTCAGGTGAGTGAGGTGTTTTTGTTCTTTTCTGTTTTCTCGACTGGAGGCAACGACCAGATGAAGGTGGACAACTTTGCAGCTGCTGTTGAGTTTTACTCGAAGGCAATCGCCATCAACCCTCAGAACGCTGTCTACTACTGCAACAGGTCGGTCAGCATTTCCTCAGCATCACTAAATATTTGTTGTTCATTTTATTTTAAAAACAGTAAAATTGTATTTGATGATGAACCAGAAACAAAAGAACAAACACTTTTCATGTGTTTTCACTTGTTTTGTCACTTTAGATATTTTTACATACCTTGTTACATAAAACCTTTAAGTTTGGTCCTTTAAGAAAACAAATTCTTCACATCTTGTCACATGACAATATTGTTAGAAACGATTTTTTCTGTGCTGTTTATGTTTGTTTTATGCAAATTCTCTGTTGCAGTTGTTTTGCTGTGTTCAGATTGTTGACGTTCACGTGAAGCAGTTAGTTTTTGTGTGTTTTTTGTGCAGAGCTGCAGCTTACAGTAAGCTGGGGAACTACGCAGGAGCCGTGCAGGACTGTGAACGAGCCATCAGCATCGACCCCAACTATAGCAAAGCTTATGGGCGGATGGGGTATGACAGCATCTTCTCTTTGTCTTTCATTGTTGCCGTGAAGCGATTTCACATTGACATCAAAAACATCTCACATGTAGAAAAAATGTCCTGTGTTTATCAGAGAGGAAACTGCAGGAAGGCATTTCTTTATTCTTAGGCAGCAGAGAGGAGCTTTCCTTTTACACCAAGGATGCGTCTCACAGCGCCACCTGCTGGTGTGGACCCGAGCTAATAGCAAATCTTGGTGTTTTTTTTTCCTATCAGCCTACTCTTTGACATGTTTGTGTAAAGTTTGGTCAGAGGGTTCCTTTGTAAGTGCGCATGTGCCATTAGCCTGCTGCCTGCTGTAACCTATAATTTCCTTCGGGATTAATAAACTATTTCTGATTCTGATCTGCACCCTGGACACTGTTGCATCACGGCTGTAGTTTTCTCCATTACATATACACGTTTATTTTTAACAGACGAATTAGCAACAAAGGCTCATCAGAGGATTGTTGTCTCTATGTCCTTTAAAATCAGACAGACTGGGGATAAAAGAACGTAAATGAAACCAGGTTCTTCGAACAAATGGATTCCACAAAGAGATCCAACTTAAAAATTTTCCTATAACTTTTATTTTCTTAATAAGTGACTTTGGAGCATCAGAAAAGAAAGCTTTCACAGTGTTTGGCTCCTTCAGATCTCAGGATTTATCTGTTGAATAGTAAAATAAAATATAAAAATTGTGTTTTCTTAAGATGATGAGTATTTATACTCTGCCTTTGTAAAAGTATTTTAGGAACAAGTAAAGTTTGCAGTTTTCATAAATGAAGCTCTGTGCTGAAGCTGAATATCTTTGGATTTTGTGAAGCTGGTCAAATAAACAAATCTTGTTTTACGATATTTATGAAGTGTTTTCACTGCCTTTGGAAGAAAACTGTCAGTTATTAAACACAAGTGGCAGATTTACTGAAAATGAAGGTCAGTGCTGACTGCAGCCGTAAAACCAAAGTCAGCCAGCACAAAGTTATTTCCACAAAGTTTTTACATTATTTATTTATTTATTTATTTATTTATTTTTAACCAGTTATACAGGAGTTTGCAGTTGTTTAAGTAGACAAACATGCAGCATTAGAGCATGAAGAATGAAAAGCTGGAAGCTCCTTGCGTTCTGTTTTCAGCTGTCTCTGGCCCTGACTTGTCGTCTTGTGTTTCAGTTTGGCTCTGGCCAGCCTCAACAAACACACAGAAGCAGTCAGTTACTATAAGAAGGCTTTGGAGCTCGACCCAGATAACGACACCTACAAAACCAATCTGAAGATCGCAGAGGAGAAGATGGACACGTCCAGTCCGGTGAGAAGAGGCAGGATGAGGGATCAAATTTCCGACTTCCCGACAGCACTGTGTTTACGTGAACCTGTCTCTGTTCTCTCAGACTGCAGGGCTGGGCGGAGTCGATCTAGCTGGTTTGCTGAGTAACCCCGGCTTCATGAACATGGTGAGATCTGAGTGTTTGGCCTGTAACATTTCTAAGCGGTCACGGAGTTTTGGCAGCCATCAGAACCAGTTGCACTCGTCAGAGCTCACAGCTAATTTTCTTGTTTCGGTTTCCTTTAAATCACCTTTTCTGTTGCATCGAACCATCGTACAAATGATGAGACCACATTCTAAGAGTTTGCCTCTAATATACAAAAGCACAAAGTCATGTGACTTCAGAAATTATTTTGATAATAAACAAGCAAGTGAAGGTTAGCCAGCAACATGCTGCATTGGGTACCACATTATCAGTGTGGCTTACTTTAGCAGAAAGAAAGCCAGTTTTGGGCAGTGAAGCCAAGCTCAGTTCATGGAAGCCACACAAACTCCAACCTGAGCTCTTTGTTTGTCTTTCTGCTGACACAAAATCGAATCCCGTTTCATGCAATATAGTTCTTTGAGTCAATGAGGTCTCCTGATTTTGGCAAAATACGTTATCGGCTAACTTTCCTAATTGACAGTAAACATGTCGGTGCGGTGTAGGTGGCTAACCTTATCTTGCTTGCTCCTGTAAATGCTAGAAAAAATCTGGTTTTGATAGCATTCACATGCTATTGCTATTTGGTTATTTTCAATAGTAAATCACAAATCTGTATGATGGCCAAATTTGCATCCTCGTCAGAACCTAACGACCTTTCAGATGCAGAAACTGTAACATGCCTATTAGTCCATACAGCACATATAATGCTGGTGTGTGTCTTGTCAGTTTTGGTAGGTAAAACTCACTTGGATACTAATTTCTAAAAGATACATGCACACAGCAACATAATGAGTTCTGTTGACTCAACAGCCACGCATAGCATTGGTATAGTAATGTTTTTTATTTTCTCTTAATTACAAGACACTCCTTTAAAGAAGTGTAGAATTTCAGAAATGACCAGAAAAAACCACAGACACATTTGAACAGTGATTAAATTGCAGCTTACATAGACAGTGAGAACTCTGAGAATTTATCAGCATTGCTCATTATTTTTAATTTAGGTATTTACAGTTTCTGTTTCTACTCGGTAAATTTTTCCATCCTACTCTTGTCTCTTTGCAGGCCTCGTCTCTGATGAACAACCCTCAGGTTCAGCAGCTGTAAGTCTGTCTCACTTCATCTGAAATCCATTCTTCCTCTGTGGCTTTTCAGAGTTAACTTCCTGTCCTATCTTCCAGGATGTCCGGGATGATGTCTGGAGCGTATGGTGGACTGGGAGGTGGGGGCGCTGGAGGGGGAGGAGGTGCAGCCCCGCCTCCTGGGGCTGCACCAGCAGCTCCTAGTGCTGCAGCACCTGGAGATTTATCAAGACTGATCCAGGCGTACGTACCAGAGCACAGGGACTGTATTTTAAAGCTGGTGGTGTCAATGAATAACAGGTGATTTTGCCTTTCTGTTTGCTTCTGCAGAGGGCAGCAATTCGCTCAGCAGATGCAGCAGCAGAACCCTGAACTCATCGAACAGCTGAGGAGTCAAATGCGCAATCAGACACCCAGCTCTGGGAATGAGGAGCAGCCGTGACCCTCGCATAGAGTAAATACACACTAATTCAGTTTAACACACCACAGGTCTTACTGCTGTTCTTCATCCACAGTGTATGAGATGAGCTTCATCCGGATGGTGTCACAACCAGTCATGCATGATTGCATAGTTCATGCAACGTAGAAAAGCTCAGACAGTGAAGTTATTTAATTACAGTCTGTGTGATGTAAGATTTATTTTCCTTTCTTTGCGTTTTTGGCAACTATCATAAAAATGGAACCACAGCAACAAAGACATCAAAGTTTAATGTAATGTTAATGTATCCACTATTGTTCCTGGTAATAACTGCTATTCGCTGAACTCCTGCGCATATTTACAATCTTAAAGTTTGTTCTTAGCACAAACTTAGAGCAGTAGCTTAAACTTAGCTTGTGTCTGTACACATGAAACTGAACCATAATCATTGTCATTATTTCCTGTAAATGGTTTTTTATCATGTCAGTGATCACTGATCACAATACAGAGCAAATTTGCTGGAGAGCTGACGGCCTCCTGTGAGGCCTCAGCGTTGGTCACAATGTTTAGGCAAATCTAGCAGTGCCTTCACCTCGAACTCAGAGCGAAGTTTTGAATATCTGCCTGTAACAGCAAACATACTGAGGAGGAGGAGGACACTGAAAGCTGGAATTTAAAAAGTCATATGCACTATAGCACACTGATCTATGAGATAAAAGGGATTCTACATATTTTTCACCTTCAGCTGTAAAAACATTCAGTTAAAATATACATCTCTGCCCCGATAGCCTGTGTTTAGGTGAGTCCTCATAGATACAGAAAAACTAATAATTGAAAATACAGCGTGACCATATTGATCGTGTAAGACTTTTACACTCAAGTACAAAAAATGTGTTCTTCAAGACATGAAGATGTTCATAATTTCATGCTGTAATGTGGAGCTGTGACTTTTTTGATTCTCCTTTTGGCAGGGTTTATATTTTTGTTTCCTTATTTATTTCAGGTGGGACGGGTTTATGGAGGAGGAGGAGCACGCACTGTCTGACCTGTTTTTCTTTCTGATCTGGATCATAATAACTCGGAGGACTCGAAAGAAGTTCTGTTTTCCATCGCTGATTAATTCCTGCATGAGAGAGAGAGCGCAAGCGAGTCCTCCCTTGTCTTTCAGGAGACACGTCACCGAAAACTCCACCCACTTCCTGCAACTGTGTGGTTTTTAGATCAAATGCAGAATAATCAGAGAAGTTCTGATAGGATATTGGACACCAGATGTTAAGCAACTGTAGAAACCTGGAAAGTCTTATCCTCTAGAAACTACACAGTGTACCTGTAAATGCATTTTTGTTGTTTTTGATGGGTGTGTCAGAGTATGAGTGTGTATGTGTGTGAGGATGAGTGTCAGGGTTAATTTAGTGTAAATGAACTAATGACTCCTCGGTCTGAGGAGGCACCAGGGAGGCTGTTTGAACACAGTTTAAATAAAAAGACCATCTCAACATTTTACTCTTTTCCTCCAAAGTGTGGTTATCTATTTACAACCAGCAAAACTAATGCAGCTCCTCTTCTTCAGTGAAGTCTCTTCTTATAGCTGCTCCGAGTTGTAGTGTTGATTTAATTTAATTTAAAATAAGAAGAGATTCTGGCAAACCGTCAGACGTCTCAGGAGGGGAAAGCGGTGCTCTACCTGCACTGTGTATAGTGCTGGCGGAGCGCTGCTGACGTCGACTGAGAAAATTGTCAGGCGGTGGAAGGAATACTTCGAGGACCTCCTTAATCCCACTGACACGTCTTCCGAGGAGGAAGCAGAGTCTGGGGATGAGGGGAATGACCCGCCAATTTCCGGGGGCGAGGTCACTGAGGCAGTTAAACAACTCCTTGGTGGCAGAGCCCCTGGTGTTGATGAGGTCCGCCCCGAGTTCCTGAAGGCTCTGGACGGTGTAGGGCTGTCCTGGTTGACACGCCTCTGCAATGTTGCGTGGAGATCAGGGGCAGTACCTGTGGACTGGCAGACCGGGGTGGTGGTCCCCATCTTTAAGAAAGGGGACCGGAGGGTGTGTTCCAACTACAGGGGGATCACACTCCTCAGCCTCCCTGGGAAAGTCTATGCCAGGGTGCTGGAAAGGAGAGTTCGTCCGCTAGTCAAACCTCGGATACAGGGGGAACAATGTGGTTTTTGTCCTGGTCGCGGAACACTGGACCAGCTCTTTATCCTCTCCAGGATACTTGAGGGTGCATGGGAGTTTGCCCAACCAGTCTACATGTGTTTTGTGGACTTGGAGAAGGCATTCGACCGTGTCCCTCGGGGTGTCCTGTGGGAGGTGTTGCGGGAATATGGGGTGTCTGGCCCATTGCTACGGGCCATTCGATCCCTATACAACCGTTGCAAGAGCTTGGTTCGCATTGCCGGCAATAAGTCGGACTCGTTCCCGGTGGGTGATGGGCTCCGCCAGGGCTGCCCTTTGTCTCCGGTTCTGTTCATAATTTTTATGGACAGGATTTCTAGGCGCAGCCAAGTGGCGGAGGGCTTTCGCTTTGGTGGCCTCAGAATCTCATCTCTGATTTTTGCAGATGATGTGGTTCTGTTGGCTTCATCGGGTGAGGGCCTCCAGCTCGCACTGGAACGGTTCGCAGCCGAGTGTGAAGCAGCGGGAATGAGGATCAGCACCTCCAAATCTGAGGCCATGGTTCTCAGCCGGAAAAGGGTGGAGTGCCCACTCCGGGTCGGGGATGAGTTTAGGGCTGCCACGATTAGTCGACTAGTCACGATTACGTCGACTATCAAAATCGTCGACGACTGATTTAATAGTCGACGCGTCGTTTGAAGCTTTGTAAGATCCCAAAAGACGCAGGAATAATAGCAGGATTTAAGAGTGTAATAACGGACTGAAACAGAAGATGGCAGCACTGCATGTACAAGGATGCCAGCTGCCGTTAAACCCCGAAGAAGAAGCAGCAGCTGTGTCCCAGAATTCATAGCGCAGCCCAGCTTAGTTTCCAACAATGGCGGCAGCTAGTTAGTTTTAATATTACTCTTATTATTCTTTCTGGGTCACAAAATAAACGTTTAACATATTTTCAGGCGAGAATGTAGCTGTGCAAACCTCAAATATCTGCTCAGTTTATCAAGACACCACATATTTTCAAAAGCGCTCCGACGTTTTCGGAGACGTCTGTTACCCACTAGCTCGATAGCTAGCCGGGGGCTAGGCTAACTAGAGCCGTGAGAACACCGGACTCCCAGCAAATCGTTTTCAAACCCACCGCAGTCTTTCGCTACTCAGGTTAAACATGATATATAAGTCACTTAGATAACTTAAAAATGTTATTGTTTGGCTTTTTTCAGTATTTTATTTGTTCCTGTTTGGCTGAGATTAAAGTTATAATTTTTACACAGCTGTCAAGCAGACAGCTGATCATCAGAAGTGTGAGATGCTGGAGAATTTACTCCGGTGTCCTGTTATATTTTAGAAAGCAAGGAGTTTATTAAACTTCACCGAAACAATCTGCAAATTTCATTAAAATGTAATAAACTATCATCTTGTCTTTATTTTTAGTTAGCACAGACCTTAAACACTTAAAGCTGTAAGCTAATGATAGTTATATAAGAGCAGATGCTGCTGGTGCAATAAGCTGTACGTTTTACATCCAATGGATGATGATCTGATTAGTCGACTAATCACAGAAATAATCGGTGACTAGTCGACTATCAAAATAATCGTTTGTGGCAGCCCTAGATGAGTTACTGCCCCAAGTGGAGGAGTTCAAGTATCTCGGGGTCTTGTTCGTGAGTGATGGGAGAAGGGAGCCGGAGATCGACAGACGGATTGGGGCTGCAGCTGCAGTAATGCAGACGCTGCGCCGGTCCGTCGTGGTGAAGAGGGAGCTGAGTGTAAAAGCGAAGCTCTCAATTTACCGGTCGATCTACGTCCCTACCCTCACCTATGGCCACGAGCTGTGGGTAGTGACCGAAAGAACGAGATCGCGGATACAAGCGGCAGAAATGAGCTTCCTCCGAAGGGTGGCTGGCCTCTCCCTTACAGATAGGGTGAGAAGTTCGGCCATCCGGGAGGGGCTCAGAGTAGAGCAGCTGCTGCTCCACATCGAAAGGAGCCAGCTGAGGTGGTTCGGGCATCTGACAAGGATGCCCCCTGGGCGCCTCCTGGGTGAGGTGTTCCAGGCATGTCCCACCGGGAGGAGGCCCCGGGGCAGACCCAGGACACGCTGGAGAGATTACATCTCTCGGCTGGCCTGGGAACGCCTTGGTATTCCCCCGGATAAGCTGGAGGAGGTGGCTGGGGAGAGGGAGGTCTGGGACTCTTTGCTTAGGCTGCTGCCCCCGCGACCCGGCCCCGGACAAAGCGGATGAAGATGGATGGATGGATGAATAAAAAAAGTCACAAGAAGACAAATCAAGAGCCAGAAAAAACAGAAAACGCTGGTTCCAAAAGTAGAAGTCTACTGAGTCCAGTAAAACACTGGACTAGATGATTTAATTAATTAAGTGTCAAATGTAAGATGGGTTGACTTAAAAAAATATTGAAAGAAATATATATTTACAGGAAAACATACACATTTATGAGGGGAGAAATTATAGTGAGAAGGAAACCCGAAGTAGGAATGGCAGAGTTTGGCCATTTCTCATGACTCAAAGGAATAAAAAGAAAAAAGAGGAAGTCCAGTTTATTCAATAACTACTCTTAACCTAATTTCACACCAATCGAAAACAATAACAACATGGTCGACACAATATTTAGCACTTTTGAAAACCTTAAAGAAATTACACGTATATCAAATTTGAATATTTTTCATATAACGGAATATGTTTAAAAAAATGTATGGACAGGAAAAAAAAAATCATACTTAAAAATCCGTTAAAACAATTTTCCTTCGGCTGGTCCTTTCAGGGGTCGTGCGTCTCCATCCTTTGTCACGCCAGGACGCTGCACGTCACCCTGTTTGTGGACTACGTCATCACGCCCGGGGGGGTTGCGTTGCGTGATGTAAACGCGGAAGTATTATTGTGCACCTGCAGTAGATGAGAGCGGATGTTCTAACAGGTAAACACGGTGTTTGAGTGATATTTGCGGTTTATCTTGTTGTTTCGGAGCTAAAGCCGCTGTTAAGCGTGAACAGCAAAGGAAAACAACTGCTTTCCCTACCTGAGCGCCACACCGGTTTGTTAGCCTCTTTAGCCCCCCATGAACAAATGACAGAAAGCTAATGCTAGCGTCAAGTTAGCCGCTGTTAGACAGTTTTCGCACGGAAACAGTGCGGTTATTTGCCTTGTGTAAACTTTCATCTTTGTATTACACACTTGATGAAATGGGACCAAAGACGTGATTACAAGTTGTGACGCTGAATTACAATAATAAATACAAATTGATTAGACTGTCAGACGTAAAGGAGGACCCAGTTGTCTTATTATGAAATTACCCACCGGAAGTAGCATGTATTTCCGCTTGGTGGTTTGACATGTTTTTCTCCCGCATCATATTATATATTAATATAACAAATAAAAAACGGATAAAACCAGTGGGACAGAAAACCGGTGAATGGGGTAATCTCCACAATGGGAGAGCTCGCGGTGTTTGTGTTCTGACTAAAGGTAGTAACTGTGTCAAAGGCGACAACAACGCGTTTTAATGGCTGCCACAAACTAATGAAAATCCACCTTCTGATTACATATGACAATACAAATGACCTAACATTCAGATCATTTTTCCCTCAGTAACAGTTTTTCCGAAACGCTATATTTAAGTTTGTAAATTCGATATTTGATCATAGTTAATGTATTAATAGCACGAGTGGTGTCTAAACTCAGGTGTTGCTTTAGGTCATAGGTGTCAAACTCTGGCCCGCGGGCCAAATTTGGCCCAAAGCCTAATTACATTTGGCCCGCGAAGCCATACCAAATTACTATCAGAGCTGGCCTACTGGTATTATACAGCTAATATATATTTTGTTTAGTATTAAGCTTTGCTTTGCTTGTTCCATATTCAGTTTTTTAGCAAAATGTGTTTGAGTCCATAAGAAAAGATTCATTCTTATATCTGGAGGAATAAATATATTTCAATAAATATTAACATTAGCCCGCGACTTTGTTCCAGTTTTGAATTTTGGCCCACTGTGTATTTGAGTTTGCCACCCCTGCTTTAGGTGACCTGCAAAGCCACTGTTTCATATTTGCTATTTGGTGTTAAGGCGACAACTCAGGTGATAATTCTCATTGAGATTGAGATTAAAAAGTAAAACATGTGGCCAAGAGTGCAGCAGGAATGGCGACAAATGTAACAAAGCAGTTCTATGGAAGGAGTTTAGGAACCCAAATAGGGCTGAATTAAAATTAATGTAGAATACAAAGTAGGTACAATATTACAGTCTTTCAAAACAGGTTATTTCTTTGTTATACATATAACCCCTTTGTAAATCCTGTTGATGTCAGCCTGTTTACCAAAATAAGTAATAATACAGCATTAAACATAGAAAACGTATAGAAATGTCAGCAATACTTTTGTGACAGACAGTCACGTTTTTGGCACAGCGCCGGTGATCCAGATTAACTGGTGAGGATAAAACGGGTGTATCATACACCTGATGTTTTAGGAGGAAATAATGACAAACCAGGAAATAAACTCCAAAGGCACCAAAAAGGCATTTAACTGTTGGCATTGTCTCACAAAAGAACAATGCAGACTCTAACAAACCAACCAGATTAAGCTGTGATACATCTGCACCTGGATTCATCCAACCAGATTTTAGCCAGAGACTTCCTGTTCCCTGTTCAGTACATAAGAGATGACCTCTGCAGCTGTTTTTTGTGTTGCTCCATTACAAAGAAACTCTCAAGTAAATTAAATTTCAGTTTTATTTTCACTGTACTATACTTCTGATTAGTTTAATGGTAGTGTAAGTTGGGGTGTACATAAAGTGTTCGAAAGTTAATATAAGATTTGATATAAGAGTTAAAATTATATTAATATGCAAAAATATCGACTTCCAGGTGGTGGTAATGCATAAACTCTATATTTTTATATGTTCCCCATATGGTATAATTACATACATTCTTCACTCATTTAGAAGTACAGATACTTGTATTTTTTTTTAAACTGGTAGAAGATGAAATACAGATTCAACTTATTTACTCAAATAAAAGTGAAAAATACGGCTGAATGTATTTAAGCTGTGAAATTAAAAAGCAGGTCTTTGAAGGACTTTTCTGTTTTTGTGCAAATCTAACTGAACCTCATGTCATAACAATATAATAGTAAAGTAGTATTAATACACGTGAACAGGAGCATTTATTTAAATTCTAATCATTCTAATGAATGTACTCCGCTAGAACACGTGGCTGACTTTGTCTGAACACCTAAACAGAAAAATTAGCATTGTTCTATAAATGATGCATAACTTATTTAAAATGATTTGAAATGGTGGATTTAATGTTGTACTAATAATGACAAGATTGGACCTGCTGACATTTTGTTTATTTCATGGTTTCTTTGTAAGGGAGCGGTACAAAGAACAACTGCAGAGCTCATCTCTGATGATTGAAACAGGAAGTCTCTGGCTAAAAGCTGGTCAGAATGAAACCAGGTGCCATGGAAAATAATGATGGAAATGAGAACATTTACTGAATTCAACACCGGTTAACCTGTAACTTCATCTTGCTCAGGGGCTCTGGCTTTGACCTCTGACCTTCCTCTATAAAATGTCAAACTTCTGTATTGCTTTTTAATTGAAAGAAAATCCAAACCTAAAGATGAGAAGTTATTTTATAATAGTTTGCTGTTAGTAACATGTTTAATTCGTCTCTGTTTAGCTGACTTAATGTTACATGAATGTCCTGATACTAAACTGACTCATTGAACTAAAGAAAGAAAGATGAACACCCCAATTAAGGTATAAGAAAGATGTGAAATATATATGGGGGATATTTGTCGGTCATAATCTTTAGATGCATTCTTCCAGCACAGACCAGTGCAACATGTGTTTATTTCTTGTGTTTAGACCAACATCTGCCTGTGTCTCCTCCACTAAAACCAGCAGAGATGTCCCAGCAGCTCCAGTAAAGCCCATCAGAAGCAGCAGACAGGAGATGACTTTGTGTTCACCGCTCCGTTCGCTCTAGTGTCTCTGAAGCATCAGGATGCAGATCCTGGTGGCCAAGCTGCTTGGCCTGCTGGGCTTGTTCGGCCTTATGCTGGCTGGTGTGCTGGTCCCAGTACGTCTCCTGCTCGTTGACTGTGATAGAGCACAGAGATACAGGAGGCCATTGTCTCTGTGCAATTCATTTGGAGGGGGCGTGTTCCTCGCAACATGCTTCAATGCTCTGCTTCCTACTGTCAGAGATAAGGTAAACACACATCCTCTCACCTTGCACATACTTTGCATTCTTAAAAGTGAAGCCAAACTTTCCAGATGAGTTCATGGGCTCAGTCTCTACTTTCAAGTCTTAGTCTGATTAAACAAAACACAAAGTTCATTTTGTAACTTATGTTCTCACCAGAGCAAAGACTTTGCTCTGATGGTTTGTGTTGTCGTTGGTATTTCATAGCAACTGCTCCCTCAGGATGTCCTGTTTCAGAATACTAAGATAACGATGAAGTTTTATCTGCTTATTGTTGTGGTTTTCGTTTTGCGCCTTCAGGTGGTCGATGTGTTCCAGCAGCTGAAGATCAGCAGCGATTATCCTCTGGCTGAAACAATGATGATGCTCGGCTTCTTCCTCACCGTCTTTATAGAGCAGGCTGTCCTCACCTTCAGGAAGGAGAAGCCATCCTTCATCGACCTCGAGACTTTCAACGCCGGCGGCTCCGAGGCCGGCAGCGACTCTGAGTATGATACCCCTTTTATCTCCTCAGCACGGGGCTCACCGAGCAACGGCGGTCACCGCTCCCACGGCCACCACCACGGACACTTCAACCCGGCCGAGCTGGCGGGGGCGGGTCCTCTGCGGCTGGTCAGCTTGGTCCTCGCTCTGTCCGCACACTCCGCATTCGAGGGCCTGGCGCTCGGCCTGCAGGAGGACGGGGCCAAGCTGGGCAGCCTCTTTCTGGGCGTGGCTGTGCATGAGACACTGGCAGCCATCGCCCTTGGGGTGAGCGTAGCTAAGGCATCTCTCGGCATGAAGGACGCCACCAAGCTGGGTGTGACAGTCAGCATGATGATTCCGCTGGGCATGGTGGTGGGAATGGGCATAGAGTCGGCCCAGACGCTGGCGGGCAGCATAGTGTCCGTGGTGCTGCAGGGACTCGCTGCCGGAACCTTCCTGTTTGTTACCTTCTTTGAAATCCTCACCCGGGAGCTGGAGGAGAAACAGGACCGGCTGCTCAAAGTGCTTTTCCTCATCATCGGCTACGCCGCACTCGCTGCTCTCGTCTTCATCAAGTGGTGACAGACACCCAGCGATGCCAAACTACACTAAGAGTTCACTTTAATGAAGCAATCAGTTGTGAGAGGCGGGAACATGTGGCGTTTCTATTTGCAGTTTTAAACAGGAAATTACTCTAAAATCAGACTTTTGCCCCTGAAGGACGGATGAGTTCATTTATGTGTTTAATAACTAATATCTGTAAGTGGCTGCAGTGAGACTGCTGCTGCTGCACATCTGGAGCTGTAATATAAGGACACTTCAAATTTCCTTACAGCTACTTTATAGTCTATAACAAACCATTTATGATATTTGTAGGCTGCTTGGAGATGCTAAACAAAGGGGCTTAAAATGTTTTTAACTTATTTTTATAAACCTTTCCGTTACAGTGATTGAATCTCGCATTAGAAACTGCAGGTTGAAGGGGGCGACTGCTACATAGGGCTAGCGCTGCATTCACATATATGTGGGGTAACCAAAAAGTTCCAGGAATGAGCCCCTAAAAATAAAAAGCCGTCACTGATTTACATGTAAGGTCATCTTCTTGGGCACTTCTAGACCGTTTTCAAGGCAGCAGCTATTTTTAGATTGCTTCATGAAAGCCCTGCTAGGTCCTGTTGTACTAAGCTTCCTCTGTCTCCTTCACTGTGTCGACATAAGCCAGAACTGTTTTTAATTTGTGGGAAGCTGAAAAGTGCAAATCTGGTGGTCTGTTAATGTGGAAAAAGGGGTCAGAACAGGGCTTCCAGCAAGACATCTAAAAATAGCTGCTCTGCTAAACACTACCTGGATGTGTCTGAGATGATGACATTGACCAAGAGATTGTTTCATATTAAATATGGTCGGGTTGTTTTTATTTTATAGACTCGTTCTCAGGCCTTTTTGGTCATACCTCATAAGGTAGTATGTAATACCTGACTTCTCAGGATTCCATCTCACTGATATTGTTCCTAACATCTAGCATCCTCCCAGTTTTAGGTCATTTGTTTCTACATAGTTTCAGGCCTAAACGTCAGTTTTTATTTATTAGAGACAGGAGTGGTTCTTACGTTTATGAAACGCGCTACATCCTGGACGTTTCTTCTCCAAACTCCGAGTGAAGTCGATTCTTGCCGCTCCACCTATCTGTAAATTGCGAATACAAATGCTTGTCCTCCATTTCTTATTGTCTGTGACATCAGGAAAGTGATGTCACTGATGATGATCAGCTGATTAGCTTTTTCAACATAGTGTGAAGTGAATTTTTCACAGAAGTTTTGTGGATACGCATTCACATTTTCGCTTTGTCCAATCTTACTTCTGCCAATCTGCATCTTTACACAGACTTTGCATGTAACAAACAAAGTCTATGCAGAGAGAGACTTTAAAGTTGTGATTCTCAAACGATGAATGACCATGAAAAACAACTTTATTTTAGGAAAAAAGTGTTTTCTGATGCTGCTCGCTGACCTTTTTTAATTCATCTCCTATCCTTTTTAACCCTCACCCATAAAAGGCTGGTGAGCTGTTGTTTGCAAATACAATAACTCGAGAACAAGGCTTGGTCGGCTTTTCTGAAAATCACCTGTGATTTAAAACTTTATACCATAGGAGGCTATGAGGAGGAGGCTGAGGTGGTGGCCCCCACATTATTTTTTATTGGTGATCTTTGTTGTTGTTGCGCTATGAGAAGCACTGCTGTAGAGAGATTCAGGTTTTCATACAAACTGGGAGACCAACTCAAACATTTGGATGTCAAGAAGACGACAGAGGTGCAGTATCAGCGTGCGGGGATGTTACTGATGATGCAAGCCGAACACGTCCATGTTTATAGTTTTATTTACTATTCGTCTACTCAGTAACAAGCTAAAGCGTTTAGCTTAGAGGACTCAGAAATGGAATCAGAGTTGTCCTGCTCTCCTAGCCTAGAGCTGTGAGCCAAAGGTGAATCCCAGATATTTTCTGTTAGTTTGTCAAAGCTCTTCAGTTTCTCTTCTGTTTTTACATTCCTGCTGTATTCTCAGAAATGCCCACACAAACACACTGGAGCCTTTTAGCTGCTTTTTCTTTCTTCATGTGTTCATATTGAGATCTGGATCAGGTTTGTATTTATGATTGTTTTTGCCATCTTGTCTTGATGTCATTAATATGTTTTGCAAGGTGATTTTTTGTGTGTGTATTAGTTGGAAATAAACTGATTACTATCTGATACATCCATTTACGGCTTTGTGTTTGTTGTTTCACTCAGACTGTAGTCTGAACTTAGCCTAGGGCCTGTGCTATGAACCAGGTTTGGCATACCCAGGATATCACCACCATACGGTTTGCTGATAGCAGATTCGAAAACAAAGAGGTTAAATGCATAATACATGACAAAAGCAACGCAGCTGCACAGAACAAAAAAACTGGCTTAGAAATTGTAAACTTTTTGAAGGACATGAGTAGACAAAGGTTAAAGAGGAAATCAGGTGACTGGCCTGTAAAACCTTCAGTGCACCCTTACTGCTTCCATGGGAAGTAGAGAGCAAATAGCAGCACGATGCTGCTAATCAAATACATTCGATAACTGATCATCAGCGAGCATGAACGCCTCCATGAAAGCAAAAGTTTTGCCAGTTTGCTGGTCTGGAGCATTCAGGTGTGTGTTAACACATCGCCAGGAGTAGATGTAAATTCAGCCATAGCTCAGGCCGTGCAATGCTCAGAGAAACTGCAAAACATGGAAGAGCTGCATCTCAAACTCCACAGGTTTCTCTATATAGAACATGGCAGCATCGCTTAGGTTGGCAAAGTTGCATCTGAACAAACACAAGATTTCTGGAACAATTTCCTTGTTACAGAAGACCAAAGTGATGTTTGGCTATAATGCAAAAACACCGCATTTGATGAAAACCAAACACAGCGTATGAGCACAAACACCTGCACGTTGACAGTTGGTATGAGGTGCAATATCCTCTTAAGTTTATTGTACTAAGAGGATATTGCATATCAGATAGGTGGGTGGTTTGAGCTTGTTTTGCAGTATACTGCGAAGCCATCCCTTTCACCTCCTGCGTCTTTGCTAGTGTGGACCCAGAGCGTTTTCAGACGAAACCGCCATTTTCAAATCTATCCGGGCTAGTGTGGACATAGCCTTAGCCAACCCGTCAAGCTTTCTGACAAAAGTCACACTTTTCGAAAACTTCGGCTTAACGCTTTGGTAAAAGAGTGCTGATGCTGACAGGATGGGAGCTAAACAACTGAAACAGGTCTAACCAGTGTGACTTTTTCCCTTCTCTTGTGTAACTACATTGTGAAATAAAAGATCCTCAGGATTTTCTATACAGGCGCTGTGGAGAGCATCCTCACACAGAACATGACATCGTGGTTTGGGAACAGCTGTGTGAAGGACCAAAAAGCTCTCCAGAGAGTGATCCGTACAGCAGAACGCTGCTGCAGGATTGCTCTCCCCCCGCTTCAGGACACCTACACCAGGAGATGCCGGACTAGAGCAGCGCAGATACTGAAGGACCCGTCCCATCCTGGCAACAAACTGTTCCAACTTCTGCAATCTGGTAGAAGGTTCCGCATCATCCGGGCAAGGACAGAGAGACTCAAGAGGAGCTTCTATCCCCAAGCCATCCGGGCCCTAAACACACACACCCGCCCTCTCACATCATCTATAATTGACTGAGACAGGACTCTCTTCCAGACACTAAACCAAGGCACAATGTACATTTCAATTCCTTTAATTTTAAATATGTTTATATTGTCTATCCTGTAAAATAGTCAGATGTCTATTCATATTAATGTACAGAATTCACCTGCTTGCTGCTACTACTGCACATTCACCCAGTGTATATACTATATGTGTATATATATATATATATATATATATACACCCCCCCCCCCCCCCCCCCCCCCCCCCCCCATTTTTGCACATGTCGAGGAGCGTGTCAGGCTACATTTCACTGTGTGTTATACTTGTATAACTATGCATGTGACAAATAAAGAACCTTGAACCTGAACCTTGAACCTTGAAAAGAAAAGAAGACTCATCTAAGGTGTTAGAACATGAAGTGAAAATGTATTAAATTACACCACAGTTTAGGAAACACCCACTCACCAAAACTGTGAATCCAGTATCAGTCTGACATTCTTAACCTTTGAAGAAGCTTCCTGCTGTGTGACTGTGCTGCAGCGTCCGAGTGATACGTTGAGATGGAATCAGGTAAGAAATGTCTTTATATTTCAATCTGCTCACTGAAAAACTGCAAAAACCCTCAAAACAGACAAAAAGAAAATAACTGTCAAAACATGAAGTGGCTGTTTCGGTTATAAATGTGTTGTAACGTAGTTGCAAATGTGAATTTCGGTTAATTCTGTTTAAAATTCTCCCCCACAGTTAATAACATTGATGTCTATGAATACCTGTGGGTCAGTAACCAGGACATTGCTGAGCACACGCTGCATACACCGTGTCTACAGCACATGCAGCTTGGAGACCTGCAGGCAGACAACTATGTCAAATTCATAATCCAAGACATCAACTATCTGGTGGTGGTCACAGACATGTTGGATGAGATGAGAAACAAAGTCGAGGTCCCCGAGGACCTCCACGATTTCATGGAGGATAGGTGTGAAAGCTACAAGACGTATGCTGAAAGCACGTTAAAGGAATTTAACCTCAATGTAAGAAACCTTCAGCAACCTCCTTTAACATTTCTCTATTTAACTGGAATGTTACTGTTTTGAAGTCATTGCTACAATTTATATTTAACCTGTGTCAATAATTAAATCTACTTGTCACATCCACACAGTGTGTCAATCATTAACCAACCCCTGCCATGAAAAAGTACTTGTCTGATTACAAAGACATCATGGAGAATCAGATTCGCCGTGGCTCTGCTTCCCTGCTCCAGGCTGTGGCTGTGGCTAGCCAATCAGCTCAACGAGAACTGCTGCAGCGCATACTTCACCTGGAAGATGTCCAACATGTGCGGCCACCCAGAACAGCACTATAAAGAGCTGCTCAACAAGTATCTGACCACACCAGAACAGAAGGAACTGGCAAACAAACTCTTCCGCCAGCAAATGGACAACAAGCATGACGTTTGTGCGTCTTCACTTGAATGAAACAGGAGCAGTTAATAATAAACCTTCTTGCTTTCAACTGGTTAGAGTTAATGTGCCTCTACTGCCCTCTGCTTTTCATGTCTAACATAGTGCATGTGAAGAACATACTCTTCTTCACCAGTTCTGCACTGCAATAAAAACTGAGCTTTGTTCAGTCGGTGCCTTTAGATTCTTATTGCTGTTTCTCACTTAAAGCAAAATGTCTGTCTATCTATAAAATGTCCTTTATGGCCGTTACAGCGGGAAGTACGCTGTTAACATCTTTGTATTGTTAACATTTTGTCTCTGAATTAATGTAATACTCACTGTGCTTGTTCTTGTGTATTAACTAAAGTACAGTCAAATTTTTATTATATAGCATGTTTCAAGATAAATATCACGAACTGCTTCACAACAAAAATGGTAGAACATCAAAACAGAAAAAGTCACCAAGAAGCAAGTTTTTTTTTTTCTTTTTTTTTTTTGGCCTGTCCCGTTTGGCTCTTTTGCATCAGAATTGTTGTCTAAAGGCAAAGAAAGATGCCCAACGGATTTACTTTACCAAATTTACCATCCCAGCCTTGCCGTAATGGTCCATTTGATTCACCTTTTATTGTTTATTTTATTTATTTTTTTAATTTTCACTTTTCAATTTTCACAGACTTGAATGAGGAAAAGAAAAGGGAGAAATGAAGAGGAGGGAAAAAAACAGCGGAGAAGAGGGACGGGGATAAAGGGCAAAAAACAAAAACCAACTAAATAAGCAGACAAAACATACATAAATCAATCACCTGGATCACCTGTTGAGAAAGAAAAAAGAGAAAACAAGCAGAAAAAATAGAGCAACATAATAAACAACATCACAATGATATATGTGAATATGACAGTAAATACTAAATGTTAAACATTATTGTGCAGCACATAAGATCAACAGAACACAGTGTGCTTTGAGGTAGGAGCCAAAAGGGTGTAGTTTGTGGGTGTGATCACCCGTGTGTACACCTGTGAGCATGGACGCGCTTGTTTTTAAAAGGTTCCTTCATGTAATGATCTGCTAGAGGGTGTGGGGGGGCCACAGCCCCGTCCTCCAGGGCATGAAGCAGGTATGGAGGAGATCAAAACTCCAGACATCCAGAGGCCCCCAGAACACAAGAGACCAAGGAAGACCAACAGAGGGGCAGCTGCGCCACTGTCCCAGAAAGAGCTGAGGAGAGTCCCAGATGAGGGCTCACTCAGCAGCCGCGGAGCAGAAGCCAGGGGGAGTTGCAGTGACGCGCCCGTGAGCTCCGCCGGCAGCCAGCTGTGCCTGAGTGACCCCACCTCCAAAGTGGCCCGAGCGAGCCCCAGGCTCCAGGCCCCGACAAGCAGCCACCAAGGAGTGAGCCGGTGTGTACCTGGACGCCCACCCCCGGACACAAAGAACCATCAACGCACCGATGTCTGAGGGAGTCCGCCACTGGCAGGGGGAGTGGTGGTGGGGGGAGATAGGCCTCCAAACCTTGGAGGGCCTGAGATGTCCCCAGAGAGGTGGCGCCTGACACCCAACCTGACATATAGACACAGACATACAGGCACACACAGATACAAACATCCATTCCCACCCTCATGCTCTCATATGCACTCACTCCACACTCAACCAACGTGGAGACAGACATAAAGAGACGCTGTACACACGATCACACTCTCCAAGCGTACTCTACGAACCGGGTCTAGGTACCCTTGCCCCTGGAGGGGGGAACTGCACCCAGACCCAGGTGGTGTTACCCTTTTCCCTGCAGTGGGGAGAAGCAGACCGCCCCGACTCCGCAGCAGCAGGGAGGCCCCACACCCCAGACCGCAGTCGGACGGCCAACTCCGCTTATTGAGAGTCCAGCAGCTTTTCCTAAAGCTGAAGGTTCCTCTGACCCATGCTCACCCAGACTCTTTTGCCAAAAGGTGTAAAACCGAAACAACAACAACACGATTGAGTCTAGCAGCAGGACCAGATGCCAAAGGCCTGTGATATTTCCTCCACCTCTTTAAGCCTCTTAGTCCTGTAAGTCTGCAGGCTGTCTGCAGAGCTACCTTGTTGCTGATCAGTGATCATTTAATCCTTTAGTGGAAAGGGTTGGGTCTCACAGGTTTGTCTGCCTGCCAGCCACACATATAAACACTCAGATCTTCACAGGTATGGAGGAACTTCTGTTACCGAACGTTGAGGAGGAGGTGCGCTCTGACAGCAGCTCGTACGCGCCTGGAAATGCAGAGAAGACGATGGGGGACCAAATGAAGACTTTCCTCCTGAAGACAGTGAAGGGGGACCTGAGGACGGTGAAGAATTTCTTTAAGAGGAATGGGCTGCTCACGCTGTCAGTCATCTCTGTGATCACCGGCTGCACGCTAGGCTTTATGTTGAGAGGAAGTCAGATGTCTACACAGGTACTGTTCACCTTACAGCAAACAGCATGCCATTAAACTCTCAGCTTCACATTTACATCACGTCATTATGTCGACTGGGCTTCTTTCCTTCAAATATCCTGTTAAGTCACCTTCAGTGGTGCTGCCAGGAGCTCACCTTTAAGCTCCTGTATTGATACTGTCCAACACTTTTCCTGTTAATTACTTCTCTCAGCTTTCTGCTCAGTAGCTGCCTTTAAACACTCTGTTAGGATGTAAAATTTCAGCTTCTATGTTTACATTTTCCTGTGAAGCTGAAGGTAATATTTAAAATAACCTAAAGCTTTGTGTTGATATTTTTATTTCAAATGTCTTTACGTTGCTTCGTGCCTCGATTTATTGCGATATATCTTTTTAAATTTAAATTTCAGTTTCTGTGTTGATTACTTTTTTTTGGTTTGTTTGGTTGGTTTTGTTTTGTTTTCTGTTTATTTTATATATTTTTTGTGGAATTAAGTAAAAAGTATGCAAAACACACAGTAGCAGAGAGGGATGGAAGAGTTACCAAATTAACAACATATAATAACATAAAAAAGAAGATAAATCAAAAAACTGAAAAAAAAACTGCTGAACTTTTGATATTTTAATACAAAGGTTGGAGTCTTCTCCTCCACTTCTCCTAAACTCCAGTGGAGGAGTTCAAGTATCTCGGGGTCTTGTTCACGAGTGACGGGAGCTCGACAGACGGATTGGTGCTGCAGCTGCAGTGATGCGGACGCTGTACCGGTCCATCGTGATGAAGAGAGAGCTGAGTGTAAAAGCAAAGTCCTCAAATTACCCATCAATCCATGTCCCTACCTTCACCCGTGGTCATGAGCTGTGGGTAGTGACTGAAAGAACGAGATTGCGGATACAAACTACTTTATTTTGCTACAGAAATTAAGTCTTCCATTAAATGAAATCATGTCTGTTTAATAGACTCCAGTTTGCATGTAAATGAGAAAAGCTCTGCACGCAAAAGTTAGTTAAGGAGTCCCTCAGGGTTCTGTGCTGGAACCATTATTGTTTAAATGACACACATATTATACAGGCTTCCCTTACACAATATTATTAGAAAACATACATTTTCATTGCTATGCAGATGATACTTTATCTATGAAGATACAAATGAACTAGTTGAATTGCAGGAATGTCTTAAAAACACAAAGGCCTGGATTACCTCTAATTTGCTGAATTCAGGTAAAACTGGAGTTATTATATTTATAAGGCCCCAGTAACACTTTGAAGAATCTTGGAGTTGCTTATGCCCAGGACATGTCCTTTAACACACATATTAAAGTAGCATGTAGGGCTCTCTGCTATTATATCTTCTATTATTTGTGATGTTTAGTTAGTGCATCACTCAAAGACAAACATGTTGTCTTTGAGTGATGCTGAAAACTCGCTAGTTATGCGTTTTTTATTTCTAGACTGTACTATTGTAATTCATTATTATTAAAAGCTCCTTTCAGTTGATCTAGAATACTGCTGTGAGTACTGACAGGGACTTCTCCCGTACTGGTTTCTCTTCCTTTGATCCCTATTTAAGCCAAAATTGAATTTAAAATCAGAGTGTAAAGACTACGTTGGTAACTGACTGCTGGTGTAAACTGGCACTATAACAGTGAAATGAACTGAATCAGTTTCCTTGAATTCAGTTCAGTTTTAATTAAATAGTGCCAAAAACAGTCACCTCACGACCCTTTCGCACACCTTCAATGAGATCCAGAGTTCCTTTATGAAGACTGGTGAACTTTACAGAAGACATCATTGTTGTAGGCTTCTGTGGTGGTGATCGTTCTTTTGCAGCAGCAAATGGGAGACCCACTATTAGAGAGGGAAAGATGGATGTAGGAAAATAAATCCTGATTTTAAAAACATTTCAGCATTTACATTTCAACAAGATAACTCTTTATTTACAGCCTAAGTCTCTGAAGGGGCATGAAAAGTGATAATGTGCAGCAACTATACTTCTCCAGCACTGCCAAGTTTGCTATGTTCTACAAGAAGAACCAGATTTTTTTTTTAAAAAGTGTGACAAACCTGAAGAATAATTCACAGGGAATTTGACACAGTCATTACTGTAAACAAGAAAGAAAAAGACAGGCTTCAGGAAAACTGAAAGTCCAGGCCAGGCTAGATCCAGAATGAAACCCACCACAAGTCCAGGCCTGAACCCAACAGAGCATCTCTGGGGAGAAATAAAGGACAGTGAAAATTGTTTTTATATGTGATTGATTAGCAACATAGTAATATAGGTTGTGCTTCTTAGTTTCTAGTTCATATCAAATTTTTCTTGCTTACTGGATTATATATCTCTCATTAAGGAGAGTGAAGGACACAGCTGAAGGTAAGAAAGAGAGAAAAGTTGTCAGTTCCAGCGTTTGGATAGTTTAGTCCAGTTAGGTTTAGGTTTCTTTAATCACTGTTTTAATGAAACTAAACGTAGTAAAAATGTGACACTTGAATTTATGGTTTACATTTCACTCACATTTTCTTGTACAATCCCAGTGTTGGGGCACTCTAAGAAAAAAAGTAATGTATTTTAAATTATTCCTTCTTTTTTAAAAGATCTGTATTATATATTATTACTGAATTACTCTCAAGAATTACTCATAACAACATCCCAACAACATTATTACATGCTCAAAGGGACTTCAAAGAAGTCACTGCAGCGATTCTACTGTAGCAACATGAAGAGGCAGAAAGGCTCGTCCTTGCTTCTGTTGCCTTCAGTTTGGGCTCTGTCTGCTGGCCTGGGGTCGACACACACTCAGCACTTTAGTTTTGTGTAAATATGCTGTCTGTGCAGCTTGCTAGGAGCCCGTGTGTGTTAGTAGTATAAACGCAGTTGCTTCTGTCCTGGACGCAGCTTGCTCTTCACCATCGCGCCCTTGGCCTTTTGTGCATTGAAAGTAAAAGTAGTGTCCATGGCTTCATTTCAAAAGTTTTTTTTTCTTTGCACAGAAACTGAAGTCAGCTGGTAGCTGACAAAGGCATGATTGATGTTTCTTTCTGATCAGATCTTTCTGATCTCCTGATCAGAACCTGTGTAACACAACAACAACATACTTGTAACTATAATGTGATTATTAAATTTAATACAGTAATGTGTTACATTACTGCATTACTGCATTTCCCAAATTACTCAGCCGTGACATCACTCTGGGGTGTTGCCTAGCTTCATGATTGCACAGTATCTCTGCAGATGCTTGCAAAACCCCAAATTTCTCTAACAGAAGAATGAAGTTTTTCTGTCCTTTTATGCTTTCTATATGCAGCATGCAGATAACTTAGGAAGCTTTATAACACAAGTGTCAATATAACTGTAACTGTAACGTAATTATGGATAACAGTAACAAGTTACTTTGTAACATGTTAACCCAGCACAGGTAATGGTTCCGGTCAGCTCTGTGAAGAACTATATGAACGTTTAAAAAATAAAATTAAACAAATGTCATTTCATAACAAGATTCGTTTTTACATTGTCCAATGAGTTCTTACTGTTAAACGATGAATATGCACACCAAAGAGAGATAAAAGGGAAAACTAAAGTTTGTATCAGAAGCTAATTATCCAGATATGTGTTTACACTTAAACAGCAAATCTCCTGCTGCAGAGCAAAGATGATCAAACTGTTTTGATGTCTTGGGCAACTCTATGATAGTATAAACATAATAATAATGGCTCACTTTGATCACCGTTGGTTATTTTTATATTCAGAATACAACATGAGTTTTTTTCATTCATCTTTTTTTCATCAGTTTTTACATTTCAACACAAAATCATAGGATAAGTTCTTAAGCGATTGTTTAACAGTTACTAATTATACTCTTCTAATATAATGTTAATAAATAAAACCAACTCGGTTAGAAATGTTCATCTAGAAAGATTAAAGTTACAGATGAGAAATAAAACTGTTTACATTAATTGTTGCAAGCATGATCAGAATGACACCTCTGTGTCTTGTTTCACAAATCAAACAAAGATTTTAAAGTTAACTGAGATTAACTTAATCTGAAAATGTTGATGTGATTTTAATCTCCATCACTGTCAATCTGTGTGTCTGCAGATTCAGAAAACCCAACGAAACTACTCGGTTATGTGAACTAAAACTGTGACCTATGAGCACATGCACTTCAGAACCTGTGAAGAATTGATCCCTCTCAGCCAGACTAAAGTCACCCCGGCCGATTACAGCTGGACCACTCAGTGACTCTCCTGTTCTTTCTCAGTCAGTCACGTTTATTTCTCGAACACATTTAAACACAGCTTAAGGAGACCAACATGTCAGTGATATCATAGTGGGCATGGACAAGCTGTTCTTTAAACACTCACTAATTAATTTATTTTTATTTGCCTGCCTGTATCAGAGATATATGTTGGTTTAATTAAAATACGCAAACTTGTTTCCACAAACATAAATAACAAATAAAATAATGTCAATCCTGCAAACTTATGAGAGAATACTGAAGTGAAAGACTTCTTCTTCATTTTAAGTTAAATGCACTTTATATAAATTTAGTTTTAACAGCAGTTTTATAAAAAAAAACAAAATAAACAACAGGAAAAAAACATTTTGAATGAGCTGCATTTTTAGAAAGCTGAGAGTAATCACAGTATTTGCATTATGTGTTATGACACAGAGATTTATTCTTGCATCCTTGTGGAATAAATGTTTTTTGGTTTTATTTACTTTTACATCTACCATTTAGCTTGGTCCTAAACTGAACAAAAAATGTGAAAGAAGAGAACGACAGGAATGATGCAACAAAAGCACGACTGGTCTGTGTCATATCAGCAAACACATCCAAACATCCTAACTAACAGTGACTATTTTTAGCTAGATAGAGATAATACACAAAGAGGCCAATCCATCATTCTGAAAGATAAATACACTAAATAATCATGACTAAGTAATTAAGTAACCAAGTATCAATAAAAGGCAGCACTGTGATCATAAATATTGAGGCCGATGAATTCCTTGCTGGAAGCTCCGTTTATGTGGTGCAAACTTTCACAAATCCTGACTGAATGATAAACTTCTGTCCTTTGTGTTAAATGATAGAACATGAGGCATGATGCCATATTTTAATGGCTGTAAAAAGAAAGATTATTTTATTTTAATGCATATTGTTGTTGTTTTTGTTGTTGTTGTCTAAGGAAATTGCAAAGAAAAGCGTCTGCACTTCTTTAAGTTACTTGAAGATGTTTCACCTCTCATCCGAGAAGCTTCTTCAGTTCTAAGGTCAAATGGTGGAGAGTCCCAGATTTAAACCCAAGCACGACATCCCGGTGCATTTCAGACCCAGCAACACGCTCAGACAGAAACTGGTTCACCCGAAAGACAAAACGCCAAAACGCAAACTTAACAATGTGGTGTTTGCTGTACAGTGCAGCGAGGAATGCCGAGACCTCTACATCGGAGAGACCAAACAGCCACTTCACAAGCGCATGGCACAACACAGAAGAGCCACCTCCACAGGACAAGACTCAGCAGTCCATCTGCATCTAAAGGTCAAAGGTCACTCTTTCGAGGATGCCAATGTTCACATTTTGGACAGAGAGGACAGATGGTTTGAAAGAGGAGTGAAAGAAGCCATCTATGTCCACTGTGAGCGACCATCTTTGAACAGAGGCGGGGCTTACGACACCAACTCTCTGCCATCTATAATCCAGTTTTGAGATCCCTCCCCAGACGCCTTAACGCCCACTCACATCCTGGGCCATCTGACCTCAGGAATTCGCATGATAAGGTGGGGCCAGGTTTCACAATGAACTCACCCGAAACTCTGGCTGATTGGGACCCACACCCAGTTTCCCACCTTGGCTCAGGCGATTAGAGGATCATCAGGGGGTCCTTTGTCCCTCTTTGGGGGGAAACTCCCACTAGGTTTATATCTGGGACTCTCCACCATTTGACCTTAGAACTGAAGAAGCTTCTCGGATGAGAGGTGAAACGTCTTCAAGTAACTTAAAGAAGTCCAGACGCTTTTCTTTGCAAGCTCCTTTGACTACGATGACCTGGATGACTGAGAACCTTCACAGACATGTTGTTGTTGTTGTTACTATTTGGTGTTTAAATTTAATTTGTCTATAACAGATGAGACCGAATTGAGGACCTGATGTGTTTGATTTCTGATAAAGACTCAGTCTCAAATTTTCATCAGAACCTGTTCATAAGAGCTTACAGTCAAGTCATCTTTATTTAAATAGCACATTTAAAGGATATCTGTCTGCCAAAATGCTCAACAGAGGGATAATATAATCAAATAAAAAGAATTAAAATCAATAAGATGAAAACATATAACATAACAGTATATAGCTCACTGGCCACTTAATTAGTTACACCTTGATAGGTGTCCTGTTAGGACCACTTTTTTTGCTTTCAGTGCTTCATTAATTCTTTGTGGCATAGATTCAACAAGGTGCTGGAAGGTCCTCACTTCCTTAGAGATTTTGGTCCAGAGAGACATTATTAGACATTATAGCATCACAAAGTTGCTCCAGATTTGTCAGCTCTACATCCATGATTGAAATCTCATGTACCACCACATCCCGATGGTGCTCCACTGGACTGAGATCTGGTGACTGTGGAGGTCAGTCAGGCTGTGACATGTCAGGCATGTCAATGATCCTCAGTTGGTACTAAAGCACCAAAAGTCTGACAAGAATCTGCTCACTATGACACCTCCACATCCGGTATAAGCTGTTTGTAGGCAGGTTAGAACCATGCTTTCAAGCTGTTAACACCAAACTCTAATTCTACCTTCCAAATGTTGCACCGGAAATGAAGACTCATCAGACCAGGCAACATGTTTTCCAATTTTCTTTAGTGCCGTTTAGGTGAGCCTGTGTGGTTTTCAGTGTCCACTTTGCATTCTTACCTGCTGCTGTAGCTCATCTGCTTTAAGGCTTGATTCACATACTTTGGTTGTAATTAGTGGTTATTATATCTTATCATCTTCTGACCTCTGGCAGCAACGAGGCATTTTCAAACAGACAACTGCTTCTCACTGAATATTTTCTCTGTGTATCAGACAGAGTGAATGTAAGATAAATGCTTGGATTGAAAATTTGGAAACTGAAATCTCCGTGGAGGATTGGAAACCAGGTTGTGCTGTAATTCTGTGAAAACACATTTCAGACTTGCATGCTAACATTATTTAATGGAAATATATGGAACTCCTGTCAGATTCAATTATCTAAAAACGTCATATCTTTTTAAACATGGACCCAGAGTTTCTGTGTGGACAAATGGCATGTTGTAATTATCCGTTATGTGCACTGAGTTTATGAAGTTTTCAGTGATTCAGCACGATGTGCGTCATGTTCAGCGTGTGACCCTCTGTGGGTCTATGACCAATCTGTGGCTCTCCATAAAATCTGTCCAAAGGTTTGTTCCAACTAAAAGTTTAAGGCCATGAAACAAAACTTTAAGCTTTGTTAATCGATTTCTTTTACATTAATCTCTTGGTTAAAACGTTCAGAGAAATTCATGTGATTCAACTTATCAAATGTAAATGAATAAAATCTGTTTAAACTGTTACAAAGAGCTGGATTTAAGACCTTAAATGAACATTTTAAGTCTAACAGATTACAAATGAAAACCTTTGTTATTTATTTTTTTAAAGTGATTGTTTTTGTCTCTACAGGCCAAGATCTACTTTTCTTTTCCTGGTGAGCTGCTGATGAGGATGCTGAAGATGCTCATCCTTCCTCTCATCACGTCCAGGTGGGTCAAAGTACCGACACACAGTATGACAAGGAAAATCACTGTAATCAGAACCATGAGGCTTTGCAACAGTCTGCATTCTGTAGGGTGCAGTTAGATTTCCTTAAAGTGGACTGTTTTGTATTCTTGTACTAGAGTAGCTTTGTATGATTCAAATAATCCATCCAGTCATGCACATGGGCTGTGAGAAATAGTCCCAATCAAATAATTATTTTTTATGCTGGGCCTTAGTGCAGACCCTAAGTTCACCCTCTGTCTGAAACATTGGAAATAAGCTATTTTAGCTCCTCCCCCTTGAATATAACTTTCTTCTGATAAGATGCTCCTCTCAAACGTCTTCAACCCAAAGGTTGAAGAAGCTGGTTAGTGGAGCTTCTCTGTTCACAACCATAGATGCACATTTAAGGATGCGACCTTTAGAACAGTCTGAAGCCTGAGTTTGTGGCTTGCAGGGATTACTTGTACAGAGGCTGATCTCATTATTTGAAACTCTGGCCATATGAACCCGTGAGAAGAGAAAAGCCCCCTATAGAACTCTTAGATTTAGAAGGCTGTGATGTTAAAGCTCTTGTTTTAACAAAAGCACCTTAAAGGATCATCCCACTTCATTTGAGCTTGCTGTATTTCCTGTGTGTTGTTTTTCTGCAGGTCAGCTTTGCGCTCCTCAGAGAGTGTATCTATGACGTTAAACATGAACTGTGCCAGTTGTGTTAAACTATTATTTTTGTTGTTATTATTATTACAGTTATTTCAGTTAAACATGCAGTACTTTACCTGTTTGTTAGGAACAGTCCAGTTGGCCTTCTAATTGAGACTAAATCTACCAGCAGGTGTTTACAGTGGGACCACATTTTTGTCTGTGTGTTACCACATATGTTTCCTCACCCACATTACTAAAGAAAATCCATAAATTATGCGTATAAAAATATCAAACAAAGGCATATTAACAGCATATTTATTTGGAAAGTTTTGCCTCGAGATACTGATTCTCACACTTATGACACTTATAACATAAATCAAAGTCCAGTCCAATGACAGGACTCGTGGACTTTATTCATATGAGTGATTTAAAGATTCTCCTCCATAAATTTTCAACTAGAAGGGTAAATCCTCTAAAAGAAAAACATGGATAGCTCCACATATTTGACTTGACACAGACTTTCATGGCCGTCCTCAAACAACCTCAGTGTGATTTGTGTCTCCTCCCAGCATCAAATCTACGCAATAAGACCACCCACAAAAATAACTGTGTCCATGGCTTTCTATCAGTAACATTTCAGTCTTTTCTTAAGTAGTAAGTACAGAGTAGTTTTCTAACAGCAGAACAGGATTCTGCTGTTAGATATGTCCCCAAACTGGTTTTAAAACAAATAGTCTGAAGAAGCAGAGATCTGTTATAGATTTTCTTATTCAGTACCTCTCAGTCAGCACTATGGCGCAGTTGTGTATCCTCTCTGTTGATGGATCCAGACTATTTTCTAAATCCCCCTCTGTCCTTGCCTTGCTGTGCAGTTTAATGTCGGGTCTATCATCGATGGAGTCGAAGGCATGTTGCCGAATGGGTGTCCTCACCGTCACATACTACCTCTGGACCACCTTCATCGCTGTAGTGGTCGGCATCTTTCTCGTGATCATCATCAAACCAGGTGTGGGCACAGAGATGGAGAGCAACCGGCTGGGTGGCGGGCCTGTCATGACCTCGGCTGATGCCCTCCTCGACCTCATCAGGTGTGACAGGTCAAAAGTCAGCTGGAGACTCTGGAAGGGTCCCTGCCAGTTATTTGTGTGGTGATAATTGTTCTCTGTGTTTGAAAGAGCAAACGGTAAAAGAAAAAGTGAAAGTAAATGCTAAAAAAAAGGAAGGAAGGAAGAGGACCCCAATGCAGGACTTGTGACACAGGCTGAACCTAAAACACAGCTTTTATTAGCTGGCAACTGACTGGTTAATAAAACACAATGACAGAGCAGGGCAGGAGCAAACTGACTGAGAAACTAGGTCTAGTGGAGAAACATACAGACAGATGAGCACACAGCATAAGGGATAAGAGAGGAAACAGCAAAGAACAGAAGCAGACTGAGGGTTCAAATACACATGAGGAGACTAGGACAGAGTGGACACGGCTGGGGAACACAGCACAACAAAATCAAAATAACAAGCCAGAGGAAGCAAAAACTGAACGTAACACATGAACGTACAAACTTAGTAAAAAAGGGAAATCAGACTACGGTGGAGATAGGACACAGAGAGACGGGACGGACACAGGGACAAAACTGGGGAGACAGAAAAAGGATCAATAAATCAGGAATCAGGAAACTGACAGCACAAAAACCAAGGTCATCGTAAGTCCAGGAATGTGAAAATAACACTATAACCAGAAGACTATAATGCACAGAATACAGAACAAAAATACTGTTATGGCAAATGCAGATGGACGCAGGGAGCAGAGTTGTGGTGAAGACAGTTTATTTACTGTGATGAGGAGGTTTTACAAGTATGTACAATAGCGTATGAATGGGGACGCGGAGCCAGGACGTGCAGGTGACGGAAACACACACAGGTAGTGCCCTCGATTTGGTACTGTTTATAAGCCTCCAGACGGAAACAAACCAGACGAGGCGAAATCCTGGGGAGGAAACAAAACTCCTGACAGTCACCAGAAATAATCCAACGGCTCCAGCAGGCAGGGGCAGAATTACAGACTCCAAAAACGTCAATACTCCGACACTAGTCTTCTGTCGGGAACACTTCTGAAGAATGCAGCTGACGAGTAACAGGTGTGCCAGGTTCAGTGACTCAAACACCACATAACCAGAACCCAACTCCTAACAAATACAAGATTATCAAAAATACAAACGCTGTATTCAGTGTGCTGAATCTCATTCTGTTTTGCTGTGTAGTTCGTAAAAAGTTTCACACTTAACTTGGAGAATGTGCAGAAACTAAATGTGCCAGGCTTTTCCTCTAAACAACAACAACATTTCCATGAACCTCGGTTGTGCTGGTTTGGAGGAAAACACATCAAAAGGATAATTCTGGTTTATTTCACTTTGGTACATGTCCTGTAATTGTGCTTGTTGCATCTCTGTGGCCTCTGTGAGATTCAGGGAAATGAGGATTGGTGCACAGCAGCATAGAAACGTGCACACAGCTTTACAGTTTGTTTTGGGTATTAGAGATCACCGTCCGGATGCACATCCACTCTGACATGTTCAGCTGAACTGAGGTCAACAAAACGTAGAAAACCAACACACACTCTCTCTTCTTCTCTCACACACACAAATCCAATTAGAGTGCAGGGCTGATCAGTATATTTTTAGTAATCCTGCAGGGATAAGTGATAGATTAACCAAGTCAGTGGCGGTGCATGATCTCTGCTGTGGCACGTTGGCAGACCAAGCTCTCGTGCCATGTTTGAAAGTCACTCCCATGTTGGAAGGATTCGTTGGATTGTTTACCTCCTGAGGTGATGAACCCCTCCCAGCAAAGGGTGCAGACAGTCATCCTGTAGAAGAGCCACCCAAGCTAAATAAAATTTATTCCAAAATAAAAAATTAATAAGAACAAAAGAACAACATGGAGGAAACTTAGGCTCCTCCTATGCAGAAGAGGCAGCGGGTGGGAGGAGTTTGTTTGTTTGTTTGTTTAAAGCTAACGATGTAATTTGTTTATCACAGAAACATGGTTCCTTCCAATCTAATTGAGGCCACATTTCAACAGGTAAGACAACAGAATCGTGTTGTTTCTTTAATGCTACAAGCTTGAATCCTGTAACTAAATATGATTTTCTTTCTTCAGTACAAAACAGACCTGATTCCCATCCTCAAAGTCCCAACCAAAACAATTCAGCCCAACTTTGTCTATGTGATCCCTGATGACAATGACCCCAAAGGGCGCATGGTGTACCTCGAGCTGACTCCTCCTCCAGATGTCATATACAAGACAAGTCCAGGCAGCAGCCAGCAGATGAATGTCCTTGGCATCGTTATCTTCTCTGCAACTATGGGTGAGTGGGATCGGGCTTGGTAACATCGTAAATTTTGAAACCTCATCATTAGCGTTTTAACTGCCAACATGTTGGTTTTTGTAACCAGAAATGACCTGATCAGAAATGACCTGTTCATTTCTTTTTGGACTCCACTAGAATATTGTTTGAATGATTGACAGTTAAAAATAATCTTTATTCATACTTCTATAGTGTAGCCCCTAAGTTCATCCACCTTGTGAAACAAGCTTTTCCTGCTGTGAGGCCCTTTAACTCTTTTCTGCTTGAAAGCCTACTAAGAGTAACCCTTGAATCTTTTTTTCTAAACTGAGCAGTTTCTGTCATATCTCAAGCACAGAAGCCTGAGATATGACAGAAACTGCTATTTTGTTATATAACAAACTAATGTTATAAGATATTCTCTTTATATGACATTATATGGGTCCCAGAACTGAAAAAAACTGTCTGAAACTGAATAATCAGAGCACGGTGAAGTCTATTCTTTTGGCTTGGAGAGATTACTTCTTTTATAATATGTGCATGAGCACGAGCAAGTGTGACAGACAATAAGGAAAACACAATAGTTCCACTTTCAGGTTGTGTGATGAACCAGTCAAGACCAATTTTTCTTAATTTTGATTAGATCAAATCAAATAAAATCACTTTTATCGTCACATCACACGTGCAGGTACATTGGTACAGCACATGTGAGTGAAATTCTTGTGTGCGAGCTTCACAAGCAGCAGAGTTGTGCAAAATACAATAATGTAAAACAAGCAAAATACAAGAATGGCTACATCTGAAACTAATAAATATATGTACAATATATAATAGTACTGGATGTGTATACAAAATATGTTTTTCTACGTGTGTGTGTGTGTGTGTGTGTGTGTGTGTGTGTGTGTGTGTGTGTGTGTGTGTATACATATTTTACAAATTAAATAGAGTAAACAATAAAATAAAATATATAAAAAATATGCAGAGTTGGTGGCACGGTGGCACGGTGGTTAGCATTGTTGCCGCACAGCAAGAAGGTCCTGAGTTCAATTCCACCATCAGGCCGGGGTCTTTCTGTGTGGAGTTTGCATGTTCTCCCCGTGTTTGCGTGGGTTCCCTCTGGGTACTCCGGCTTCCTCCCACCGTCCAAAGACATGCAGCTTGTGGGGATAGGTTAATTGGATAATCCAAATTGCCACTAGGTGTGAATGGTTGTTTGTCCCTGTGTGTTGGCCCTGCGACAGACTGGCGACCTGTCCAGGGTGTACCCCGCCTCTCGCCCTATGACAGCTGGGATAGGCTCCAGCGCCCCCCGCGACCCTGAAAAGGATAAGCGGAAGTGAATGGATGGATATACAGAGTTGGTTGAGACGTGCAAAACAGTGGCATTTATATACAGTATGGAGTGCATAATGTTGAAGTTCCAGTAGTGAAGCTGAGGTGTCTATGACGTGTTCAGCAGTCTGATGGCCTGATGGAAAAAGCTGTCTCTCAGTCTGCTGGTACGGGACCGGATGCTGCAGAACCTCCTTCCTGATGGAAGTAGTCTGAACAGTTTATGGCTGGGGTGACTGGAGTCCTTGATGATCCTCCCCGCTTTCCTCAGGCACCGCTTCCTGTAGATGTCTTGGAGGGAGGGAAGCTCACCTCCAATTATCCGTTCAGAGCACCGCACTACTCGCTGGAGAGCTTTGCAGTTGTAGGCGGTGCTGTTGCCATACCAGGTGGAGATGCATCCAGTGAGGATGCTCTCAATGGCACAGCGATAGAAGGTCCTGAGGATGCGGGGGCTCATGCCAAATCTTTTCAGTCTCCTGAGAAAGAAGAGGCGCTGCTGCGCCTTCTTCACTGTTTTGTTTGTGTGTACTGACCACGTAAGATCCTCAGCCAGATGTACTCCAAGGAAGCGGAAGCTGCTCACTCTCTCCACAGCAGCGCCGTTGATGGTGATGGGGGTGTAGATAGATTAGATAAAACTATATTAATCCCTCAAGTGGGTTCCTCCGGGAAATTCGGTTTCCAATAGCACAGCACCAACAGAAGTTACAGAGTGTGAGCAGAAATATACCATATATACACATATATAAATACAGAGACATATATATGCATATACAGAGTATACAAAAGGGATAAATAGAATAAATAGGAATAAGAATACAAGGGAATTGCACATTTCAAGTATTGAAGTCTATTGCATTGTTGGATATTAATAATAATGGATTGGATTTATAGAGCGCTTTTCAAGGCACCCAAAGCGCTTTACAATGCCACTATTCATTCACTCTCGCATTCCCTCACTGGTGGAGGCAGCTACGGTTGTAGCCACAGAAGCGAGGCTGCCATATCGCGCCATCAGCCCTTCTGGCCAACACCAGTAGGCGGTAGGTGAAGTGTCTTGCCCAAGGACACAACGACCAGGACAGAGAGTACGGGGATCGAACCGGCGACCTTCTGGTTACAGATGCGCTTCCCAACCCCCTGAGCCACGGTCACCCCATTAACAAAAAGTATTTCACAGTGAAAGGCACTACAGCTTAGTTGTCCCCCCCTCCTTTGTCCTCCTGTTTCCCCTCCCTCTCCCCTCCAGAGAGGAGTTAAACAGTCTGATGGCGTGTGGGACAAAGGAGTTTTTAAGTCTGTTAGTTCTTGTCTTGGGGAGAAGCAACCTGTCACTGAACAGACTCTTCTGGTTGTTAATGGCCGTGTGCAGAGGATGCCCAGCATTGTCCATAATGTCCAGCAGCTTCTTTAGTGTCCTTTTCTCTGCCACTGTCACCAGAGTGTCCAGCTTCATGCCGACCACAGAGCCAGCCTTCCTGATCAGTTTCTCCAGCCTGCATGAGTCCTTCTTTGCTGTGCTGCTCCCCCAGCACACCACAGCATAGAAAAGGACTCCAGCAACCACCGACTGGTAAAACATCCTCAGGAGCTTCCTGCAGATGTTAAAAGACCTCAGCCTCCTGAGGAAGTACAGTCGGCTTTGGGCTTTTTTATACAGGTGCAAAAAACAGCCCGAGGTACTTGTACTTGTTGACCACCTCCACCTCCTCCCCCTCTGAACTGGCAGTGGCCCTGCTCTGGACCTCCCGAAGTCCACACCTAAGTCTTTGAGGTGTTGAGTTGCAGGTGGTCTGTGTGACTCCATGTGACGAAGTTCCTCACCACACTGCTGTACTCCTCTTTCCGATCATCCCAGATACACCCCATGATGGCCGTGTCATCTGCAAACTTCTGAATGTGGCATAATTCAGAGTTGGTGTGTCATAGTGCCAGGAAGGGGGGGAAGCGAGGGAGGTAGGAGAGTGGGGAGAGGGCTCTGTAGGTAAAGGTGAGGGTGGGGGGGTTGTGTGCTGGTCAAACCTGTTGAAGAAGTTGTTGAGTTCATTTGCCTTCTCCACAGTCTGTGATGGTTTTCCCACCATTCCAGACCTCCCTCATTTATGGGCAAAGTCTGTGATAACATTTACAGAGCTGAAGCTTGCATAGAAACGCAAGCATAATCAGTGTTTATGTGTGCTGCAGGTTTGTTGCTGGGCAGGATGGGAGAGCGAGGAGTCCCACTGATCAATGTCTGTCAGTGCATCAACGAGTGTGTCATGAAGATCATCAACGCTGCTGTTTGGTGAGATGAAAACTCAGAGTACAGTCATACAGCTAGGGGTCTGTTTACCCCCACAATAACTTCAAATTGACAAACTGATGTGCAGACTCTCAGTTTGAATTTGAGGGGTTGAACAATGCCATGCAGAGCCTATGTTACAATTGCAGCTTTCTACACCTGTGTTTGAATCAAAAGTGCATGGTTGGCTTTGTAAATGAGCCATGAAAGCTTGTAGTGACTGATTCATTTGACTGTACTGGTATTCACATTACTGAAAACCTTAACGCTCAACACAAACAGATGCAGCTCTACAGGTTTTATTCTGTATGCATGTATACACCTAAGTCTGAATCAACCCTCAAAGAATGCTACTGTTGGTGAGAGCACCCGTAACCAGAACCATTCTCACCAACAGTACAGGACTTCTAAGGAATGATCAAAAAATGGGAGAAGAACAGTCACGAGGTTCCTGAGAAGATGATCTTAAATGGGAGAGGCTGTTTTTTTTCTACATTTTTTAAATTGAAAAATATTTTGCGAGTTATTTTAATATAGTAACTCTTTCTTGCAAAACCCGATCAAATTTTCTAAAATAATGCTCAGTGGACTTCAAGAAATCTATGTTCATAATTCTAAACAAACTAATGATATCTGAACTCCACTCAAGAACAAGGTATATATGAAAAATATGTGAAATGAACATGAAAGGAATGAATGTAAAACATTTAAGTTTTGCCTTAAGCTTCAGAGACAAACTTCACGTTTAGCTCTTATAGGATTCATAATGATGTTCTGTTCTTCCAGGTATTTTCCATTTGGGATTATCTTTTTGGTGGCGGGGAAGATCCTGGACATGCAGGATCCGAGCACACTGGGGAAGAAGTTGGGCTGGTACGGTGTTACTGTGCTCACCGGGCTCTTTGTTCATGGACTTGTCCTCCTTCCTCTCTTCTACTTCCTTCTCACCAGGAAGAACCCCTTCAGCTATATCCGTGGCCTCCTGCAGGCCTTGGTCATCGCCCTGGCAACCTCCTCCAGGTCAGCCCTACTTTAACCTGCTTCCTACGCTTCAGTTAGTTAGTCCTGGAAAGGTTCATAGCAAATATGCTAAACGCTAACTGAGGAGTGAAGATACGAAACAGAATATGGGCCTATTAATCTTTTGTTTGAATGCCACCTGTCCACAGCTCTGCCACACTGCCTATCACCATGAAGTGTTTGCTGGAAAACTGTCATGTGGACCGGCAGATCGCTCGTTTTGTTCTCCCAGTGGGTGCCACTATCAACATGGATGGGACAGCTCTCTATGAGGCAGTGGCAGCCATCTTTATTGCTCAGGTTAATGACTACGAGCTGGACTTTGGCCAATTGGTCACCATCAGGTAAAATGAGACAAACAGTTACTTTCACTTTATCTGTACAGAACCAGTCTGTGTGCATGGGAGACACAGATTATACTCTCCTGTAGCCAGTGGAGCCTTTTAAAACTTTATGAAAATACATAATAAACATTGAAGAAGCCTGCTGTCTGCTCATGTTCTTTCAGTTTTGATCTCTAACTCTCCTCATGTCTCCCCGTCTTCCAGTATCACAGCTACAGCCGCCAGTATTGGAGCAGCTGGGATTCCTCAGGCTGGTCTGGTTACCATGGTAATCGTACTCACATCAGTAGGCCTGCCACCAGATGACATCACACTAATCGTAGCCATTGATTGGATCCTGTAAGTACTGATTATGGAAAATCACAGGTTTCAAAGGATGGAATCAGTCCTTGGTGAGGTGGTCTTGTGGCATTTTGTCTTTCCTTCTCTCTGCAGTGACAGGTTTCGTACCATGATCAACGTTCTTGGTGACGCCCTTGCAGCAGGAATCATTGCGCACCTCTGTCGGAAAGACTTTCCCCTGAGCACAGCAGGAAAGGTAAAACCATGATCGATTACAGCTGGTAGTTTCTATTTGCCAGCATGAAAGGATTTGCTTGACAGCACTCTTTGAATTGACCGATGCTATGAACAATGGCAAAGTATCACTCCTCTTGGAAGAATTGGTCAGTCCAGTGAGTGCTGTCCAGCAAAAACTACAAATCATGTTTATCATGTGAGAAGTTTGTAGACCTTGGCCTTGTCAAGTCAAAAGACACTGTCGAACATTCAGCACCTCTTATTAAAGTATTTAAGTGATCATATGTACATATATCAGGCTGGGCCTGTTTCTTCTTGTACTGGCCTAATGTTAGAGATAATCCAAGGCTGAAAGATGGATGCTGTACAAGCATCCCATTCTGGAAAAAGAACAGTTCAAAAAATTAACAGAAAGCCCAAAATGACCATGAAATTTGTTCCTGTGATTAGCGGATGTAAACCTTTGACCACAACTGTATATTAGTATGATCCTGTTTCTAAAAAAGATTAATTTAAAAAGAAATGCTGTGTAATAGGGTAATATAACAGAACGTAGTGATGTGCAAACTGTTTAGAGTTTGTTTTGAATAGAAAATACTTAAAAACTCCCAACAACAAATTCACTCAAATCAGCAAATTCAAAAACATTTGTGTCTCATCGTTGTATTTATGGGACTTTTACCTTTATTAGAGGGTTTGGGACATGTTCCATTTATATGACTGTCTTTATATGACCAACTTTACTGACCACATATCTCTGTATGTACCTGATGACTATAAACCTGAGCCTGTGACCTGTTTCTTCATTCATGTCTATGGACATAATACGATTACAGCAGTAGGTGTGTTCAGATTGGACCAACAACTACAAAGGATTAAAGCTCCTACTGTCATCCTGAGCCTCAGACTAGCTCCTCCCATATCTACTGAACTCAGTGCTCCATGTTGCCAGGAAGAACAGTCTGTTAATAGCACACCAGAAGCTGTTTCTGTCAACTTACCAGCACTGATCAACATTTCTTGAGTTGTTTTGTTGCTTCAAACACCTCTTTGTGAGAAGGCAGATGTTCTTTTCTGTGTTCTGAATGAAGTTGAAGTTAGTTAATCTAGATTAGCAATGAAACTCAAAGCAGGGGCTAACTGGTCGTAGCTAGTTTGCTGATTAAGCATGCTGATCTTGCTGCAGTAAGAGGCTAACATGTTTTTGCACTTCATCTGCAGCCTGCGCCGTCCTATGGGACGCAGACTCCGCACAAAATCTCCAACACGGTCGATGTGCCAATGACGGAGATGCACACACACAAAGACTGCACGTTCGATTTGACGGGTGACTCGGTGAGCCAGATGAATGCACACACAGTCTACTACAACATCTGCCAGGTGTGAATGGAGAGAGTGGAGCAACTCACCTTGCAAAGGTCCAACTGGGTCTGTGAGACCTCATAGTGCCATCTGAACAGGATTGTTAAGAAGAGATTAATTCTATACAGGAACCTCCTTCTTGGTGTCAGCTTGATTAAGCTAACTTGAGGTGGAGGTGGCCAAAACTGGACTGCTTATTTCGGAGCTTCTCTTGCTCATTAAGGACAAGAAATGTGTGAGGTAACACATTTCAGCAGCCTCTATTGTTCTCATTTTCAGCACTCCAGCAACCCCTCAACTCATCTGTTGTCTCAAAAAAGCTCCTGTCTCTTTCAGGCCTGGGCATAAGCCCACATTCATCTGATTAGGCACTTTCTGGAAGCCTGCAGAGGGGCAGCACCCAGTGCTCATGAACAGCACAGAGCAGTCTGAAGCTGGCACTTTTTGTTCACTGGGATTACTTTTACATTTAATAACATCAGAGACTGCAGCAGTGAATGCAGGACAGAAAACAAGAAAAAGCAGATAGGGTCCCTTTAAAAGAAGCCCTCCAGCTACAGGAATTGCAGGCTTTATTGCATCGGCTTATTTTGGTCCACTGTGGCTGAAATAAATGGGTTTGTGTTGCTGTGCTGATCATAGCCACCATGTGGTTAGAATGACTGGGTGTCACATGTCACGAATTAAAGCCACCTAAATGTCAAACTATTGTTTTTATTATTATTGTTTGTAACTGCAGGTAAAATGAGTTTTCCTTTCAGGAGAAGTTCATTTTATTCCGGTTTCATATAAGAAATCCAGTTCCTGATGTTGCCAGTGGAAACATGGAGCTGTTTCCACTGGCAAGACACTGGACTGCGATCTGATTGGCTGATGCTCGGTGCACACACTGGGTGAAGGGTTAAAGTGTAATGAACAAATTCAAGTGCTCTTCCTCTTGTAGAGTCAACCTTCTTCTGATTCCTTTGTATACAGTAGCATGCTGGCATGCGTTCTCACTGACTTCATGCAAAGTCGAGGTGCATTATTTTCTTCTTTTTGTTTTTTGTTTTTTCACTTGAATATTGCAAAGGTAAACAAAGTGCTGTGTGGATTTGTGGAATTTTGTCGATGACAGTTGCAGCTAATGTGAACAGATTTTAATTTAATTCTGGGTCTACTAAACATTCAGAATTGGTTACTTTCAGTGATTTATCAGAAGCCTCTGGAGCCACAAAACCAACTTTCTGTTAAGGCCAGGAGATCTGAAAAGCACACCACAAATAAGTGCTCTCAATTTACTAATTCACTTGTAAGGATTAATGAAAGGAGCTCTGCATAATCTATAGCAAAATCAGCATTATGGGGCTCAAGTTTGTGCATAGCTGATGCTCACACTCCATCCTCAGTGACAAAACATAGTTGACAAGGCTTTTCTGAACCACTAAGATGTACTGTATGTGCTATATGTCTTCTATGTAATACAACAACTCATGTCATCTGAGTTGGCGTGATGAAGATACCAATACTGGCTACGTGCTGAGTGACGTCATGCTTATGTAGCTCAAGATGCAACCAACAGTTGCAAGGGAAAAATTTGGATGTCAGCTACAAATTGAAAGGTTGGTAGTTGGATCTCCATCTGCTCCAGTCAATATGTCAAATATCCTTGGGCAAGTTGCTCTCTGATGCATCCATCGGAGTATGAATGTGTGACAGATAGAAAGCATTTACATAGAAAAAGTGCTTGTGTGAATCGGTGTGAATGGATAAAATGGGTCACGAAGAGGGTGCTGTACCAAAAGCCTCCTTGTGATGGCTTTGGTTGCTAGCAGATTACCCATAGTTTGTTACCCATAGTTTGTTACCCATAGTTTGCATGTAAGACATGAGATTATATGCAAACACTCAAAAGCTACTCACCAGATGGTAGTCAAACTGTAAAAACTGCAACACAAGGCAGATATGGAGAATAACTGCCTTTAACGTAAAAGTTACGTCTCAGCACAACAATCAACACGTTTCAAAACACCCAACTCTATAAAATACATATGTCTATATTAAATTAAAAGCACAACAATAAGTAACTGGTATGTAGAAATTGGTATTCTGAGAGCACAACGTTGTCAGTTGCATGTTGTGTTTGTTGTTGTGTTTGTCTTCACGATAATATTTCCAGGTCCGAATGTCAGAAATTCATCAATCTAAACAATATGGATCCCTGGAAATTCTGACACAATAATAGTGTTATTAATGTTTTCTAATTATGTACTTTTCTAACCTTTCCAGTACTTCTTAGCTGTGTATATTACCTTGAGTTTGGGAGTCTGTACTGAAAATAAAAATAGAATGAAATATTGACTATTTATCTTCAGGGCTAAAAGTGAGATGGAGAAATTAAAGGAAAGATTAAAGATTTGTATGCTGCATGAGTTGATGTTCAGTGGTTGAGATACAGCTCTTTAAACTGCTTGAAGTGCCCCTGAATGTCTCTGTTTTAAAGTAGCTTTTTGTTTGTTTGTTTGTTTGTTTGTTTGTTTGTTTGAGTTAAATGTGAAAATGTGGACCTGCCTTAATCTACAGTTGTGGTAAGAAGTTACATACAATACATCATAGGGATAAATCCAGCACCAGTAACTTAAGGAACTAAGTTAGTACATGTATATACAGTATTGATTCTATATATAAACATCGAGGCCAGGGGTGGGCATTCTCAGTCCACGAGGGCCGGTGTCCTGCAGGTTTTAGATCTCACCCTGGGTCCCTACACCTGAATCAAATCATTAGTTCATTACCAGGCCTCTGGAGAACTTCAGGACATGTTGAGGAGCTAATTTAGCCATTTAAATCAGCTGTGTTGGTTCGAGGACACATCTAAAACCTGCAGGACACCGGCCCTCGTGGACTGAGATTGCCCACCCCTGATCTAGACCCAATTATGATTTTTTTTAAGTCATTAAAGGTATAATGTTCAATTATTCCACTCTGGGAAAAGAACAGCACTAAAAACCATTAAAAGCTCAGTGTTACCATGGCAATAATGCCCATGGTGAGTGAATGTAAACTTCAGACCACAACTGTAAATACTGTTAACCTCATTGTTCTTCTGCCAACACACACCATCAGCCCAACAAACGCTAGCATTTTCAACTTTTACTGAAGTTTTACTGAAATTTTGTCTTCATCAAAATGCATCTTGTTGTATGACACTTGTGTTTTTTTACATGGTGTGTTATTTGTCATTTATGTTTGTTTGTTTTTAAAATAAATACATGTTAATATATACATAAATTCTTTTTCATGAGGATATTTCTGTACATATGTCAAAGTGAGTCAAAAATATCCTGCAATGAATGGAAAGCCAGAACTTCCAAACTTGCAGAACTTGACCTCCATCCATCTTTTTTGACTTATTCAGGATCAGGTTACAGGGACAGCGTCCTAGCAGAGCGAGTGCAGCCTCAGAGTGCATGGGGCCGTTATAGCTATGGCGCTGAAAGTCCAGTGATGTCATTTGTATGTAACACAAACAACACAGCAAATGAAAACATTGAGAAGGTGCTATACCTGCTGCTAAACGTGGTAAACGTGTGCACTGACATGTTGCTTTGTGTGAAGCCATTTCTCTCCTGTGCTTTCAAAAAGGGCAGTTTTGATTTTTGTGAAGGAGCTGCTCCTTCGTGCCACTGACTGACCTATCGGCAGTATGCAGTCTGTTGACGTCACATTTTCAGTGGCGTGCTTCACTTGGAACCCAGAGCAGTAGGTACTAAAAAGGTACCTGGTACCAGGTGCTACCAAATAATGGAAAGCCCTAAAAAAAAGAATTGAGTCACGCCGGGCCCAGTAGGTACTAGTGGAAAAGGGCTATAGAAAGGCCAGCCACCCTTTGAAGAAAACTCATCTCCACCTTTTAGTATCTACAATGTCCTTCTTCCAGTCACTACCCACAACTTGTGACCGTAGGTGAGCGTAGGGACACAATTACCTTTTATTTTGTTCATAAAAATTATAAACTTGGTGACGAAGGGCAGCCGTGGCAGAGTCCTATCCTAACCCTAACCCAATACTTATTGTCCAACTTATTGTTGACAATGCGGCCCAAGCTCTTGCAATGGTTGTACTCCGACTAAATGGCTTGTGGGAACAAGTCAGACAACCCACACAGCCAAAGCACCTCACAAAGGAGGGATGCAACTGATCACCTTCTCTTCACCAAGTTCACAAAACCCATGAGAACCCAGATGCACCTTCAAATATCTTTGAAAGGAGAGAGACCTGATCCAGCATTCTGTAACCAGGATAAAAACCACAATGTTTCTCCTGAATCTGAGGTTAGACTAATGATGAAGTCAGCAGGACCCCACTCCTCCGAATGCAGCTGACAAATGCGTCCTCCTTTTCCCCGAATTTGAAGGATGGGTCGGGTGTGTCCTTCGTGGCCCATCATATCCCAGAATTCATAGCGCGGCCCAGCCAAACTCCAGTTTCCAGCAATGGAGGCCGCTACTAAGTTTTAAAATTACTCTTATTCATCTTTCTGGGTCACAAAATAAACTTTTAACATATTTTCAGGTGAGAAAGTAGCTGTGTAAACATCAAATATCTGCTCGGTTTATCAAGACACCACATATTTCCAAAAGTGCTTCGACGTTTTCGGAGACGTCTGTTACCCACCAGCTCGATAGCGATAGCCGCCGAGAATGGCACAACTCCCGGCACATCATTTTCAGATCGCTGCGGACTTTGGCTACTCGGTTTAAACGTAATATATAATTCACTTCGACAACCTAAAAATGTTATTGTTGGGCTTTTTTCAGTGTTTTATTTGTTCGTGAGTAAATCAGTTTGGCTGAGATTAAAGTGATTAGATTAGATTAGATAAAATAAAACTTTATTAATCCCCCGGGTGGTTTTCGCACAACTGAATAAAGTCAAACAGAAAACTGATTAAACAGAAGTGTGAGACGGTCGAGCGTTTACTCCAGTGTCCTGTTATATTTTAGATAGCAAGCAGAAGACAGCCGAGTTTATTAAACTCCACCGAGACAGCGGTGACGCTAATCTGAAGGCTAGACCGTCCAATTTCACGGCCGTTTACTTCCGGCCTACCCGACCTTCTGAGGCCCACGTAGACCACAAAGGCCGGGTCCTCAGGAGGATGCAGCCCATGAATTTGGACACGACTATACTGTGTGAGTAGAGGACTGCTTTCTCTTACTAAGTTGCCCGACAGTGTGCCAGAATCACTTTGTGGCAGATTGAAAAATGCAGCAATGGAAAACTTGCCAAATATTTATCTGCTAATGTCAAACAGCTTACTCAAACACAACAGCTCATTTACAGTAAATGCTGATTGAAGAATGGGATGCCATCTTTATGACCATGCTGGTGAGCAGCATGAGGAGGTGCCAGGCTGCTGTGCCTGTGTGTTCTTCCACACGCTACTGAGGCCACAGTTTATCAAATAAATGAATTGTTAAATTGCTTGTTTCTGCAGATTTCAATCATCTAATTCAATAAACCACAAAAGTCACAATCAACTCCACAGCAGAATAATCTGTTTGGCAATGGAAGTTTTTCATGGGTGCAGCCCACTCAACTCTGCTGCTCAACCCACCAGTGGATTTTTCTTACAAATGTAGCATATTTTAAGGGGAAAGAAACAGGATCCAACGATCTAAGCATTGTTACAACAAATAAACAATTCACCAAATGCAATTTTTCCTTTGTTTTTGTGCTGAACTTAAGATGAATACACTGTGGTCATAAAGACATGCCATGAGTGACAACAAAACCAAGGTAGGCTGTGGCATTTAAACAATACTGCATTGCTTTGCTGCCATATGATTGCAGTATATATAACAGTATACCTAATAAAGTGGCCAGCCGGTGTACAATGAATTATGGCTTTTAGTAGAACACTGATAGTAATTGCAGTTTTTTAGTGTGCAGGTTGGACAGTAAAGGGACGTCATTGCTGCAGCTCGATACTGCAGTTATTTTTACCTGCACAAAGCACTGCAGCCATTAATCCAGTAAAGCAAGTGTGAGAGCCACGGGACTGAATCCGTCCAACGACATGCAACTGCAGGTGCCTTAGCTAATAATCCACCACAGATTAAAGGTACTATGAAGACTTAATTAGTTTGGGAAGAACAACAGGGATTAGGCAGGTTTACCAGGGGGGTCTCTTAGCTTTGTAAGTTTTACTTAGCATGCAAATCTTTCAGAGCAGATGGGCACGTTGTAAAATGACCTGATGTTCAGAGGTTTTAGCTTAGCAATAATTAAATGAAATTAAAAGATGCCAAGCCTTGTTGCAACTCTGTAACTCAGGATGAGACTTCTAGCAAGATAACGAGATTGGTCACTGGTGTGATTGCTGTCCAAGTTTTGAATTTACAATGCAGCCTGCAGGGGGCACTAGAGGAACAGAGACTGAAATGCACGAAGGACTGAATCCAGTCCAATCAGATCATTGTTTGGTTGGAAACACCAGTGTGGAATAGAGTCAGTGCAGGTTTTACAAAGTATGAAACAGGAATGAACATTTATAAAAGAGTATGTTCTAATAACAGAATCAGCTTCTTACAAAATCGTAATCATTTTTTAAAGACTTTAAAAGCACCTCAGATGGTCATTATACCCCAGCAGTTGTATAACATGTTTAATCTGTACAACTGTGGAGGGCCAGGAGTGACAAAATGAATTAATTAAATACGCAATTTAATAATTAATTAAATGTTTCATTCATTCATTAAAATTAGAATTGATTAATTGAATAAATATTTCAATAATTAATTACATGCCCATTCATTTGATTTAAAACATTTAAAAAACACTTTTTAAAATTTATTTCAAATTGTATTTAACTATTGACACATTTAATTAATTATTTATTTATTACATTTTTAATTAATCATTGACACAGTTAATTAATTATTAAATTATGTATTTTTTTTTTCAATTCATTTTGCCACTTCTGACCCTCCATACTTTTCAAGGCACCCAAAGCGCTTTACAATACCACTATTCATTCACTCTCACATTCACACACTGGTGGAGGCAGCTACAGTGCTTAATACTTAAAGGCAAGGATGCTTCAATCTTAGAGATAAACTGCAACAATCACACTCTCCCATCTGAGGGAAAAATGCAGAACCATCTGGAAACACCAATATACTGATACACAGCAGCGTTTGAGTACTAACCACAGCAGTATTGGAATTTCTACTCATAAATGTAATATATTGCACATAATTCATTCCGGTTTGGTAAAGTACTTCAGTAGCTTACTCTCTCTGCAACATGGCCTGATATGTATTGTTGTATAATTTCACAATATACACCTCTGGCCCTGCTGAGAGACCCAACCCTTATCCTAATGTAGACACAAACAAGAGCTCTCTGTTAATATTTAAGTTGAAACTCAAAGCAAACAGCAAAGTTCAGTTTACACTGTAAGTACTTTCCATCTAACCAATTAATAAACGACTTGCTTTACCTCCTGAGCTGCAGCCACCCCAATAGCATGTAAGCACGCCATCTCTGCAGGTATTTAGAAATAGTTGATGTCATTCAGCAGCAGCCTTTTCATACAATAATAATTTATGGTAATATGGTAAAACTTAGGTAAGGCAGTGGGATGGCAAGCTGCACAGGCCTGGTGTTTAAATCCAGTGGTTAGCTGGGGCCTTTCTGTTTGGAGTTTGTCTGCATGAGTTCCAGATACATGCATGGGGTTAGGTTAACTGGTTGTCCTAAACTGGCCATAGATGTGAATGTTTGTCTCTCTGGGTTAGTCCAGCAATAGATTGGCAACCTGACGGGAGAGGTTGGTCTGTTTGAACAGCTAATAGCAGACGTGCAGACAAACACAGCTTTTAGAGTTTTTGTTAATTTAGCTCTTTTTTTTTTAAATCTATTTCTATCACAATATGTATTTTATTTATCACATTATAGGATATAAAGGGTTCAGAACAGTTTCATAATAAAACAGTACAAACACAATCACAGACACATGCTCTGCAGTCTCTTTACACCAAAGCTTCCCCAGGCCGGATCTATTGGCAAATTAAACCAAATAAACACAGATCAAAATAAAGACTTTAGTTAGTTTTGTAAGCACATAATATTCTTTCAATGTTCATTCATTTCTTGTTTATAGATCCCAAACAGCCAACACATTCTTTTCCCATGTCAAATGCAGGTCATTCTCATTGCTGGGCTGTAGCATGATGAATATTTATTAAAGCAGCAGGTGTGCTTCAGTTATGCACAAGGTGTCCTTTGGCGTTTGTCATTCCTCAGTGTAAAGGGTCACATTGCATCCAGAGTCACAAGCCCAAACCGAGTAGCTTTTAGTGCAGGCGGCTGAAAACAAAACAGCAAGTGGGATGAAAGGCTGCAGAAGGTCCCACAAACAGGACGCAAACTTCAGTCTCCTGGCTGATAAACATGCAACGCAGGCATCAGGAGGTCGGGGAGATTAGTCAGCCAGGAGAGTGGGGCTGAGCGACAAATGTACTTGGATAGCTTTAGAAATACATTAGGCTTTCACAGCATTAACTATGCTTACTTTAAGCTTTACAAGCCTTCACACTGGACAGAACGAGGCTGACTGACTTATTTCACTGACCAAAGAACAGCTTGCACATGATATGATAATGAAACATTTTCACATTATAAAAAACATATCTGTTCATGTCATGTTTTGACTAACTCAGATCTTTTTGGTGAATTATAAATTCTGTTTAGTAGAAAGGCAGCAAGAGAAACACTGAGCGCTACATAAAAATGACAAAACTGAGTTTCAGGGCTTTACACGAGGTAGTATTTCAACTGCCTCCTGGAGCCCAGCATCGATGCGTTCACCCACTGTACAAACCTCAAATCCACAGCTCAAACCTATAAATTCACAGTGTAAACACAGCATCCCCCACTTTCTCAACAAAGGGTTTTATTAATCATCAAACTCTGCAAAAGGAGGAAACCAGAGGCTCTCCTTCCTCTGCGATTTGCTTTGAGCTGCTTTTCTTTCCTGTCGCTGTAGGACGTTTTTTATCCAGCAGATCTGAACAGCAGCCAAAGCTATCATGCAGACCTGCTCAAGGAAACACACCAAAGATCAGAAACTGCTGTCAGTGACTTCAGAGGGTTTTTTGCAGCCAAACGTTCACTAGTGTTACCTCGAGCAGCAGCAGGCCGGCGGTCAGACCAGCCACCAGAAGCAGATTGTGTTTGGCCCACCAGACAATTTTATCCAGGCAGCCGATGGTGAATATGTCTTGACGGGCCAGTTTCTCCTCCAGCTGCTGCATCCCATAACCACACATGGTGTTCAGTACAGTCTGCAAAAGAAAGAAGCTGCTTAAGGTAACACAAAAAGGGCTTTGATGCACTGAACACCAGCATGGACAAGAAGTTAATTTGTGCATGGATTCAACGTTCACCTGTATCAATAGTTTCAGCTCATCTTGTTTCATCCTGCCCATCAAACAGGGTGTGAGCTGAACTGGAAACAGCCATCGCTGCCTCCCAGTCTCCGAGTAGACACACCTACGGTATCAATTTTACAATTTTGTCCTCGAGTAATCGTATTCACAAGATTTTCAGAAAACTTGACCTCTGACCGTCAAATTTTCTGAAAAGCTCATTTAAATTTGATACCATAGGTGTGTCTCGTGTGATCTTCTTTGACTTTTTTAAGAATGCCTCCAGTGCTAGCTCTCCACAAGGACGCTACCTAAAAGGTGTACCTTAAAGGATCTGCAGCTACTGAAAAGAGTAAGCATAAAGGGAGGAACGACTTTAGGTGGCAAATAATTTCAAATCCCACAAACACAGTGGCTGTCGTTCTCATGGCCAGTGTTGAGTCACGTCGAGTGTAGCAGAGATTCATTTGCATTTAAGCTGATGATGCTTAGATTAATTCACTGAATTCCACCGTTATACCAACTGTATATGATTTAGTGCAGCGGTCCCCAACCCCCGGGCCACGGACCGGGCCCGGGGGTCGAGGCTCGGGTGTGAAATTTATGGTTTTCAGGGTTTTTATCGTTAACTCGGTTTCCCTGGGTCTTTCTCGTGTTGCAGTTGTGTCTTATTTTGAAAGAAATATTTACGCGTTACCATAGCGACCAGAGTGCATTAAGGGGCAGAGAGGAGGATGTTACTCTCAGTGTTGTTGGTGCATTTCAGGAGGACGCTGCTAATAAAGTTACACAGTGAATTAATATTTATTATTATATTTACAAAACACCACAGTTTTTGTCTCGGTCGCATCATTTTATTTTGTTGTATTTATCCGCGACACCTTAAAGGCCGGTCCGTGAAAATATTTTCTGACATTAAACCGTTTACGCTGATTTAGTGTAAAGACAAAATACAGCATACTGTTAGTGAAGGAAAGGGAAATCAGCTCATGAAACATCTGCTTACATCCTGTTAAATTCAATTATAAATCCACAAAGACCAGCAGGTCAGCTGATCACAGCCTGAACACAAAGAAAATCTGAGTTCACATTAGAAATGATTGTTAGCTGTGACTCTTTTCCCCACGTGGAGCCACTACAGCCGCTCCCAGCTGTTTAGATGAAGAGGAAAACTTACCATTTACAACGACGCCATTATTGAGGCAACTGAAGAAGTCACTCTTGTGTCCTACATAACCGAATTTAGATTTGAACATTTGTATTATCATGTATAATATTATTTTATTATTATTATATTAATACAGCGCAGGGTTCAGTTGCTTTTGCATAAACATCCATGCTAGAACTGTCCTTAGGAGCTACTTTTTACTTTCTTGCTTTGAGAACATTTCAGAGCTTTTTCACCTTTACTTGAGTAAAGAAGGAGATTCAGTACTTCAGCTTTTACTAGAGTGTTTTTTAAACACAAGTATCTGTATTTCTACTTAAGTAAAGAATGGAACAGCCTTGGTACACCTGAGGCATCCCAAACACATCCAGGACTGGCTCACTGACTGGTTCTGACCTGGTTCTGCAAGCGAATGCAGCAGGAGAAGGGAACTCCACAGGCCTCCAGACTCGGGTTGGTGTCCGAACACTCAAAGTAGGCGTTACGGGACCAGTTTTTATAGCTTTCAACTCCACAGCACTGGAACTGCAATCACAGTGAAGCAGAAGCACAGTCATAACAACATTAAAAAAGAAAGAACAAAAAAGATTACTGACTCTTAAAACTCGTCTCCACCTTCTTCTGGATGAAGTCAATGGCGTTCTCCAGGTCTTGGTCCTCCCTGTATCGTTCAATTGCCTTCATCATCAGCCTCTCAGTTCTCTCCATCACCTGAAAAACAAGAGAACTGTCACGTTGGTTTGTTTACTGCTTCGGTTTAGTACGATTTCTCGACGTCTTGTTACCGTATCAGTGAAAAAGTATCCCACGAATGCAGCTGCGATCTGCAAGAGTAAAATGGCCACCAGGAGTCCCACAAACTGCAGGAAAATAGGAGCTGATTAGAACAGACGGCCAGAGTCAGAACAAGATAAAAACCAGCACACTGACATACCATCTTCAGCAAGCAGATGGTGTTACGCAGCGCCCCGAAACATCCGAGGAACGTGATGAGGAACATCACAGAGCCGACGACGATCAACAGTAGAGCGGGATCAACCGTCAGGGTGTCAACCACATCTATACACACACATACACACATACACACACAGTATATGTTTGCACTTCTATGTTTGTGGATATGATGGATTTCCAGGACCCTTATCCTGACTTAAAGATGATCATAACACGGACCCGAAACCCAAGTCCTTGAAAAATCTCTTTTAAGGTCTTTCCAAAAGTGAAGACATGGCTAAATGTCCTCGCTTACCTATTGTTAGCAGAACTTACCCCGACTTAAACCTGATTCCAAAATGGACCCTGGAACCCAAAAGGTCATTTTGGGAATCCTGGAAAAGTCCTTCACAAAGTCTGCCTCAGTGCTTTGACCGGGTCTAAATCCCAGTTGTTTTCCAGAGGTTCGTGAACGAGCCAACATTCACCTCAACATCAGTGATAACACAAGAGCGAGTAAACGTTGAAACATGTCTGAATAACTTTGTGGCTCATCCTCAGGAATGTGATCAACAAGCCTTGTTTTGATTACCCGACATACATACAGTCGTTATTCCAGGACCACCGACTTGGAGACTTTCACAATCCATAAAACAAATCTTTGCTTAATTAGTTTGAATCTTCACAAAGTGACTGTGTGGACAGATTTTATAACCCTGGCATCAGTAATTAATATTTTACATATCAAGAGACTGGTAGGGTCTGTACTCGTTACACTCTCACACTGTTTCCATGACAACTTGATCAACTTCCTCCCACAGTCCAAAACATGGAAGGTGATTCAAAATTGGCCACATGTATGAATCTGAGTGTGAATGGTTGTCAGACTCTGTGTTGTACCTGCAGTAGACTGGCAACCTGTCCAGGTCGTAGCCTGGTTCCACCCACCCTATGACTCATCTAGAGATAGCTACCAGATATCTATATGTGAGAATTAGACAAAACAAAGCCGAGACAAACCTTCATACAATCTTGACTGTGCACAATAAAGATAACATTCAGACAAAATGCAGAGAAATGAGGCTTAAATTCCTTTCATTTTTTAATAATGCCAGGAAAAAATCAATAATTCAAAGTGGACTAAACTAACCCACCTTTCTCTCTGGCGATCTTAGCATAGATCCCCACTGCTGTAAGTATGGCACTCACAACCTGCAAAGTGGCAGAGAAACGCAGATTTCATTAAAACAGAGGAACAGCTGTAACTAGCTCTACTGTCACTGGAATTAACATCATTTTCATTTCTGTGACTGTGGCTTAGCCTGGATGAGACGAAGCCCACTTGGAAATGACGACATGAACACCTAGATTTGCATCCTGATTGGGTCTTATCAGTCCCACAGATTAGACCAGAGCAGTTCAACTGACATATTGTTTTCACATTGTTGTGGCTTCTGCTGGCGATGGATGTCACACTCGCAGTGCCTCCCGAGTATGCCACCATGTTTACTTTGAAACAGGCCCCAGTCCAAAGTTTCCCCTGCTTTACGTTCCATCTCACTATCGGTCCAAGAAGACACATTTCTGCTCTTACTTTCTGCTATTGTTCTTCCTCTGCAGTATTTTCTATTGCTTCCTGTTTACCAGCACATACATGCCGTTTTGTGTATGGTGAGAATGTAAGTATAAATGGAGATTATCTCTGAAACTGTTCTAAAAATACTTGACAGAACAGAGATGGTTTTATTGGAAAACATCGTCTTAAATATAAAGTGTATCAGTGTGGTTGTTATCCTGGCCCTTCACACAGCCCCTCACTTCATCCTCTCTGTGAAACAACCCGTTTTGGCCTCCTCTTTCTTTAAATGCCTCCCTAAGAGCCCACTTTCATTTTGATTGGCCAGCTTCTGGAAGCCTGCCCGGGAGCAAGCTACAGCTTCTAGGGCTGAAAAACGAAGCCATTGTGGAAGCATCAAAACCTGCAGTTCCTCTAAAGGCCACTTGGATAACTGTGAAAAAAAAAAATTTAATCTTATAATAAAGTTTGCACTGTTAAGATGTGGCTTCTTTAGCTGACAGCTAAATACTAACAGTGTTCAGTTGTGATAACAGACCAGGAAGTGTGTGCTCCGGTTTTGTTGAGTGAAGTTCTACTATTTGTATGTCATTTAGCACTGAGTAGCAGATATCTGCTAGCATGCTGGCAATGTCCATCTCTACGCCTGACATATGAAAAATAACTGGTTATTTTTACAGAGTACCTCCTTTGTTACTTTCTGTACACGCCATCTTTCTGGCCTTCATGGGAAAGAAGCCCTCCCCTGCTAGAGATTATTGATGATTGAAATCCGCATCATTTAAAGGCACAGCATAGATTTGTATTGCTATGCAGATGATACCCAGTTTCTATTCATGAAGCCAGATGACAAACACCAGCTAGTTAAACTACAGTAATTTCCCTGCTGGGTGAACCTCCAACTCTGAGGTCATGGTCCTCACCCAGAAAAGGGTGAAGAAATCACGGATACAAGCAGCGGAAATGAGCGTCCTCTAAAGGGTGGCTGGCCTTTCCATTACAGGAAGGATGAGGAGCTTAGCCATCTGGGAGCTGCCACTCTGGCCCTAAAACTCTTAGAATCCAGATACTTACTTTAGGTGGCATTGATTTGGCTTCCAGTAATGTTGGATTTGTTAAATATTTGCACATTAAACAGTGTAGGACTGCTTTCTTGCATTTCCAAAATATCTTTAAAGATGGAAACATCCTGTCTCAGAGTGGCGCTGAAAAAGTAGCTGATGGATTTATTACTTCTAGGTTGGACAATTGTTGTAGTTTATTATTATCAAGCTGCCCTAAAAACTCGCTGATCCAAACTGCTGCAGTAAGGGTACTAACAGAGAGAGAGAGCATGTTTCTCTGATACTGGCTTTTCTTCACTGTTAAATCCAACATATCTAAATAAAATCAGAAGGATAAATGAGTTAATATTAAATATTAAAATGCTGTTTGTAGCTCATCTTCTTCCTCTGTTATGGTGCAACTGAGGCATTTAGTCACTATTATGCAACAGGCTTGCTACTATCACGCACTAATGAAAGTATGATGCTACATTTTTTTAAACAATAAATTGCTTAAAATGGGAGAGACTCACCCAAAAGAAGTAGCAGAAGATGAATAAGGTGTACTTAACGCCTCGGTATCCTCTCATGTCCTCTCAGCAGTGCTGTTGTTCTGTCAGACTGTCGGAGGCTTGTTATCCACTGAGACTAAAGCAGGACATGTGTCGGCCTGCTGAGGCATTCCTGCTGCTGAGGGAGGAGACATCTGTCACTTTCTAATCTCATCCACTGTGTCTCACCTTTTTGGAGACAGCCCCTTCTGTTTATGATTTGATGTCTCCAAATAATCTTTAACTTTTGTGAATTCAGTGAACTTCTAGAATCACAGCTTTGCGATTTCAAAGAAAGAAACATAGCAGGAGAGCTAGCTCATATCATCCGTCTGTGTCACGCTGGTTTCCCTGTGGAAACAAATTAGTTAAAATAACTTTTCTCCACTCACTTCATTCATTGTGTGTTCTGTTACAACTGGCTCATGAGATGCAAAATAAAATCAAGAGTTCACGTTTTTTATTTTATTTTGTGTTTTGGAAACATGGGGTTTATTTGTTCACGGTTTTTATGGGCAGCTGAGGGTATGAGCAGGATGCTGACTCAAAGTAGAGCTGGGACTAATCTATATCAAAAGAAGCAGCTAGAAGGCCCCCTGCACGCCTGCTAGGTGAGGTGTTTTGGGCACACAGCTGCAGACTCAGGACACAGGCTGAAGAGATTATGTAATAGTAAATGGACTTTTTCTGTGCTTTTTTGGGGGGGTTAGGATACTTTGACCAGAGCAGCCAGGGTTTGAACCACCTACCTTCCAATTACACCTCCCTGCTCTACAGTCATGGATTAAAAAAAAAAATACAGGCTCATCAAAGTTCAAATGAACAGGTATTGTGCATATATGGATGCTGGCAAGAACATCTGGACACTTAGCAGTTAAACCCATGCATCACCCAAAGCCACAGTATTGCTAGCAAGGGTTCATAAAATTATGATTACTCATGAAGCTCATTGTGAGCTTTGCAAACAAAACTGTGTGCAGAACAACAGGGCTCCCAGATTTCATTTAAAATATATTTGTCCAGATTTGTGTTTTTAATCATGTATTTCTCTGTCTTTTTTTTAAGAACTCCCACAGCAACACGCCTGTAAGGAAGAGAAAGTTCCCACTTCTCACCTGTATGACCCGAAAGGAACTCCAGTCTGGAACAGGAGGTCCCAGAGAGTCCACACAAACAGGAAGCCATAGTTCTGCAATTTTTTTGAGAAAGAAATTTGGTGAAAGCAATAAACTAACATGCTGCATGAAAATCCACAAAGATCTCATCAGATGTTCACGCAAAACATCAGAAAAGATTCTGCTGTAACTCTGAACTACAAGCCGAGATGAGAACCCACATCAGTGAGAAGGCCACGGGACACGTGGGAAAAGATTTACCCTCAGTAGTAACTTGTCCTCATGATAACTCCCACATACAGTCATATTGAATTCAATTCAATTTTATTTATATAGCGCCAAATCACAACAATATTGCAGACACATATGTAAGAAAACATTATCTGAAGTTAATTTTAAAAAGATGTATTAATACATTTTACAAGATCTGGGTCTCATCTGTGTCACACTACACATGCGTGTCATGTGTGTCACAAATGATCATTCTTAGGAATACCATGGATTTTTATTTTAAAAGGTACCTATTGTAAATTAATGTATTTAAAATAGTTTCAAACCAAATTCACTAAAGCGATGAACAAATTTCAAACAAATCACTGCTACAGTTTCATGTTCAAAACATGAAGTTGTGGGGCTGAAATGCGCTTTGTGTAATGCCCGTTTAGACCACAAGGTGGTGCAGTGACTCAGTAACCTTGAACCAGGCAAGTCAACAAAACAAACACTTAAATGAGACCTTTTATGTTGCTATTACCTGGCATCATAAAAAGCACAGACCGCTTAGGAAAACCATGTGCTGAGGTGTGAGTGCTCTAATATTTAACATTTATGGTTCAGTACCCGCTGAGAGGTTTGTGCCATTTTTCTTGTTTGAGTTATTAATATAATTTGATTTTTACTACAGTTATGCAGCAGCTGGAACCTGGCAGGGCCTGGTGACTGCAATAAAATAAAAACGGCACAGAAAAAACTACTTTGTGAACGCGCTGTTTCCTACAAACACCGGGGTGAACGGTGCCGTCAAGCTGTGGCCCAATAATGCAAATTTCGTGCTGTACGCGGGTTTTAATGCAAATTTGGTGGATCCTGTGAAGCCTGTTAGCGCCATTATTGATTTATTTATTCATTCATTTAATAATTATTATTTATTTCCCGGTCTCGAGTACAGTTTTGGTATTTGGGACGTCACAGCCTTCGAAAGAAACAAAATACAACATTTTCCCGTTTCACAGTAAAGTCTTTATAGAGATGTCCAGCAATGAATCTACTGAAGTCTTTCCAAAATGTTCCAGTGTATGAACAGATCCAGAGGTGCTGCACAGTCTCAGGATGGCTTCCACAAAATCCACAGCTCACATTTATGTCCCTTTTGAACTTCGTCATGTAATGATTAGCAGGATAAAATTCATGCAGTATTTTAAATGAGACTTCCTTCACTTTATTCGTTACCAGATACTTGTTAGGAATTGTCCATACTCTTTTCCAGTTAATGTCACTGACAAAGGAATTCCAATAAGAGACCAAATGTGGGAAAGTTAGAGATTCTGTCTGGAATATTCTTATTACTTTTACTGTGGTTTGTTAGACAGATTCTTCCTATGTGTGAATCTGGGTTGGGGAGAGAAACAGATGATATGCAAGGTTGAACACTCCAATGGACCAATCAGCATGCATTAGAAGAAGATTGACGTTTTAATGGCCCAAATCTGCTTCCGTGTAGGAAAACTAAAGAATACGAGTCTTGTGTTATTTACCTTTTCGTCGACTACTGTTATTGTATGTGTGTAAGGTGTCTTAAAGCAAGAAAACAATTATAATTTTCGCTGTTTAGCGCCATTGAGTTTACCTCCCGAGCGCCCTCTGCTGTGCCAACGGCTGAACTGCCGTAAGTAATAGTGGGGCGGCTCTTGGTCCACCATTAAAAAAAAACTACAGTGATTTAGAAACAGTGACCGACAAATATAAAAATGACGTGTCGCTCAAAACTTCCTGTTTGGGGAAGTCGTGGTGACTTCAAAGAAACCCGCTGCTACGAAAGTTTTCGGAGACTTTTCCAAATGTCCCTAAATGATCCACATATGACTGAGCTGTCAGTGGAAACCAGGAAATTAAAGCTTTTCCTGAGTCCCTCCTCCTCTGTCTCATGTAGTAGCTTGTTTGCTTAAAGATCAGCGCACAGGGGATTAAAACCGCATCGATCACTCGAAACAGATCTACCGGATCAATAACTCGGTGAGTGACTGAGCGACATGGATGCGAGCTGCCGGGACTGGATGTCAGCCTTGCCTGAAGAGCTGTGGGACGTTCCTCTCACACACCTGGCCATTCCAGGTACATTCGCACATTTAGGATTCCTCGTGAATTTATAGACGCACAGCGCAGCCAACAGTCGTGTAATTGTCGTATTTCTGTGTTTAAATATGTTGACAGTCACCTGAAGTTTTAAGGCGCTTTAAACACAAAAATATCAAAAGCATCAGTGTTACAATTTTCTACCAATGGAAAATCACTAAATACGTTTACTTAATATTGAAGTAATACCTGGTAATACTTTATGTCAGTACTATTTATTCTACTTTACATGTGTACTTCAACACTAGACTTTTCCTTCCACTAACGTATTTCACAACTACTTTATATTTTTATTATTTATATGCAGTGTAAGAAATGTGTTATCTCTGTGGTTTAAAACTCTGCATATTCACAGACAGATTTGTTTTTGGCTGTGTGCAAACCAGACCACATTTCCCCTGTTTTGGCTACTTCACACTGGCTGCAGCGCGTCATAGATTTCATTGTTTGTTTTTAAGTCACTGGATGGGTTAGCCCTGCCTCACCTTTCTGGTTTTTAAACTATGCACACTCCCAAAAGATCATTGCTGTCAGCTGGCTGGATGCTTCTGGCCTTTACTGAGAAACAGATTAAGGTGTAGAGGACATCGGGCCTTTGTTGTAGCGACACTGAACAGTTGACCTCACCAACCACCACCACCGACATCTTCAAACCCTGTTTGAAAAATCATTTTCATGTGAAGCTGAGCCGTTTTGCTTGTGTTGTTTGTTATTCTTTTAGTTTTACAAAACTGAAAGAATGGACTCGATGTGTGAAGTTAGACCTGGTCACCCTGACCTTTGGGGCTCCCCTCTCACTGGGAACATTGTTTTTTGTTTTAATTTAATTACATTTCTCTGATATTATTTTGATATTTTCACTCACAAATACAACATTTACATACATATTTTACACTCTGGTATTGTTACTTTCACTGAAGTAAATGATCTTCTTTTACCACTGGACAACAATTCAGACTGGGATTGTTACAGTTACACAAAACAGTCATGATCACACACACACACAGTAAACAACAAAGTCAACATTTATCAGATAAACAAGCAAGTAAGAATTTTTTTGAAGCAACTTGCGCCACAAACCAGTTTCTTTACTTTTAAAATGTGTTCCTGTAGGAAGCCACGATGCCATGAGTTACTGCCTGGACATAAACTCCCCGTTGGTCAGGGCTGAGTCGGACTTTTTCCGGCTCCTGGATGGAGTTTTTAGCTGCTTCACAAGGCCGGCCATTTTTAGATGGGCCACCACACAGGTAGGCACTGAAAATACAACCACTGCGCTGTCACTATGTCGGCAAAGGTGTGAGGACAACTGAGAAGTCAGTGCCATGGGTGCTGAGACGAGACGGTCCCAAGTTTAAACAGGTTGTTTGGTCTTCTTAATATACTTATTTAAAAAAAGTTGTTGGCTGCAGACAGAAAGACTGTAAGTTGATGATAGAAAGCAAAAATGGGAAGAAATACATTTAAACACTCCACATGTGAGTAGTCATGTGATCCAGTGTTGCTGTACAAATATTGATTGTAGTACAAAATGCTGTTTATATGCCAAAAAAGTTCTTAACTAGTCAGTGTGCTTTGCAAATGTATTTACAGACCAGGGCCCTGTGCTTCGTACGTCGCTTACTACATCCAAGATCAAATGAAACATCCAAGACCAAACCATCGCGCTAACCGTGAGCGCGCTAATCCGGTTCCCCGAACACACCTGCTGTTGACGATTAGTACAGCTGGGTGAAGTAATGTGCGATCACTGGGTGCCGTAAAAGGGGCCACGCATCGATAGCAGAAACAGTGATCGGCAACCCTCTGATTGGTCGGCGAAAATGTCGAAGGAGTGCGCTCGGCTCGGTATTTTTCGGCAGCAGAGCAAGAACTCCTGAGTGAGGGATTTCAGGAGTTTCAGAGTTAAATCAGAACGCAAGGGAACACTGCAAAGGCTGCAAAAGCAAGGAGCGAGGGCTGGCAGGAAGTTGCTGACAAATTAAACTCGTAAGTAATTTAATAATAACAATAATAATGGAGTGGATTTATATAGCGCTTTTCAAGGCACCCAAAGCGCTTTACAATGCCACTATTCAGTCACTCTCACATTCACACACTGGTGGAGGCAGCTACGGTTGTAGCCACAGCTGCCCTGGGGCAGACTGACAGAAGCCAGGCTGCCATATCGCGCCATCGGCCCCTCTGGCCAACACCAGTAGGCGGTAGGGTAGATTTATATTACACTATATTATCCAATATTATATTACATTATATTATATTGTTATATTATATCCTCTTTCACATTAGAGCCACAACAGGACCCACTAGAACATGGGAACAAGTAAAAGTGAAATATAAGAATATCCTACAGAATGGTAATATTTATCACTTATATTGCTTTTAGTCTCTTGGAAAGAGACCCTGAAATAATCTGTTTGTTTGTTCATAACAGCAACCAAGAAAAGGGCAGAGCAAAAAAAGACAGGTGGTGGTCCTGCACCCCCTCGTCAACAAGTTGGTTAAGTGAATAATACCCTCACGGGAAAATCGATATCTCTCTATGAGCACACTGTCGCGCTGAGCTAAAGGATCCTGTCTGTCCCGCAATATACGCTGAATTCTGAGGACTCTCCTTATCAATCTTGCACCTTCCGCAATGGGTTGCTCGCGTAAACGGACAGGATATGACTGCGACAGACTTCCCAAATCCACCTTCGCTTTTATAGCCGTGGTCTCTCATCTTGATTACACGAAGTAATTTACAATTACTACTCTGAAATATGAATTACATCTGAAATAATCACATACATGTAATAGAATGTTAATAGTACATTTCCCTTTTTTAGGAAATGACCTGTGTGACATCAATAAAAGGATCAAGTGCTGCATTATCTTTAGTTACATTGATGTTATTTATTTATGGTGAAACAGTGGTGGTATATCACTGGTGTCAAGCCAGCCTCCAATTCGAGACTTGCAGTCAAGCCAGCCTCCAGTTTGTTTTACGTTCCCTGTGTATTCAAAGTATTACGGGAATGGATGTGGAAACCGGATTTCAAAATAAAAGCCAACTTCGAGTGAATTAACAGATATGTTAAGAACATAATAACATATAATTTAGGCTTCTTTTTTTTTTTTTTACAAACTCTAATGTTAGATCTATATGACACAGCCTTGTACCCTAATTGTGCCCTGTCACTATCAAGGCCATCTTATTTTGGATTTCAAAGTAAAAGCCCTGTGAATCTTCATTTTTGAACTACTCTTTCAATGACTTAATAATGCTCTTAAAAGCAAAAGTCGTATTTCCAAATACTATTTGAACTTTATATCAACACTTTCCAACCACAGTCTTTTTACAGTGATACCATATCAATATCAAGTCAGTCTGATTTTGCCTTTCATAGTAATGGCCCTTTGAAATTGTCCATAATTGACTTAATCTTCTAACGATTCAAAATGCTCTAAAATGAAAAATTCTTGTTTCCACAGGGTAATTCCACCTTAGATCAACAGTATACAGCCCCACAGTGATACCATATCAATATCAAGTCATTCTGATTATGCCTTCCAAAATAAAAGCCTTTTTAAATTGTCCATAATTGACCTAACTTTCAGTGATTTCAAAATGTTTTAAAATGGAAATTTCCTGTTTCCACAGGATAATTTCACTTTAGGTCAACAGTATACAACCTGACGATGTTACCATATCAATTTCAAGTAATTCTGATTATGCCTTCCAAAATAATGGCCTGTTGAAAATGCCCATAATTTACCTAACTTTCAGTGATTTCAGAATGCTCTAAAAAGGAAGATTTCAGTTTCCACAGGGTAATTCCACTTTAGATCAACAGTATACAACCCCACAGTGATACCATATCAATATCAAATCAGTCTGATTTTGCCTTCCAAAATAAAAGTATTTTCAAATTGCCCGTAGACGACCTACTCGTTTAACGATTTCAAAATGCTCTTAAATTGCTCTTTATATTTTAAGTCTGTGGAAAGATGTCATTCTAAATAAAGAAATTACAAAACAGCTTGCAAACCAACCATGACATCTTTCCACAGACTTAAAATATAAACGTACTATCAATTACAACCTAGTGGCAATTTCAGCTTCCTTTTACATCATCTTTATGATTCAATTCTGTCATAATCAATTGAGTCTGATTTTGCTTTTCAAAATGAAAACCCAATATGTGTTGAAACAGCAATTTTCATTTTTAAAACATTCTGAAATAATTGAAAGAGTATATCACATATGGACAAATTCGACGGGCCATTAATTTGAAAGGCGAAATCAGACCAACATGAAATTTACATGGTTTTACTGTCGGGTTGGATACTGTTGATCTAAAGTGGAATTATCCTGTGGAAACAGCATCTTTCAATTTAAGAGCATTTTGAAATCGTTAAACGAGTAGGTCGTCTACGGGCAATTTGAAAATACTTTTATTTTGGAAGGCAAAATCAGAGTGACTTGATCTTAACATCGTATCTCTGTGGGGTTGTATACTGTTGATTTAAAGTGAAATTATTCTGTGGAAACAGAAAATTTCCTTTTTAGAGCATTCCGAAATCACTGAAAGTTAGGTAAGTTATTGGCATTTTCAACAGGCCATTATTTTGGAAGGCAAAATCAGAATGACTTGAAATTGAAGTAGTACCATGGTGTGGATGTACACTTTTGATCTAACATGGATTCATCCTGTGGAAAGAGCAAGTTTCATTTTTAGAGCGTTCTGAATTCTTTAAAAGAGTAGGTCGTATATCGGCAATTTGAAAAGGCTTTTATTTTGGAAGGCAACATCAGACTGATTTGATATTGATATGGTATCACTGTGGGGCTGTATACTGTTGATCTAAGGTGGAATTACCCTGTGGAAACAGGAATTTTCCATTTTAGAGCATTTTGAAATTGTTCCAGGATCAAGTCAGATATGGGCAGTTTGAAAATGCTTTTATTTTTGAAAGCAAAATCAGAATGACTTGATATTGATATGGTAACATCGTGAGGTTGTATACTGTTGAACTAAAGTGAAATTATCCTGTGGAAACAGCAAAATTCTGTTTAAGAACATTTTGAAATCGTCAAAAAAGTAGGCCGTATATGCTCAATTTGAAAGGGCATTTATTTTGGAAGGCATAATCAGAATGACTTGATATTGATATGGTATCACTGTGGGGCTGTATACTGTTGATCTAAGGTGGAATTACCCTGTGGAAACAGGAAATTTCCATTTTAGAGCATTTTGAAATTGTTCCAGGATCAAGTCAGATATGGGCAGTTTGAAAATGCTTTTATTTTTGAAAGCAAAATCAGAATGACTTGATATTGATATGGTAACATCGTGAGGTTGTATACTGTTGAACTAAAGTGAAATTATCCTGTGGAAACAGCAAAATTCTGTTTAAGAACATTTTGAAATCGTCAAAAAAGTAGGCCGTATATGCTCAATTTGAAAGGGCATTTATTTTGGAAGGCATAATCAGAATGACTTGATATTGATATGGTATCACTGTGGGGCTGTATACTGTTGATCTAAGGTGGAATTACCCTGTGGAAACAGGAAATTTCCATTTTAGAGCATTTTGAAATCACTGAAAGTTAGGTCAATTATGGACAATTTAAAAAGGCTTTTATTTTGGAAGGCATAATCAGAATGACTTGATATTGATATGGTATCACTGTGGGGCTGTATACTGTTGATCTAAGGTGGAATTACCCTGTGGAAACAGGAATTTTCCTTTTTAGAGCATTTTGAAATCACTGAAAGTTAGGTCAATTATGGACAATTTGAAAAGGCTTTTATTTTTGAGAGCAAAATCAGAATGACTTGATATTGATATGGTATCACTGTGGGGCTGTATACTGTTGATCTAAAGTGGAATTACCCTGTGGAAACAGGAATGTGCCATTTTAGAGCATTTTGAAATTGTTCCAGGAGCAACTCAGATATGGGCAGTTTGAAAATGCTTTTATTTTTTAAAGCAATATCAGAATGTCTTGATATTGATATGGTAACATCGTGAGGTTGTATACTGTTGATCTGGAGTGGAATTACCCTGTGGAAACAGGAAATTTCCATTTTAAAACATTTTGAAATCACTGAAAGTTAGGTCAATTATGGACAATTTAAAAAGGCTTTTATTTTGGAAGGCATAATCAGAATGACTTGATATTGATATGGTATCACTGTGGGGCTGTATACTGTTGATCTAAGGTGGAATTACCCTGTGGAAACAAGAATTTTTCATTTTAGAGCATTTTGAATCGTTAGAAGATTAAGTCAATTATGGACAATTTCAAAGGGCCATTACTATGAAAGGCAAAATCAGACTGACTTGATATTGATATGGTATCACTGTAAAAAGACTGTGGTTGGAAAGTGTTGATATAAAGTTCAAATAGTATTTGGAAATACGACTTTTGCTTTTAAGAGCATTATTAAGTCATTGAAAGAGTAGTTCAAAAATGAAGATTCACAGGGCTTTTACTTTGAAATCCAAAATAAGATGGCCTTGATAGTGACAGGGCACAATTAGGGTACAAGGCTGTGTCATATAGATCTAACATTAGAGTTTGTAAAAAAAAAAAAAAAGAAGCCTAAATTATATGTTATTATGTTCTTAACATATCTGTTAATTCACTCGAAGTTGGCTTTTATTTTGAAATCCGGTTTCCACATCCATTCCCGTAATACTTTGAATACACAGGGAACGTAAAACAAACTGGAGGCTGGCTTGACTGCAAGTCTCGAATTGGAGGCTGGCTTGACACCAGTGGAATATCGCTGTTGCTTTCGTATAAATGAAGCAGACATACCTGCGTGGCCGCGATCTAATCCTGTTTACATAAAGTGAACCTGCTCCCGAGCAGGTTTACGCTTACGGCTCTGTTGCTATGACAGCAAGTCCCGGATGGGCTTCGGGGAACCGAACGATCCAGGATCACGCGAAATCGTCAACAATCTAATCCAGCTAACTTACTTAGCGAGGTACGAAGAACAGGCCCCAGGGCTCAGGAGCCAAGGTCTAAAAAAACGAATCAAGAAAACAGAAAAAGTGCAGCGATACTGTTTTTCACAGTTACTGCTGCTGTAGGAAATAAAAGGTCACGTGCCTGCCAGGTGCGAGCTAATCAAATGAACTTTATTAACTGAGCATCAGCATGCGTGAGTATCTCTGTAAAAGCAGAAGTTGTGACAGTTTCCTGGCCTGGAACATGCAGGTGTGTGTTGACAAGTGTTGACAGATTATTCCCACGTTAAAAACATGCAAAACAGCTGCCAACAGCTGGACATCCCTTCAAATTTCCGTCAGTGTCAAACCCTGCAATGTTCAGAGAAACGACAGAAAGCCCAAGAGCTGCATCTCACACTCAACAGGCCTCAGTTAGCATGTTAATCGTTAAAGTTCAGGATAACAAATTAGAAAAAGGCTGAAGGCTGTTTGGGAGGAGAAACCTTCTCTCTTATAAGAACATGGCAAAGCTGCATCTGAACAATCCACAAGATTTCTGGATCAGCGTCCTTAGGAGACCAAAGCGGAGATATTTGGTCATCATGCCAACTGTCAGGCACGGTGCTGGACATCTAGAGAAAAAGAACTATTGATTAAAAATATATCATTTGTATCTAAACGCAAATGATAAATCGTTTAAACTGGTTATGATGTAGAAAATGAGTGTTAAATAAAGTACTTTGCATGTGGTTGAAACAGGTAAGCTGGATGGAACCATGTAGAGTAAACCGAAGTTAGTCAGTCGAAAAAATGTTTGAAATGAATGCACGCAAAAATGGGAGGTGGTGTTGATGACGAGGTCATTGAATCCAGGACTGGTTTCAGTGACGCCTCCATCAGGAAATCATGTTGACCTCTTTCCTGTCAGGATAAAACCATTGAAGAACAGCTTTCAATGGGGATTCGGTACTTTGACCTTCGTGTTGCACACAAACCAAACGACTCGTCCAGCGACTTGTACTTCACACACGTCATATACACTCATGTGACCGTACTGGTGAGTTTAGCACTTTCACCTGACAGTTAGTGTTATTAGAAAAAACAAATCACTACTGCACAATTTTTTTCAAAGTTCAAGGTTCTGCTGCACCTGAATAGATCTCATTTCTATTGGATTGTATTATTTTGAGATGCAACAGAAAGTCTTTTAAACAATATTAGCATTTACCAGCTGGTACAGATTTTATCAGTTTTTGCTGGAGTTCTTTGTATGTCAGTTTATTTAGAGGTGGAGATTTCTACAAAGAGCTTAAAGGGTTCGGTTTATTTTTAAACGCGTAAGTCTGGCTCCTCTGGTAGTTACAGTGAGTATCCTATTTAACAGGAAACACTTGAGTCTGTTGCTGCTTGGCTCGAGGCTCACCCGAAGGAGATCGTTATCCTCGCTTGCAGCCATTTTGAAGGAATGGATGACAAATGCCACGAATCGTTCATTTGGTCCCTGAAGAAACTGTTTGGCTCTAAGCTGTGTCCCCAGAAGGTGAGCTTGTCTCTCTGCACAGGTGATTTATGGTACAAAAAATGTCTGGTGCACCGGGACTTAAGAGTGGCCCGCTGGTCCTCCACAGGAATCGGCGCTGACCTTGCGGAGTCTGTGGGCGTCGGGTTACCAGGTCATCCTCTCCTATGAATGCCAGCTTGCAGTGAGACATCAGGAGCTGTGGCCTCCCGTCCCTTACTGGTGGGCCAACCAGCGCAGAGCACATGGAGTCATGACTTACTTGGACTGGCACAAAGACCTGGGACGTCCAGGTGAGTTTGGACTGTAGAGATTAGATATGTATGCGCGTCAGTGGCTAAAAACTCCGTTTTCTCTCCTCAGAGGGCTTCTTTGTGTCCGGCCTGAACCTGACAGCTGACAGATATTACATCACCAAGAACCAGAAGGAATCCCTGCGGACGCTCACCTACAGCAACTGGGAGTATTTGAGGACATGGCTTGAGGAACAGAGTCCCGGATCAGACGCCGGGAGCCTCAACATCATCGCGGGAGACTTTGTGGGTTCACTGCCGCTCTGCTCTGCCGTGATTGCACTGAACCAAAAACTTTGCCGGAAGAACTCCAGACGGATGAAAAAGCATTATTAGCCACACCAAACCTCATTTCCTGTGTTCCTCGGTGTCTCACAGTTTACGTGAATTTTTGTCTCCACTAAGACTTGAAAGAACTGTAACTTCTGTCTGCCTCAACATCAACTCATGAGGGCATTTTATGCTTAGTACAACCTTTTTATTCCTATACTCGACTAGAGTGGCTTCGTGAAACCCTCAGTTTACCATAAAAACAAGCTGTTTTAGCCCCTCCCCCTTTAGCCAACTTTCTTCGGACTTGCTGCCAGTCGCAAGCAGAAGGTTTTCACAGCAGGTGTGTGTAGAAAGAGATGAAACTCTGAAACTGAGCATTTAGAGCCATCTGAAGTTTGCCTTTTATCTCTCGTGGGTCATTTGTGCATCTGAATCTTTGTGCAATCTGAGTTTTTACAAGAAAACATTGTAACAGATTTGTATCATTATATATTTTAACATACTGTACAGTAAAAGCAGTCTTTTCTTTAACTGAGGTACAGTCCATTTTTACTTCTGCTATCTCGCCCTTCCTCCCCTCTCATCTGCTTCCAAACAGCTTCTTGTAGCGCCCATGAGCAGCGGTGCTGATGATGACCTTGACAACGGCCGAACCTTCGTCTGCATCCACCTGCACGTCCTGAACGGTGGCCTCTTTGTACAGCCAGCTGTGGAAAAGCATACACATGTTACCACACGTGCTCCATTGATCCAAATGATACGCTGACACAGACAATCCCACCTTAGCTGAGGAGAGCTCAGGTTAACTTTGAGATCTAAAATTTGTTTCCCCGTAGCCTTTAAGATCTCCTCCTCCACTGCTTCCTTCAGCTGTTCCAAGCCCCTCCCCTCCAGGGCTGATATAGGCAGAGCAGCGAGCTCTGCAGACTCGTAACTGAGAGACAACCATAACAAAACAGGTCAGAAATATGTCAGCCATAATACCAATAATAACGTAGTACATTATAAGCAGGTCCTGATGGAAGTTACTGTATATATGTGCTGATGACAGTGGTAGGTGAGCTGGTTTTTGCCCTTACTTGGTGAGGAGATCAGTTTTATTGTGGACCTCTATCATGGAGTTCATCAGCCTGTCGGGCATTTGCAGGTTCTTCAGGACATTCAGCACGTTCACCTTCTGACTCGCTGTCTCTGGATGGCTGATGTCTCTAACATGAATCAGAAGATCCTGAAATGATGAGAAACACAACCACAGTCTCCCGTTTTAAAATGTGCAACTTTACAGCAGTTAGAAGTCTGTCAGGAGTTTTCCTGTAATGCAACTCAGGTCAGAATAAATGACACTCAGACAGGTTTGCAGGTTTAACGTGCACACGGGTGAGAGCTCAAACGGAGACTCACACTCCGCAGCAGTTGCCACCCTTTATTTATACTCAAGCATGTTTGCGTCACAGTCACATGCAAGAAGAGATAACATATAACGATCACAGACCCATGAGTGGAAGAGATAACATACAAAGGTAGAGACTTTATGCTGAGCTTTGCACAGTGTAACTTCTCTAGTACAAAGAGCAAACACATCTAGAGAACCTCAAATGAAATGTACTTCTATACATAAACATAATAAAATCTTTCAACAAAGACGTTAAAAGTCAGCTTGGCCCCTACAGTTTTTATTCAGGGGTGAATTTAAATTTAATTAAAGCTTACGATGGTGTGGCTGCTTCGACTGCCACGAACAGTTAACCAAAGTCACACAAGCGCACCAAACCTGGACAACAGACAAGTGGAAACACATGGCTTGATGTCGGCCGCGACATTCAGAGGTTAGGGACAGAATTTGGTACGAACAAAATGAAAGCAGCATCCTTTCCTGTATCAACAGCCCGAACTGTTTCATTTTTTATTGTTTACGCCAAGTTTAGATTTTTATGTTGGATCGCTAAAATGTTTTTCACACCTCGTTTTAGTTCTTAGTTTTACTCCTGCAGCGAGTGTGTGATAAACCTCGGTTTGCTACGTACCGAATGCTTAATATCTTCCAGGGTGGCAGCGAATGAATCGATGAGCTGGTGGGGCAGCTGGGACAGGAAGCCGATGGTGTCCACATACAGAACGGTCATGTGACTCGGCAGCTGGCCAGCATGGACGGTAACGTCCAGTGTGGCAAAAAGCTGGTTTCTGGGCTGGAGGCCGGTGTCCCCCGTCAGAGCTTTGATCAAAGTCGTTTTTCCTGGACAGATGAAATCAGAAGAAACGTGTCACTGTTGTGGATGCTGTAACATTTAACACTTTATATGAAAACAATCTGCTTTTTTACTGGTCTTCTACGTTTCCAGCCTCTCACCACAGTTGGTATATCCCAACACTGAGACGACGGGGAACTCCCTGTGTCTGCGCTGAGATCGCAGGAGGTGCCTCTTTTTCCGAAGTCTTTCCAGCGCCAAGCGGATCTTTATCTCCCGCTCTTTCAACAGCCTCTGCTGGATCTCGTACAGCGTCTCTCCTGAAAGGACCAGAGACTTTATATCATCATTTCCCAGCAGTACGGCTTTCTGCTCATCACTGATACAAATATCTGGCCGGGAAACACAGCCACCATAGGAGCGCCTAATGCTCACTTCCTATTTTGCAAATAGACTGTATATAAAAGATGGACTTAGCCACCATGATGTTACAAAGTGGTCGATAAGATTGATTGTAAAGCCAATTGTGTTTGAAGCTGAAGCTCAAACCAGACCTGACGCCCCCTGCTGGCTGTTAGAAAGACTGCAAATTATGGGAATAAGATGCATGCCTCAATAATGGCACGAACATATAACTGTATCAGATCCAAATTGAAGAAAACTGATCATATATTATTAAAATTGTCCTGGCATGGTTTGTGAAGCAGAAGGTAGCTCCATGGTGTAGTGGTTACCACCTTACATGTGACAGCTCCTCGGTCTGGGAGCAGATGCACAGCCAGCCTCAGGGGTATAAAATTTAGATTTAGATTAAAAAGCTATTAGAGTTTATTATACTATTAGAGATTAGAGTTATTTTAATTAACTGGAAACAATATAAAATAAGTTATTTCAATGTGGGTAATTGGTGTAAGGGCTTTATGGATTCAGAACCAGATATTATGTCCATGATTTATATACAGTATTGGTAACAACCAATCAAAAAGAGACATCTATACACACAGGTAGACTCGTTTCCACTGTGGATGCTGCATCACCTGATCCGCCAATGTATCTCGATCCTCCGCCCTGTTGATCCAAGTTTGCCATTTCATTTTTCAGCCGTGATCTGCCATTAACGTACCAAATGTGACTTAACACTGATAGGAAGGCATCATCATAACAGACTGAAACATTTTACAAGCCACCCACAGGTAGCAGTGTAAGGTACCTTAACAGAGGGATCTCTGCCAGTGAGATCTGAAGCTTGGCTTCTTTGGTTCTGGCGTTGCAGCGGAAAATGTGGAGGACTACTGAGTATCTGTCAAACACTTTGACCCCCCAGACTTCCTCAAAGTCCCTCTAAACAGAAATGAGTAAGAAAAATAAAGAAGAAGAAAAAGAATCATCAACAAAAGAAACCTTTCATCCAACACAGCCAGAGTTTTCAGACATGCTCACCTCAGACAAAGGAGTCAGACGCTCAACATTGACGAACACAGCAGTGATTCCTGCTGTTTGCCTGATCCTCTCTGCAGGGAAACAGCAGGTAATTCACATGTAAGCAGCACTTGGTCTAGACCTTCTGATTCACCGGAGTGGATCATACCTGTGAGAGTCTGGAAGTTCCCTTTCCCAAATATCCTCTTCTTCTCTGGAGTCTTGGTGGAGAGGATCATCTTGTCCACCACAGTCCAGTTCTCCAAGGTGTTCACAAGCCCCTCAGCCTCGGCCATCATCAGCTCAGCTGCAAATGTAACGGTGCAAACTTGTGATAATCTCCACTGGTGTATCTTTGTTCTTGGAGAGCAATCATAGCTCAGGATAATTGCCTTAAAACTGCTCTCACTGCAGCCTGCCAGACTTTCTTCTTCTTGGCTGCCTCTCACAAACAGAAGCTTTAAACAGCACATGGGTGGAGCTCTAGCAGTGTTTAATATGACACCTACATTAGTCAGAAAATAAGGAAAAACATACATTTAAATCTACTTTTTCCATCTGGCTCATCTGAGCATGTGTGTGCTGTTACCTGTAGTCAGATGCTGTTTCCTGCTTCCCCACTTCACATCTGGGTGGACGATGAACACCCTGTGCTGTTCCTCTCCGATGCCTGCAGGAATCTGCTGCTGGAACAGCTCCTCCACCTCGCTGTCCTCCAAGAAATCTTCATCCTCGCCCTCCTCATGAAACCCGTTGCTGCTGCCGAGGTCATCTGTGCTCTTCGGCCTGAACGCGGAGAGCCCAAATGCCCTGGTCTGCAGGCTAGTTGCCCCTCTCTGCCGCTGACAGGTGTTGACTGCATGTGCGTGATCAGGTGTATGCAGCAGTCTGCAGGTGGCTCGTGCCCCTACCTGACAGCTCCTCGTGCAGGATCGCTGCAGGACGGGCATCCACGAGCTAATCCTCCTCAGGGCTGTCAGGAAGCTCATCAAACCCTGAAGTTCACACAACGTGGATCACCGCAGGTCACACACGCGCGCTGCTGACGTCGTTCTTCTACAGGCTCACCTGTAGAGATCACACTTCCTGTTTGGTTTAGAAAACATAATTTATTTCAATAAATATACAAAAAGTTGGACTATGACTGATTATGAGCGAAAGGACACCAGGATCAGCCCGTGAGTAGCTGTGTTTTGAGTTTCGTGGGGCTTTTGGGTTTTTTGGTCCCCGCGTTTTGCCTTCCAGTTAGCATTTCCTCCATGAGTTCGCACTAAACGACAAATTTACCGTCAGTAAAGGATTTTAAGCTAAACAGAGTCACCTGAATGGGATAAAACCTCATTTACATTTAAGATTATTCGCTTGAAAAATAGCGCAATAAGATTTTTTTTGATCCAGTCTGGAAGAAAACGTTTCCTGGAAGACTAAACCCGGGGATGTGAGTATGACTTACCAGTATTTCCTGTTTGCGTCATTTCCTCTGTAGTTATGTTTCCACAATTTTCTAAAACACAGCTGATTGTCAAAATAAGAGTTTAAGGTTATTTAAAAACACAGTTTTAATATTTATATTCAGTGTTTTTAGGTATGCTGATTTCACTCACAATATTGTGATTTATTCCGCCCCCTAAAACGTTACTGCGCAACATCGATTTAACTTTCACTTAGTTTGAGTTCATATATATATATGTGGGGCCTGGGAGCTTGAGGGTCCTGAGCAGTATGTTAGCTGTTCCTAGGACTGCGCTCTTCTGGACAGAGATCTCCGATGTTGTTCCCAGGATCTGCTGGAGCGAATGGAGTTCCCATTCGCCTGCGGGATCCCCAGGTACTTGTAACCCAGATAGCAAGGAGACATTGAACAGATGTTGATTTTCCATCTGAACCATCAGAATCGTCAGGATTGAAATGTCAACACAAAACCAATGTTGAAACAACATTGAAATACTGATGAAACCTTACACTGACATTGAAATAACATTGATTCACTGTTGTTCTGTCATCGTTGATTGTTGATCTATTTATAGTTGACAAGGTGACAACAATCACGTTGAAAAACCATCGATTTATGGTTGAGCGGGAAATTAAAGCTGCTACCACTTGGACTATTCCGCAGCACCCCTATCACATTGGTACATCCCTCCAGGTAACCATTGTCTTGTACAGTAGAGCGGGACATTAGATTTACTCTTAGCGGAATTGACCGGAGAAGGTATAAGTTCATGCACTGCACTGGCCTGCACCACGATTAGTATAAGGTAAGAATGAATGACTTTTGTTCTATTCGTTATTTCCACGGTTGCATTTGAATAACAGTAAAAAAAACAAAACAAACTTGTTAATGTAAAGTTTCGGATAAAATGTGGGAGCCCGAAATTGTGTCTACTTTCTTCTTACAATCCGGCAACAAATAAATTGCACTGCAAACAAAGTCTATCAAGAAAGAAAACATTTTCGTTTCATACTTTTCCGTTATATTCCCTTACAAAGCTAGCTTTAACGCTTCGAGGGTTCCTTTGTTCTTGCCGTCGCCTCGGCGCTTGACCCAGACTTTCGCTCTGTAGTTGCTTTTTAGCATAGTACTACAAAAAATTGTAAATCTGTGATATATGATTGATAAACGTAAAGGTAACTGTATAAATGTGTTCAATGACTTTGTTACTTTTAATGATTGGAGAGCACCCGCTTCGATTCGCACTCAATTCAAACTTTACGCTGCATGCTCACCTAACTTGCGTTTGCACCTTTTGTCCACACGTAAACTGCGTTTAGCATTTACGTGTGGACGAGGAAGACGGAGAAAACGCAGCGTCAAAGGTGTGCGCCTATTTTGACGCCACACTGTGCGCCATGTTTTTGTCTCGGTGCCATGAATTCCTACAATGGCAGACTTAGACAAAATACTGTTAATGTTATTATCTTCAGTGTTTAAATGCTTACATATACGGGTTTGCTTGTAATTGTTGCCTATATACATTTTAAGCTATTATTTATTATTTAGTTCAATCAATAGATCAAGTTTTGTAGTGACTATGAAATATATTGTAATTATCTGTTTCCTGTTTATCCTAGACAGGGCAAAAAAGGACTCCAAATTAAAAAAAAGATAAAAATGAAAGACTGGTGCATTGTGCAGTTTAGCACTGGTGGTACAGAAATAGTCCCTAGATCATGGATAAATGGGGAGAAATTGTCATGGCCTCCATATCCTCCGTGAGACACATTCAGGATCCACGATGCAGTAAAGAGGAGAGTTCATCCTGGTTCAACATGGCTCACCTATGCACCAGTCCGACTTCTAATAAGCCATGGTGGGTATCATCTGGATTGGTGTTGTATAAATGTAACAATAACAAGTTTTTCGTGTCCTAATTTATGTCTGGCCATACATTGTGTTTGTACTTCCAGACACATTTCACAAAGCAGAACGCAGTCTTCAGAAATATCTAAGTGAACACTGTGATATGTCTGACCTTCAGTCCGAAGCTGAAACTCAGACCAGTCATAAAAGAAAGCACAAGTAAAACTTTTTTTATTTCACAAACATATCTTTGATTGCTAAGAATTTATGATCTTGTCTTTTATACATATCTGTGGTGCTTGCATACCTGCAATATCACCACATAATATAGTCCAAAAAGTGGAAGCTTGTAAACTTTTTATAAATGCAAAGCCGTGTACACTTGTGCACTTCAAAAATTCCTTGTATACTGTACCTTCTTGCACATCTCCGTTTCCTGTGTGTGTTGTTATAAATCAAACTGTAACTTTAGGAAAAAATATTCCAAAAGCACATTTGTAATTACTTATGACCGTTTTCAACTTTTTTTCTTTAGACCAAATCCCCTGTACACATATAGTGACTCAGAGGATGAGCAGCCCACAAAGAAATGGTTTCCCCAGGCCCCTCGAGTGAAAATACCAGGTAATAAAATACTGTCTAGTGTCTTTGTACATATCTGTGTGTGACACAAGGAAACGTTTGACAAGTTGTCTGTATTCTTAAATACTTAAAAAAAAATTTATCTTTTTCTGTCAGACCTGACGAGAGCTGTTAACGAACTCCGTGAGGAGGTCAGAGCCATCCGCAATACCGGCTGCAATGAATCGGTAGATGCTGGGGTACTGCCTCTGGATTTGCCCTTGCACAACATTGAGGAGCTAAACAATGCAGAGCCAGCTCTTCAATCACAAGAGGCAAATAAGGCAATGGTAAGTATATAAAGGTTATATACACTTTGTAACTATAAATTGTAATAGCTGTCAGATGTGATTTAAATACATAACAACGGCTTGTTGATTAAACACACAAGCACTTGCATACACATTTAAGACATGAGACACGCTAATTCCATCTCTTAAAATGTGTCTATAGGTGAGACGCTTTGCCTTGATTGGAGCCTGACGCAGCAGTTAGGGGCAAACTCTATGTCCGAGTTTGTCTTTGCACAAGCAGTGCAGAAATGGCTCCGATACGCCCCAGATCGTTTGGGTGGTGCAGGACGCACATCATGCAAAAAATTACAAACTTCTGTGAATCATATAAACGTAAATAGGAAACTGTCTTTTAATAAAGTATTTAGCAAACAAAACATGCCTATTGACCTTTTTTTGTTTATGTTTTTTCTCTGTTACATCACATGCAATGCTTTCTTATTTTAGGATATTAATATTGACATGATACATTGTGAGACATTTGGGTTTTTTTTATAAAGGGTGTCCAATTTAAGGAATAAGTACAATTATGTGTTTAGGTGGTTGAAGTATTGATGGAAACATGCAGTAGTTTAGTATTGGTTAAAATACCTATAAAGAAAGGTAGATTTCCAGTCATGATTTAACTGTTGTTTTAATAAAAAGCAACTGTGCGAAAGAGGTGGAAAATCAACACCATAGCTCAACAGTGTTTCAATATCAGAATCTGACATTGTTTCAATGTCAGCAGTATTAGAAAATACAACGTTGAATCAACGTCAGGTTTCAACGTTAAAAAAGGGTGCAAGAGTGACGTTAGGTCAACGTCACACTTCAACGTTGATTCAATGACACAGCCTGATATTGACTCAACATTGTTTCAATGTTTCCTTGCTATCTGGGAACTGTCCTCTATGTCTGCAATGTTGCCTTCTGGTAGTTCAATCCCCTCAGTTCTGACTACCTTCCCTCTCTTTGTTACCATCCGACTACACTTCTCCAGTCTGAACGACATTCCAATGTCATTGCTGTATAGCCTGGTAGTGTGGATCAGTGAATCGATGTCTCGTTCACTCTTGGCATACAGCTTGATGTCATCCATGTACAGGAGGTGGCTGACAACTGCTCCGTTCCGTAGTCGGTATCCGTAGCCAGTCTTGTTAATGATCTCACTGAGGGGGTTCAGGCCTATGCAGAACAGCAGTGGGGACAGAGCATCTCCTTGGTAGATCCCGCACTTGATGGTGACTTGTGCTATGGGCTTGGAGTTGGCCTCCAGTGTTGTACGCCACATCCCCATTGAGTTCCTGATGAAGGCTCTTAGGGTCCTGTTGATCTTATATAGTTCTAGGCATTCCAGTATCCAGCTGTGGGGCATTGAGTCATAGGCCTTCTTGTAATCAATCCAGGCAGTGCACAGGTTGGTCAGTCTGGTCCTGCAGTCTCGGCTGATTGTTCTGTCTACCAGTAGCTGGTGTTTTGCGCCTCGGGTATTTTTGCCCATCCCTTTCTGTGCCCCGCTCATGTATTGACCCATGTGCCTGTTCATCTTAGCCGATATGATGCCTGACAGGAGCTTCCATGTAGTACTGAGGCAGGTTATTGGTCGGTAGTTGGAGGGGACCGGTCCCTTCTTGGGGTCCTTGGGGATCAGGACCGTCCGGCCTTCAGTTAGCCATTCCGGGTGTCTCTCGTTAACTAGCAGCTGGTTCATTTATGCTGCCAGACGCTCGTGGAGTGCAGTCAGCTTCTTCAGCCAGTAGGCGTGAACCATGTCGGGCCCTGGTGCTGTCCAACTCTTCATACTGGAGACCCTTTCTTGGATGTCTGCCACTGTGATGGTTACTGGACCCTGTTTGGGGAGGTCATTATGGTCTGCCCTCAGATCCACTAGCCACTGAGCATTGCCGTTATGGGTTGCGTCCTTCTCCCATATGCTCTTCCAGTATTGTTCTGCCTCCAGCCTTGGTGGTGCTGTTCTCATATTGTTCCCTTGTCACTGAGAGTACACCTTGGAACAGCTGGTTTATTCTCCTGCCTTCTATCTCTCTGGTGTACCTCCTCAAGCGGCTGGCCAAGGCTGTGAGTCATTGCTTGGCAGTTTCCAAGGCCTCAGGTATGGACAGCTTCCTGTACTTCTTAGGCACCTTCCTCATCGCGCCTTTCTGCAACTCCGACAGTTGGCTAACCTCCCTCCGTGCTACATTGATCTCAGCCTTGGAGGGTACTGCTCCTTGTGGCTGTTCAACTTGTAGCCAAGCATCTCACTGATCCCTGCTGCCGTATTGTAGTTACCTTCATGATATATATATATATATATATATATCATGAAGGTAGCTTCATTTTCATTTTATTTCAGATTTCATCCTATACTGCTGTGTATGTATATGTTTATAGTATGCACAGTATAAATGATTCTTGCACAATAACAACTGAAGAAAACTGTATTAATAAAATAATAAACTGAAAGATCAAATTGGGTATATGAAAGTGAGATAATAACAATAATGCTTCACTCAGAATGTACATTTCATTTGTTGATGTTTTTAAAGTTTTGTTTCTCTAATTGCATTTAATTTGAAATACTTTCACTGCACTATGAGATTTTTAAAATAAAATATGAAATCATGTATTTTCCCAATAAAATCACAAAGCTTCTAAAAACACAGCAGCAGTTATATACTGTCGTTTACAGATTAAAGTGACAGACAGTATGTTAGAACAAACAGCAGGCTTTACACTTTCATTTAGGCAAAATGGTGTTACCAGGATTTTTTGTTTTGCAATGGAGTTGAAGTGAAGTGTAAAAATAAAGTGTAGAAAATTGGTTCAGAAAAATTGCCGGGCTCATTTAAAACCATTTGCCTTAATTATGGATATTTTACATGAAAAATTATGTTGCACAAATATTTTATACTGATTATCTGTTTTAAGTGATAAAACAAGTATTTAGACTCTTTACTGAAGTAAAAGTCGTAAATAATGGCACAAGTAAAGTAAAAGTCATTATGTAAACTCATAAAAATGACTAATTTTTGTATTTATCACGTTTTTTGGGTTTTTTTTTTAACTGCTTGGATACTGCTGATACTTTCTTTGATAATTAAACAAAAAAAACTTTTATTTTGAAATTTCCTAAACAATAAACAAAGATTTTAAATAAAAGGTACGAAGTACAAAGTGCAATATTTCCATCCAAAGTAGTAGAAGTACAGAGGAGAACAGAAATAAAACAAAGATAGATCTGTTTAAATAAATTAAAAGTAAATTAAAACTTCATAAGTAAACTTAGTATATTAAGTAAGTACTTTCATCCAGTGGGGTTGAATAACACTCAAAGTAATCTACTGGCACAAGTATTAAAATGAGACAAGTTTCAGAATAATGTTTTTGATTAGCTAATAACTGTGTGTAGATTAACGTGTCCATCACGTTCAGTTAGCAGAAAATGAAAGTAAACTACAAGTACCTTAGAACCGAGTACAGTACTTAAGTAATGACTACTTTTACTTTTATGATACTCTCCGTTTCACAGTCGCGATCAGGTGAAAGAATGAAACACAAACTCGTTGTGTTTCCTCTGGATGAAACGAACGTAACCGCAATAACAGGAAGTTTGATTGTAGCTTCTTCTCCAGATGCTGTGAATGAGTCAGAGTCAGATGTCATCACGTTTCGTGTCGTATGTTTGGGTGTGTTACCTGACATGAAACTGCTGACAGAAACTAACCGTCCTCGAGATTTATGCTTGATTTTTTATTTTTCTACTTTATGTTTTATTTTTAAATCCTTCAGCGGTATTTTTGCACGTTTTTAACTCAGAAAAGACGCGAGAAAGAGAGAGAGAGACAGAGAGGCAGCGAGAGCAGGTATGGCACAACAGGCCGCCGCATGACTGACATTAATGAGGTCGGAGGTGTACGCGGGGTTGGAACGAGCAGAGGACGAGGAAGTGAAGTTTGACTTTTGAATTACGCAGAAATGAGCGAGTTTTGTTTTTCCAAGCTGAAGAGAAAAACGTCTGTTGATAGATTTTCTAGTTTTTGTGCGCAGATGCGCCCAAATCCGGAGACGCCGGTGGCACTTTTACGCGCAGGACTTCTGTTGAGTTTATTTAGTTTGCGCGCCTGTTTGGGTAAGATGCCTGACTGTCTGCAGATCACACGGTGACATAATGACAGTAAATAGCGTGTCTCCTTTTTGTGTGCAGATGACAGTTGTGTTCTGGGGATCGTGGGACGGCCAATGTCTCTGCCTTGCGTTCTCCCTGAGTTAGTCAACTCCGAGAATGTCACCATTGAGTGGATGAGAGACAGTGAGTTGGTACTCAGGTCGGTATGGAAGCCCGATGGAAGTGTGGAGACATGGAGCAATAACAGAGTCGCAGTCCCAGCTGACGCTCCTCTGACTGGAAACGTGTCTTTAAACCTGCCAGCGGTTCGTCCCGTTGAAGACCAAATGTCTTACAGCCTTTTCATGGTGTTAGGGAAGAATCAGAGCGCCAGGCTGTGCACCACATGCCTCAGGACAGCAGGTAAGTCCCGCGGGATTCAGGGGGAAGCAGAAGAAGGATATTTAGAAGTCCAGTCTCTGGTGGTTGGTGGCAGCCATGGCTGTAAATTTTGTCGGAATGAGGACACATTAAAAGCCGTAAATTTTAAGCACGAGACACTTATTTTTTGTATTTTAGGGATTTTTTAATTAACAAAATTGAACGTTTTCTAGATGTGTTTGTGACCAAAGTCTCTGTATTCATGCACAGACACAACATTCAGGTTCCAGTTCAATATACGTTGCAATATAATGCAGTGAGTGTTTTCTTTTAACTTTGCACCAACACAGTTACAGACATTATTTATTCTTCTTCCCTCTTTGCCTGAGTCCAGATGGGAGTCAGAGTTTAAAGAGTTCTGAATATAATATAAGGTCACGTTTGTTGCTTGTTTGCACCTGTTTACATCACTGGTAGATGATCTTATCATATAAACACCTGAATTGTAACAGTTCAGATGTGTTTCAGCAAAACTCCTGCACATTTATAACATGCCACACGTGTCTGTAATGATTTGTAGGTACCATATGTAGTTAGAAGACTATAAAAAACAATAAACTGCTGCATGAAAACATTCACAATCATATTGTGGGAGTGTTGGAGGCATTGTTTCCATGATGAGTAATGTCTTAATGCTTTCTCTAATCCCTCAGCTTCTTTCATGTAATTACTGGAGGAAAAGAGATTCTAAATATTACTAAATATAGAATCAACACATGTTTGCAGCCAGTTTCAGCACCCCAAAGCTGGAGAAGGAAGAGGCAGTGCAGGGCGATGAGAAGGTCTTCCTGTGTCACTCCACTGGAGGTTATCCCACACCTGCAGTGTACTGGCTCATCAACGACAGCGAGGAGCCCCCCGCAGGGTCGGTGAGGACTCAGATGACATCACTCCCAGACAATCTCTACAACATCACCAGCCACTTGACCCTCAACATTTCCCACGACTCCATTGTGTCGTGCATCATTGATAACCAATCTATGAACCAAACCGTGATGTCAACCTGTAAGTGCAGTCATTAGTGTTCAGACACAGCAGCACGATTCTCCTTATCTGTGAAACTCATAGTTAAGCAAATTCTGCTATCAGCTGGTTCCCTGTACTGGGTAATGTCACGTGTCTGACTGGTTTGATATTAATTAACATTAGCAAACCAGTCCAGTTTTTATCATCTTTGAATTTTTGAAAGCTCTAGTTTAACATGTAAAGACAGACAGTTTTGTTTTTTAAATCTTATCACTTTTGGATCAATCAGTTAATCAATCAGTCAAAAATTTTAAAAGTCACCTTGACGATGTACATCTTTTAAATACAGTTTATGGATTTGGACTCTTTGGATTTTAAATCTTCTTCTTTAGTGTTTTTTTATTGCAGGTTTTTTTTGGAGTCAGGTGTTATTTATTTATTTACACTTTATTTATTGGCCTTGGCTCTATGGCACACTGAAAACATTTTTACTATTGTTTTTTCCTGATGATTGCTCAGATGGAGTGGAGGCCAGGCCTGTGACGAATCGAGCATCGTCGGCCATGTGGATGTTCAGCACAGGTCTGTGTGTGGTGGTTGGGATCATGGTGATAGCTGGAGTGGCGTATCAGATCCACCTGGACAAAATAAACAAGAGGAAGAAGGAAGAGCACAAACAACAATGGAGAGGTAAGCAGATCAATGTGTTTGTTTATCAGTGAATTTAATAGAAAATAGTGCAAATAGTTAAATCAAATATTTGCAGCCTTTGCCGTTAGACTGGAACCTGTGGAGGTTTTTTTTTTGGTGGACTTTATGGAGAAATTATGGAAATTATGTTTTTGCTACTGGGAAAAATGCCCTGATAAGAGGCTCTTAGCTTCTATTTTTATATGAGTCTGGATGAATGTTTGAGCATGCTGTCATGCTGCAAAGCAAATCTGTGCCTCCTTTAATAGAGCTGTAAGACGTGTGCCTGAGATCACAGCATTAGGAACGTCTTCTGTAAGACGTCACACAGAGCTGGATGTAGAAAATCACACCTGACATCAAGTGTTTAGAGCAGTTTATTTATTTATACATAAACTCAATGTGCTTAATGATAAACACATAAAAACCTGTGAAGGTTTAAAATACCTTAAGGCAGTGAAAACTTCAAAATAAAACTTTACAGAAAAACTACAGTGTTGAGCGCGGCACAGTGATGCGGTGATTAGCACCTCATAGCAAGGTCGTGGGTTAAAATCCCACCTGGGGCCTTTCTTTGTGGAGTTCATGTGTGGGTTCTCTCAGAGTACTCTGGCTTCCCCCCACAGTCCAAAGACATGCAGTTAATGGGATCAGGTTAACTGGTGATTCTAAACTGACCGTGACGTCTGTGTGTTCCCTGCCTTTCACCCTATGTCAGCTGGGATTGGCTCCAGCCCTCCGTGACCCTGAATTGGATAACAGAAAGAAAATGGATGAGTGATGAGCTGCTGAATGGCAGCCTGTGTGAACACAAAAGCTTTTGAGTTTTGATCTAAGGGCATCTTGCTGTACTGGGGCCCAAACCATTGAGTTTTATGAACTATTAAAAGGAATTTTAAAGGGAAGTTTATACTGTGGTGGGAGCCAATGAAGTGTCTGTACTGTACTGGAGTAAAATGCAATTTGAAAGAGCTCATTGTTAAGCTGATGATTTGGAGACCCTGGAGCAGTCTGAAGTCTGAGCTTTTCCCTCAGCAATCACTTGTACGCAAGCTGACCTCACTGTATAAAACCTGTTTAATATGAGCATCCACCACTTTTAAAAGTATTTATATGGCACATAACAAGAGAAAGTATAACAGAGCTGTCAGGTTGTTTGTTGTGCTTTTGTAACTTGTTTATTTGTCACCATCAGGATACAAAAGACGGTATCAATTCAGGTTGGAAGACGAGTTGATGAACCAGGAACAAAGGGAGACGGATGTTTGAGCCTGACGGTCACTTAAAAAACTGAAGCCACAGAGCACTGATGTGTAAATATGTTTGTTGTAATTACCATTTAAATATAGTTTTTAAAATACTGTACAAGAACAATTCTTGGTGGTTGTTTTGTTTAGTTTTTTTTTTTTGAACCTATTTGAAGATTTAATAAAGACTTCCAAAATGACACCAAGCCCTCTTTTACTTCATAGATCTATAAGGCGTACGAGAGGTGAATTCATATTTCTTTCACAGTAGAAGAAAGCTGCATTGGATTTCAGGTTTGTTTTTTATTCTTGAGCACTGATTCAGAAACAAAGAAAGCTCTGAAAACAAACAAGCGGCCAGTCTTCCCATTCATCTGTAACCAGAAATGATAAATGAGTCACTGCTCATCAAAAAGCTTTTAACTAGATCTGCACTGGATACAAAAGTCACAGCTTTTAATGCAAAGTTTCTTCATTCAAGTTATCTTAAAACAGCCAATCAGCGACTGTCCAGCTGATTCTCATGTTTCCCTCTGCTGGACAGTGAGACAGCGAGCTGCTGCAGGCCTGCTTCTCTCTTCAATCCACTTTAACAAGAATCACATGGATGAGACTTTACAGGATCCTTTTTGCTCGATTTGAAGAGCTGGACCCGAGGTTCAGAGTTCAGCTCGAGCCTTCCTGCACTGATGTCACCGCGTAGAGGTCGTCCCGACGCTGAGATGTGATCGGGATCTGCTGCCGGATGTCGGCCAAATACTGCAGGTCTGAAAACACGCGACACATTTAGAGAGAAGACACAATCACAGCAACGGCAGAGTAAACACGAGCACTGTGCAGTAACTGCTGCTGTGCCAGACTGAAATGCTTTCTCTGTTTTACATTGTCAGGTCTTCATTTTTTAGTATTATTCTGTAGAGGAAATCATTAAAGCAGTGAACTAAAACTTCTTCTCAGAGCAGAAATTCATTTTTCCACTTTCCTCACCAGCTGATCAAAGATTACATAACTGTAAATGACTTTCACATTCCACAGAGACAAGCAGACTTCTGCTTTTCCTCACCGATGTCGGCATAAATAACAGCTTCCTCTGGTCCAGCCTTGGAAATGACTTCCCCCCTGTAACAACAGAATTATTCACAAATCAGCACAAGAAACGCTCCTTTAAACTTCCTCACAGTTGATATTTTCTTATTTCATTTTTACAAAAAAGTATTGAATAATTTATTCTATGTTATAAGAGCTAGTTGTTGTTTTTTATTTTACATTCATATAGATTCCCTGCAGGAAACACATTAAAACTTTAAATGCTAACGCACAGTTAAGCTTTAAGTTTCATCTGTTTTGTACGGTCATGACGTAAGCCGTCGATTCTTCACAGGCAGGCAGGGACGTGTCGCTGGACACTTTTCAGCTGACGACACTTTCAGAGTTGATGAGTAACTCTTCAGACCTCTTGGTGACACTCACTCGACGTCAGCAGCTGATGCCCGTAGAACAGGTTAAGATAACAAACTGCTCCCAGCACACAACCTCCGCTTAAAGAAACACGTCTGTTCCTCAGACAGACAAACAAAACCCACACATGACAGCAGCGGAGCTGCAGGAAGGTTCAGGTAACACGATGGGGTGGAGTCATCAGAAAGAAACTAAACACCTGGAAAAGCCAAAATTCCCAGATGAACTTTAAAGCTCTTTGGTCGCGCCTGCCAACGTGAAATATTCCCTCAAGCCGTTTGTGTAGCAGCCAAGATCCAAATCAAAAAACCACCGTGGGCTATTTAACCTGCCTCCTGTTACCCGAGTTACACTTTACATGGTGTGCATGGCATCCGAACAATAAACGGCTCAGCGTAGGAAGGCTTCACTGGATTTAAACCTTGTGACAAAGTTTTTAAAGCTCATGAAATACAAAGTTACAATGAATTTGCGTCTGAAAAAAGCTGCTTTTCAAGTTTGTCTACTGTTCCTACTGGAGTTCCTCAGCTTACCCAGAGACGGCAGTGAGATAAACTCTGACAACAGCTTGCTGATTCTACATCTGTACTCCACCCCAACTGCTCTACATTGTTAAAACCCTGAATTCTTCTACTTTTACGGCCTCAAGTTGTCCCTCTGAAAACTTTAACCGCCTTATCACGCCCTGCATTTTTGATCTTATTTTCTTACCACGGGTTCACGACGGTGCTGTGACCCCAGGCCACGTAGGAGGCAGCTTCATCTCTGGCAGGTGATGCTGTGGCCACATACACCTGATTATCAAGCGCCCTGCATAAAGAGACATTAAAATGATTCGTTGCAGATTTAAACAGCAGCAGATCTCAGTTTGTAGTCACTGAGCTCTCGTCATGCTGCGTTTATTATTCAGCTTGTGTTCATTCAGGCGTTCTTGTGCCTTATAAGTAACATGTCTGGTTAACGAAAGCTCAACCCTCAGATCAGATATGTGGCTGAAAGATGACTCTAACATGTCTGCAGTAAATTATTCTTTTGGGAGTGGGTGACTATGACCCTCAGTCTGACCTCCCCCTCTGCAGGAGCTCCCAGTGGGCGGGGCCTGTGGTCATGTTGAAGGCTCCGGGGTAAACCAGCAGCTGACAGCCTGAGGACAAAAGCGCAGTCCAATCAGCTCTGGTACATCACAGGAAAACAAAATCTAAACACTCCTTTCAGACGCTTACCCTTCCTGCTGTAGAGCTGGGCGAGCTCCGCGAACCTCATGTCATAGCAGATCCCAACACCCACTTTGCAGAACGCTGCAGGAGGAACACATCAGATCAATGTATGCTCATCCAGACTGCGAGGCAGAAAGCCAGAGTCTGCGGCTGTCGCTCACGTGTGTCAAACAGCGATAAACTGCTCCCCGGGCTCAGCGTCTCAGATTCCTGGAAGCGGATTCTTCCGGGAACGTCGATGTCAAACAAGTGAATCTTAGAGGAGGAAAGAAAAAAGATGAAGAGGATTCATCTCTGCAACTGACCACACACTGTATATGACCCACACATACCTTCCTGTGTTTAAGAATCATCTCTCCATCAGGGCCAAACACTGTACAGGTGTTGTACAACTTCCCACCATCCTCCTCGGGAATGGATCCTGTGGATGATGACGAGTCGTAAGAGCTTAAAAACTCCAGAGGTTTCAAATGAAAAGGCTCTTGGACGAGAGAGACGGATGTCATCACAAACATAAAGAAGGTTCAGTTAAGACCCCAATGACCTGGACAACTGGAAACCTACATCGACATAATGAAAAGTAGTTTGAACTGAACTTGGATTTAAAGTTATCCCAATCTTCTTAAACGATGACCACGCTTGGGTGGCAAGTGGCCCTGTTACGATCATTACCATCTCCATGTGTTTATCCTCTGACAGAGACACATGAAAGAGACACGACAACCAAAGAAATAAATCTTTGGGAGAATTCTGTAAAACCTCGTCACCTGCTGTACTTTGCACCCAGCATGACGACGGAGAAAACTTTCAACTCAATGCTTAAAAAAAAACAGGACTTCAACAGGTCAGATCGCCATGTCTATTTTTATACTGTCCGTGGTGAAGCCCATCAGTCCATCCTCTGCCTGAGACCAGCGCCTCCCCTCTCCTTTCTTCTGATTGGCCACCTCTTGGAAACAGAAGGTTTGAACAGCAGAGATCAGTCTTTGTGACATCGTACTCATCCAAGAGTTAAAAAAAAGTCTTAAACCTGAGGTTTTATCTCATAGGATTACTTGCACATACACCGACCTCGTGAAACGAAACCTTGAGCTTGTTAGTGCGATGGATCTGTTAAAAAGGTTTCTGATGGAACACTTAGAGGATAAAACACGGTAGAGTGCAAGCAGCAGAGCAGCTGTTTTCCAGGAGTTAAACATGCAAAGTTCTCACTATTTTTCCTACAGTTTACCCAGAAACAGATTACATTTTCCACATCGTCTTGACAACCCACAGCAGGAAACACAGTGGAGTTATATATCAACTCTACTACTGGTGAGCTTTTAACTCTGAGGATCTAACACCACAGCGTGATACACACAACTCTTACTGTAGCTGAACTACATGAAGCATCATCAGCTCCTTTACAGTAACATTAGAAGGGAACTTTAATGTACTCTATGTAATAGCTTTAAATCCACGGGTGCTTTCACACCTCCCACCAGATACACCTCGTTCTCCTTTGCTGCCTCCGACAGCACCTGGGTGGATTCTCCTGGGATGTTCTCGGCATATCTGGAGAAGAAGCTGGTCCCATATGGAGAATTGAAGCATTCCTGTGTTAACGACAGGGAGATCATAAGCTCATAGGGTAAATCTGAGCAGTCCAAAAAGGCAGGTCATCTGAGGGTCCTGTGCTGGGAACTTTTTAGAAATATTTCATTCCTGCACTAACGGATGTCCAGAAAAGGGAACAAACAGTTCATAAAAACACAAAGACGACACCGCGTTAATGGTAAAGCGCCGTCCTCTCAGGGGACACGTCTTTTAAATAAAATCTACAGCTGTATTTGTCCCCGGACACTGGCTTGTTTAGTTGGTTGTATTTTAAAATAAGCACTTCAGACTGCTGACAAGCAGCCGTGAGGCGCCCTTCCTCCTCCTCCTCCTCCTCACCGGTAGCAGCACCACTTTGCTGCCCTGTCCTGCAGCCTCCCTCACCAGCCTCCGGGCTCTGCTCAGGTTGTCTGCTTTGACGCTGCTCACCTGCAGCTGAACCACCGCCAGACGGAACTCTGAGGAAACAAACACGGAACTTCAGCGAGTGACGGAGAGCCGCAGGCTTCAAAACCGCGCTCAGCGATTTAACATTAAACTGCGAAACACGGAGACCTCTGTACTTACTGGACATGACTTTGGCTAAAGTAGACATGTACACACAGGACTATCTGCTCACTACACCGCGCCACAGTCCGGTCATGTGATTCCGGGTGGCGGATTGGTTTTCAAAATAAGAGACCTTCTTGATTTAACATAAAAAAATAAATAAAGAGTACTAAAAAATATTGACTGTTTTGAAATCGAAAGTGTTATTTTTAGGTGAGTTGACAATATAAATTTAAGCTTATGAAAAACTGAGGTCGTTAAACGTGAAGATTTAAGGCGGTGTAACGTCACAGGGGGTGGGTCGATTCAGCACAAGATCGTCATTATTATTCACTTTTCTGGTTAATAAACAATAAAAATGATGTAAGGATCTCAGTGGCTCTGCTCAGTAATAACGTTCCTAAATATAACATGTATTTCCAAGTAAAAAAAATAAAAAAATAAGATGAACTAGCATTAATGAACCTCAGCGATTAAAAAATAGGGGGATTACTCAGGGTACACAAATAGTGTCAAACCTTCCACTGCAGAGAGAATAGCTAAGCTATATATAGGAAAGGAAAAACAAAAATATTCAAAAGGAGGACTGTGACCCTGTTTGAAGTATATAAAGGATTAAGATTTTTAAATGTTTTTTCTCTGGACATAAAACAAATAAGTTGCTTTTTGCTTGCTTCTTGTTTTTTGCTTATTTGACTAATATGATAAACTAAGAAAAATATATTTTGCAGAATAATACTAAAGTAAATGAAGAAAAAATTAGTGTGGGCCATGATTAAAACCACAATTAATTTTGTTCAGGTTTTGAATAATTTTTAGTCAAAGATTTAAACAGCAAAAAAAATTAGGATGAGAAATTTTCCTCCAGGCTGTTAGAACAGGGGCGTGTCCAGAGGGGTGGCATGGGGTCATACCACCCACCCCTGCTGTCTTACTGACTTACCAACGTCTTACAAAGTCAGCACAGGCAGGACTCACGGAGAAAGGTAATTTAGTATACATGCTTACAAACTTTTAAGGTTTCATTGTACTTGTACTTTAAGTAATTTCACATTACATTACCTTCTACTTCTATTGGACAATATTTTCAATGCAAATAACGTACTTTCTACTTGATACTGTTCATCTTAAGGCTGTAGTTTAACATTTTATTTTGCAATACTTTTGTTAAAGCCTTGAATTAAGGCTGAGAGTTTCACTTCAATCACATCTTGTTTACAATCCACTTTGCTGTACAGAAAAAATTAAAGTTAATGTCCAAAAACCTTTGGTCACAACTGCATGTCAAATGCTGTTTCACAATGAGTGTGTCCAAACGTGCAGTCAAATAATCTCCATTTATTAAAAACAGAAATGCTTAGAAAATAACAGCAGTACAGTAAGGTGCAAATTACATTTGAGACATGTTGCATTCTGGACTAGTGGTTGACAGCCTGATCCAGTGACGTTACAGAGAATGTAAAGACTCCCAGTCGAGGATGTTCCAGTCAATGGGAAAATATCAGAAAAGCACAACAACGCATGGATTACACAGGAATGCTTCAGACTGGAGGGAGGGTCGGGAACAGATTTTGTCTTGAATTCTACTTTGCTCATAGTTTAAATGTGCTTTTCAGTCTGAGAAAGGGGCCAATGCCCTCTGGGCTGAAGTTTAAACTGCAACTGTCACACTGGAGGTCTCTGTGGGAGGCTGAACACACAACTAGACTTCAAAGCAAATAAATAAGCAGGAAGAAAGCAAGAATGAGTCCAAGCAGATTTCATGACTAAAGAATAAGATACGGCGATCGAGGGGGGCGTGGCAATTCTGAAACAGACCAATCGCACATTAGTGTGACACCCATGTGGAGCTGTTAAAGCATGCAAAATAAAACCGTTCAGCCGAACCTTAAACACCACCGCTCTACGAACAGAACCGCGATTTTAGAGGATCTTCACGCCACTGCTGGTGCCCATATCGCACGTCACAGGCATGAGGCCGAAGGCAACAGTGGCAAGCAAACTGAAACTGCTCAGTATGGACTGCAGACTGCTTAACACAGTATATGGTTTTAGCTAATACATGAGACAGACAGAGATATATATTTATATATAAATATGGATGCACCGATTATGAAATTGGATACTGATGTTACAAAAAAATTTGGCTGATAGATGACGTTTTTCTTTTTCCTCTTATGTTGCCTTTTTCCCAGGGAAACAAATCTTCACCCTGTAAAAATAATTTTTATTTTTTTAAAGCTTTTCATCACTTTGGAAATTAAGTCAGCACGAAAAATCCTGTGACAGCACAGATGAACACTGGGGCCTGTAAGTGGGAAACATCCATCAGAAGTCAACAGCGGCCCATTTATCAGTGTAGTCGTGATAACTTCACATCAGCGGTTCTCAAACTTTTTGTAGCACGCCTGCCACTCAAAAACATGAGACGATCAATAGCAATAAAAAAAAAATCTAATCTGAATTTTAGTGAAATAAATGTCACCACAACCACACCAAACTCTTGTCTACTTTTGTACTTTCAAAAAAAATCATACTCATCCACGGTGGATTAACCCCATGTTTCCCCCCTGGTCATAATCACCTGTGGATCTGTGCACCACAGTTTGAGAACCACCTGTGCTGCTCTTCTATTCTGTGTGGACAGAAAAGTTGTTCATGTGGGTCAGAAATGAGATCAGCTTTTTGTGCACCGTGAAAACCGTCTTTAAAGTGGACTTCATATGCTTTTACTTATTTCCTGTCATACACGAATACTAAACATATGAAACATGGCCACACTTTCAAATAATCACATCAGCTATGTCCGCGTAATCCCCATAAGCCCAAGCTCAGACTTCCGACTGCTCTCAGGGCTCGGGGTTACACACTTTGACTTGTATGATGTCAAAGAGACCACATCAGTGCTGTTCGGGGGCCAATCAGAATACAAGTTGCCTTAAAAGAGGAGGAACTTTAGACAACAGATGAACTGAAGCTGGAGGACAACATAAATAAGGATTATTCTGCACTGCCAGTCATGCAAAGCTACTCTAGTTGAATCCAAAAATAAAAATAGAGCTGCAAATGAGCATATCAGGTCCATTCCTTTCAAACCTCTGCAGCTCGTTAGTGTGATGTTTTCATTCTCCCTAATGTTTCAGCCTTCTGGATATAATTTACTCATCGGGGGAGCGGGGGATGTCATTCACATGGTGAATCTGACTGGGACGAGAAAATACTGAGGTGCTCATAATGTAGTCCAGAAAGGCTTTCTGGGAGCTACATCAGACTGCTATGAGATGAGGTTAATCAATTTTCATAAAACCAGAAAATCAGAAAGAAGGGGAACTTCAAACCTGGCAAAGTTTACAAGTTTCACTGCATATTCTCTCAGGATATGCTTTCAAAATGACATTGCAAAGGTCTGTATACAGAGCAGTTTACACAATATATATATACACATTACATATTTATAAACTAACCGCCAAATAGTTTATATTTAAGGCTGCCTGCTGGAAAAGTAAAGTTATCAAAAACAGTTACTGCAGTAGGAAATCTGCTTCATGTGCCAGTACTGCTTTTCTGGGGTGGGGGTGTGCATCGTTATGTCCGAGCTGGCTGACTCATGCTGACCAGATGATAGTTAAATCTACGCAACATGTTACGAGAAACTCAATACTGCTCACATCAAAAGAATGGGTCATCATCAAAATGCTCAGGTGGAAAAGAAAAGGTCAGTCACGTGTGGATGAAAGAAGTTCGCCACTGGTCGGTCAGTACGCTACGTTAAGGCCAGCGGGAACTCATCAGAGTGGAGCTCCTCTGTAATGAGATCCCCTTTTATACTAACAGTAGAGAAGAACATACACTACAACCAATATTTCTTTTTAAATAAGTATAATATAATGGTTGGATGACAGCGGAGCACCTAAATATTTCAACACTCGCAGCCTGGCTCACAGGTCTGCAGTCAGCAGTGTGCCCACATGTCCCAAAGACAGACACACGGGGCTTCACAGTCAACACTGCACTGGGATCTGTCCAGGAGGGAGAGTAGATTTCACCGGCGGAGCCTCTTCCTACAGTTTGTATTAATCTCCCAAAACGAGCTCACCACCACCATTTATGAGCTCTCCAGGGCATCCAGGACTTTCATGATCTGCTGCTTGATGACCTTCGTGGCATCGCCCGCATTGGGAATCAAATATCTGAGACAGAGAAAAAGACATTAGCTGAAAGGGAAAATGTTAATAAATCGTAAAGCCACTACTTTAAAATTCATGTCTGATTAGTTTTTCATCTGCGTGCAGACAAGCACCTCTCAACCACTGAAATCTCCACTCCAGCTGAATTGTTGGTTCCAAACTTGAACGTGATCAGCTCTGGGTGCTTCTTTTTGGATGTGATCTTCACCACTGAGTTCAGCGCTTGTCTGGACTGGATGTAAGCAAAGCCCTTCCTTGTGGCGATCTCCCTCAGGCAGTACATGTGAGTGGCTGTGATCAACAAATGACTGGAAACACAAAAGAAGAATCAGTGTTAGGAGTTAATGTTTAATAAGTGGCCGCAGCGCTTGCTTGTTTATTCGTTTCTCATTGCACATCGAAGCCAAACTCGTCCACCCTTGGACCAAGGCCAGGAAGATGGTGAAGGACCTCAGCCATCCCAACAACAGACTGTTCTCTCTGCTGAGGTCAGGAAAGCGATTCCGCTCCCTGAAGACCAACACAGAGAGACTGAGGAGGAGCTTCTTCCCGCAGGCGATACGGTCTCTCAATCACACCACCACACAGTACTGACCCACACATACAGTTCTTACACACACACTGGACTTTCTGGACATTGTTTTCACTTCATCACTTAAATCACTTTAAGCATATTTGCACTGCACAAGACATAATGTGGATTGCACAACATGGACATTATTTCTTCATGTCCATTTAATACTTGCACAGCTGCTGTTATTGTGTTATTTATTTATTTATATATTTATATATATATATATATATATATATATATATTTATATATTTATATATATATATATATATATATATATATATATATATATATATATATATATATATATAATTTTTTTCATTCATATTCATATTTGCCAGTACCCGCTAGAAAAGCTGTGATCAGGTACCCTGCTGGGGTAATAGGCTGGCCAAAGGAGGAGATAGAAGCCACTGACATAAAGACAAGAAAGCTCCTTACCATGCATGGAGGGTTTCACCCCAAGTCCAGCACCCTGAGGCTGTACGCTAAGCGGAAGGAAGGGGGCCGGGGACTGGTGAGTGTCAGCACCACAGTCCAGGATGAGACAACGAACATCCAAGAATACATTGGGAAGATGGCCCCAACTGACCGAGTGCTCAGTGAATACCTCAGGCAGCAGAAACCCAAGAAAGAGGAGGGAGACGAGGAACCATCATGGAAGGACAGGCCCCTGCACGGTATGTACCACCGGCAGATAGAGGAGGTGGCTGATATCCAGAAATCCTACCAGTGGCTGGACAAAGCTGGACTGAAAGACAGCACAGAGGCACTAATCATGGCAGCACAAGAACAAGCTCTGAGCACAAGATCCATAGAGGCTGGGGTCTATCACACCAGGCAAGACCCCAGGTGCAGGCTGTGTAAAGATGCCCCAGAGACAATCCAGCACATAACAGCAGGGTGCAAGATGCTAGCAGGCAAGGCATACATGGAACGCCATAACCAAGTGGCCGGCATAGTGTACAGGAACGTCTGTGCCGAGTATAACCTGGAAGTCCCGAGGTCAAAATGGGAGATGCCCCCAAGGGTGGTGGAGAATGACCGAGCTAAGATCCTGTGGGACTTCCAGATACAGACGGACAAAATGGTGGTGGCTAACCAACCGGACATAGTGGTGGTAGACAAACAGAAGCAGACGGCCGTAGTGATCGATGTAGCGGTTCCGAATGACAGCAATATCAGGAAGAAGGAACACGAGAAGCTGGAGAAATACCAAGGGCTCAGAGAAGAGCTCGAGAGGATGTGGAGGGTGAAGGTAACGGTGGTCCCCGTGGTAATCGGAGCACTAGGTGCGGTGACTCCCAAGCTAGGCGAGTGGCTCCAGCAGATCCCGGGAACAACATCGGAGATCTCTGTCCAGAAGAGCGCAGTCCTGGGAACAGCTAAGATACTGCGCAGGACCCTCAAGCTCCCAGGCCTCTGGTAGAGGACCCGAGCTTGAAGGATAAACCGCCCGCAGGGGCGTGCTGGGTGTTTTTTTTATTTTTTTATATTTCTTCATACATTCTTATATATTTCTATACTGTGTATTTTGTTGTACAGTTATTTTATTTTCAACTTTAATTTATATATTTTATCTTATTTTATTCCTTCCTAGTTAAATTTACCCTTTTTAATTTTCATATTTATTTCCTATCTTATTCATAGCCTTTTCATTTTTCTTTAGGTCACGAGCAGTTGTGTAAGCATTTCACTGCATATCGTACTGTGTATGACTGTGTACGTGACAAATAAAATTTGAATTTTGACACCCAGGGAAGGATGTCAAAAACTGTGCTCAAGAAGCCAAAAACATACTTTCACCTCAATGGGAAGCATCACGATTTCAGTGAAGAAAATTAAATTATCAAGAAATGTTAGTCATTCACATTTTCTCCTCTTCTTGCAAAGACATACACTTTACTTTGAAAATCCTGAGAGTTCCCAGGACACTTGCAATGAGTTTCTTAATATTCAGTCGATTAATAGGGCTGTGCAATATGACCAAAACCTCATATCCCGATATCAGACATCTATCGTCCGATAACGATATAAATCACAAAAATGTAACATTTTCTGTAAAGTCTGTGAATCTCGGGCAGCTCGACTTGTGTGAAGTGTTTCCAGCTGTGCGTCATGTAGCTGGAGTCGAGTGTTTTAACCGATGCATGAAACGATACATTTTTAGACATAAGTTTTAACGGCCGCCATTTTCTTTGTGAGTATTTATTACACGGCGTGCTGCGGGGAAAAGCCTGTTCTAACGTTTGAGTCTAAGGTTTATTTTTTAGCACCTGGCGGCTCTTTTTTACTTCTCATCCGTAAATAATCTGCTCTTTCACGTGATTCAGTTTATTTTGAAAAGTCTCAACGGGATCTTGAGCTTTATTGTGAAAGGTTTACGTGGAACATAAACAAGCGGACACGCGAAGGTGTTACCGTCGTTGTTGCTAAGGACAACACATAAAAACAGGCGCTTGTCCGTCAGCAGTGTGGTTATATAAAATATAAGAGAAAGAGAGAACTTTAAGAAATGAATATAGCCACTACAGTGACCATCAAAACCATGACAAATATTGCTGTAAACAGTTTATTTTGCCACACCACGAAACAAACGATAGCGTAAAATGAAACGATAGACGTTTTTATATCGTCGTCCGATATATATCGTTATATCGAACAGCCCTATCGATTAATGCTGTCAAATTTAGTCAAATGCAGCAAGACATGTGGGATGGTATTTTATAGCGCAGATGGATAATGATCCAAAGCTTCCTGCAAAGCCAACCCAAGAGTTTCTGAAGGAAAAGAAATGGCCAAGTCAGTCACGTGATCTCTTTTCAGTTACTGAAGATAAAACTGAAAGCAGAAAGTCCCATAAACAAGCAGCAAGTGAAGGCAGACGCGGTAGGCGTGGCAGAGGAAACACAGGATTTATTGATGTTCATGGGTTCCAGACTTTATCCAACTATTAAAAACAATCCTTGTATTTAAACGTATGTTAGCTTGTTCAATTAATTTGGAGCCTCTGAAAATCAGGAACTATGTTCAGGAAGCAGTGAAGCACCTTACCTTAGTATTTAAAGACTTCAACCTGCCCTTATTATGGCTGCCATGCAATATGCTTCAAGGTCACTGTACTCATTTAAAACGTTTCCTAAACAAAACTGACAGCTTACCTGGGGAACATGTGACCCGTTTCTTTCACCTCGTTACATGGAATATGATGTTTTACATCAGGTTTGTTTATCCAGGTCTGAATGTTGACAATCTCCTTCCGGTCATCATCAGATATGGAGGAACTGTCTATCTCATCTGGCAGGAAGATCAGATGGAAGTAATCATTTTGTTCTTCAAAATAAAAGCCCTCACAATGCTTAAATATTTCACAAAATAATACCCTCTTCTAATTGTAATCTGTGTTAGCTGTAATTTTACCTGTATCGTACTCTTCTTCATCAGCAATACTGAACACAGGCTTCACTCCCCGGTAAGGTTTGCCGACGCGGTCGCTGCTGCTCACATGCCTGATTACAGAGGGCAACAAGGCAGGTCAGAGCATTATAGTCACACTAGATAATTATACATTAAGTGCATTAAACAGTTTGCACACAAACATCAATGGCATGAAGACCTCCAGCCTGCAGTAAAAAAAAATATTAGCCCACTACTGCCACAGGTTGTGCTGTTAAATACAAAAAGGAAGAGGTTAAACGAGACATTTCTAGCTCGACATCTGGGTTACAGATTAGTGGTTGTATGATATTCAGGGCTATTTAAAGCAAATTATAGTTTATTTTATGGTTTTGCATAGCCCTGACTATCATCTGAAAGAACTATAATGAAATGGAAAGACAGACTTTTCAGTGCATCTCCAAGCAAACAAAGGTGAAGTCAAAGGCCTCGGTGAGTTAGACTAGAAAACGACGACCTTGTGGATGTAAAGATGACTCAATGCTTCCTAAAAGGCTGGAGCAGCTCCGACAGTGCAGACAAAACAGCAGTTTTATGTTGTTAGTGAAAGCATGAAGAGAAATTCTAAGAAACGGTATCTCATAGACAGCCTGCTGCCCGTACTGTATGGGAACGTGTGGTGTTGTTACATGAGTGTAGGCAGGTGTAGGCGGAGATGCTGATACTAAGCATGCGTTAAAAGTCTCCAAAATCCTGGGAGTGGTGCGGGTCTACAGCCAGTGGGCATGCCAGTGATAAACATCTGGATGTTTGGGAGCTCTTACCGATCTGGAATCACCTTCTCTGGCCAGGGTAGATTGAAAGATATTCTATTATGGGATAAGGCACAAGGAACTTAATTTCATGACAGGAAATATGGAAAAGCAAATATGGTGTTTTCAGTCAGGTGTAAATATGCACTAAACCCAAACTAGCAGGATGTCAAAAAACGGTCAATTTGAACTGTTCTGGTAGAATTTCATCTGAAGAGGGATCAGTTGGCTCTCAGAAGGCGCTCTGGTACTTTGGTTTTTAGTATTTGATATGTGAGAAGAATCACAAACTTGATTTTTTTTCAGTGTTATAATATTAATTTGCATTCTGTTATTGTAGCGAACTGTATGATTTACACAGAAAATTGAGAGTGTGTGTTGCAGTGTGAGCTTCAGTGGTGAATGTTTTGAGGAACTAGTTTCTCACCTGTCGACGGGGGCAGAGGTATTCTCAATGAAGCTGATCATCTTCTCCTTAACATTGACCGACTTGGACTTGAGAGCAAATGTCATTTTGTTGACCAGGGACTTCACACCTTTGCTGTCTCCAGGGCCGCTCAGAGACTCTCCCTGTATTCATGGAAAAATGTAACAATCCGTGCCATCAGACAGAAGATCTCTCTTAACACCTCCAGTGTGGAGCATATTGTGATGTTTATGTCCTTTATGATAAAGGGGGTTGGCTGGCTCCCCTAACTTCTTACATCAGCTGAGCTGAGGCTGCTGTGAGATCCAGATGTGCTGACGATCCAGTGGACGTACGAGGAGTCAAGCCCCTCGACGTTCATGTCTACCAGGTGCTGCTGAAGAGCTGGAAGTACACGTGTCTCTGTGAATTTTAGCTTTCACAATTTTCTGTACTGCAGTTGTGACCAAAAGACAGATATATAAAAATGTGGATGTGTACAAGTTTCTCAGAAACATATCTCTCTCTATCTATCTACCCTATATACATACATATATGTACAAGAAATGAATATAGTATTTTAACTTTATTTCATGCTAAAAAATGATGATGGATTTGTCCAAACAAGATCCTGACAAATCACTGACAGCCACTGCTGCATCACCTCACCGATGTAACCATTACAAAAACTATAACTTACACATACACGCAAAAATAGGCCTCTCCATGTTCATATTACTTCTCTGTGTGTATGCAGACTAATGTGCTTGTCAGTATTGTCATTTTCCTACTCACCCATAAAACCTCCTTTTGCGATGCTGACATACTCTTTGTTTTTCTGTAACAGAAAGCTTGAAATTAGCCGATCTGCTAGAATATCATCCATAATATTGCAACACAAAGATCACAAAATCATTTGTTTTGCCAAACAAGGTCACACAATTCTCATTTTTCCAGTTAAAACTTCCAGTGATTACTACTTTTTTTAAAGCATGAATTATAATGACTTTCCTGCTTCTGCTTCGTTTATTTTATTTTATAAGCAAACAGAGATTTTGACAGTTTGAAAAAATCTAAAGGAAACGTTTGTAATCGTTATATATGGATCCCACTTTCACAGCTCACCTGCAGGAAATGTGCCAACACCATGTTCATGTACATGTCTTCCTCTTCTCTCCCGCTGCCCATGAAGCACAGGTGCTCTCCGCTGGCGATGGACCCCGACTCTAAAGACTGCTTCTGTGTCTCCAGGAGGGACTTCACAGAGAGTGCAAACTCAGATGGGTTCTGGAGCATCTGTAAGAAGACATAAAGCTTGTTTTATATTCGTTTACTGCAAATATATTTTTCAACAAATCCCTAAAGCCCCTGTCCCTCACCAGGTCTGAGTCCAGGTGGAAGGCTGTGGACAGATGGCCAGCATTGTACTGCTCTGCAGGCCGGCAATCCACCACGAAGAAACGTACCCCATCCTAAAAAAAAAAAAAAAGAAAAAGTCCAGTTTCCTCACATCCTCTTTCTTCCTTAAACTCACAGGGCAAACTTGAGAACAGTTAATAATTTCCCACTCAAAGTGTCACTGACCTGCTGCAGCTGGTTTGCCTGCAGGATTTCAGGGACAGACACAGGGAGGCACAATGCCTGACTGAGGTCAGTGTCCTCCTCTTTGAGAGCCACCAAACTGCTACCAAACAGATTCTGATTCATCTACAGAAACAGACAAAGGGAAACAAACAATGAGGTTTTTTTAGATGCTGCCGTTGTCTCTTTGTTTATATTCAAGCACTGCTCAGTTTTTATTTGCTTCACCTTTCTGAGCGACAGAGGGGTTTTGCTCTGGTAATACTGGGCCAGTGAAAACAAGTCTTCAATGTCCTCAGACTCCAGGAGAGAAGGAGACGCTTCCAGCATTTCTGGGATGACATTTTTTTCCCCACATTTAATTACATTAAAAAGACGTTCAAAAACTGTACAAATGAGAAGAGAGGAACAAACTCACTGATAATGTCCTCTTTGCTTTCTCCCTCTTGTGTAAGTATGGTCTCTCTGAGGATACAAACAAAAACAAACTTTCAGAGCTGGCACAAACAGCCACGAGCTGGATTATCTTTCTGGCTGCATACTTGGCATTGACGAGGATGATAAGCATGAGAAAGAAGATGAGAAAAGGGTCCGCCTGCTGGAGGTACGAGTCCCACAATGTCTGGGTAACTTCAGGAAGGCAGTGGCTTGAAAACAGACTACCCAGCTGTGGAACAGAGACAAACACAGACGCATCGTTTGCCATGGCCACATGAAGAGCAGTGTTACTTGAGCTCTAGAGCTGCACAGGTGGAGAGTAGCTGATGAAAAAATATGGAGTAAATGCATGTGAACGAATATCACTTCTGCAGGGGTAAAAATGCTGGTACCAACTTTTATTTCACCAAAATTGAAGCTGTATGCCGTTAATTGTTTTTGACTGAATCTTTTTCTGAAATGGGGCAAAAATGTTGTAAAACTTATTTAACATGAGGCAACATACCCAGTTGATGGCATAGGAGTCTGGTGTGATCTTTTTGGTGTCCAAGAACGAGCACAGCTCTGGCTCGTGATACTGCAGCAGTAGTCTGTACAGGTGGAAGGGTCGGCCTTTGGGCACACAGTCCCTGAAACGGGAAAGCTTTTACAGTCAAAGCCTGCGGGTCTGTGTGAGTGGGGTGAAGGGGACAAGGAGGCTGAGATGACTCACCGAGGGATGTATTTGTTCATGATAGCATAGAAGCAGTTGTAGAGGTCGCTCCGGGGTAGATGAAGCCCCAGCAGCGGTTTGAGCAGGTGCGGCCAGCTGAGCTCAGGGGTGAAAGTGATGTTACGCGACTTGCAGTAGAAAGTGATGACTGACTCAACGTCGGACACCATTTCACTCCTCTCTTCCTCTGACACTGCCAGCTGGTCTAAACATGGGACACACGGAGGGGGGTCGGCAGTTTTAGTTATCTTTTCCAAATAGGTCAAGTTTTTTTTTTCCTATTGATGCATTAAATGATGTCATTATTATCAGATTTCTATTCAATTGAATCTCTCCCCATAGTTTCACGTCAGCATATAATCTAAACTTGTGACAGCCGTTCATGCTCACAGCTCCGTACTCCTTTAAATAAATGACGGGACTTTTGGTTTGAATTTCAAATTAGAGGAGGGTGTGACAAAGACTGGAGGGGAGGGGAGCTATTCTACTGAACAAGAAGGGAAAAAAGTACAAAGTTAGAGCAGGCTAGATGATTCACGAGGCTACCCCGATGGTATAACTCCCCGTTTTTTTCTATCTAATGTAGGAAGTGGTAAATAAACTCCTCTGCATCTCTTCAGCAGCAAGAGTGCTGCTCCACTGAGGCGTTTTTGCATTATGGAGGGCGGACAATGCTACCACAACAAGGAAGCGTTAGTATCCTCCCACACCAGCATCGGAAACTCACAGGAACATGATAGGAAACTGAGATTAGGGAGAAGATTTAAACCTTTAAAGAAAGTATTTTTAAACCAAACATAACATTTCTGGAGGATCATCAGGGCTTCAGAAGTCTTAGCAGTAGATCACCAACATCACACAGGCACAAACTCTCATATTCAGCCCATTAGCAGCGCATCATATCAGACAAGAGTTGCAATAAGATAAACTGCAAACAGCAGATCGATGTTAATACTAAATACTTTGTGTTTTGTAGACGGTCGTCTCAGAGCCAGCTGCACACAGAGACCAGTGCTATTAGTCCAGAGCAACTCTATTTAATGAAAATGAGCTTTTAGTTTCTTTTCTGACTTAAAGATAAGACCTAACATGCTTTATGAGTTAATAATCCAAAGAGTTCAAATATGTGAATTTTATCCCTAATTTTAAAAATAAATCTCATCTAAGCCGAGCTTGTTTTTCCCCCCACAAATATCCAACTTTAAACTCAAACAGCCTATAATTTTTTTTTCTTGAATTTTAGCCCCTTAACCTCACCAGCCAAACCCAGTGGATCTTAAATGTTGAGATATGGAGCCAAAAAACAAAATAGAGCAAAATTCCTGACACAAATAATGCACTGACTTTTACTGAACTAAAAATTTATTCTCAAGTTGGATGTGCCAGAAAACACTTGAGAAACTCACTGCAAATCCAAAAGTCAGGACTGTGTCAACGTATTCAGAGGCACCGACATTTACTCACCGATCAGCTGCTGACTCCGGTTATGAATGAGCTTCTGTTCTGGTAAATCGAGGACACCGTCCCAGGAAGCCAGGCTGTCGCCTTTTCCGGAGACATTGAGAGCAATCTGCAAAAACAAAACAAGGATTCAGTGCTGAGCACGGGGAGAAAAGGAGACCTGACATTCAGGAAATAAAGACTGATCTGCTATAAGTGGCCAAAATCTCACTGCACTGATGGACAACAAATTCATACACATGAAGAAAATACTGTAGAAGCTGCTGATATTATTTTTGGAACATTTTGAGAGAAAAAAAACGAAATTAATTTAAAAAAAAATCTCTGCACCCTCTAGTTCAGCGGTCCCCAACCCCCGGGCCTCGGACCGGTACCGGTCCGTGAGTCGTTTGGTACCGGGCCGCGAGAGTTGAGGCTCAGGTGTGAAATGTCTGGTTTTCAGGGTTTTTATCGGTTTTCAGTGTTATTTTGTTATCGTTTTTATCGTTTACTCTGTTTTCCTGGGCCTTTTCGCGTGTGTTATGAATAAATCTTCTTTTTTTCGGTACCAGTACTGGTTTTATTTTGTTGTATTTATCCGCGACACCTTAAAGGCCGGTCTGTGAAAATATTGTCGGGCATAAACCGGTCCGTGGCACAAAAAAGGTTGGAGACCGCTGCTCCAGTTTACCCCAGTACAGCTGCAGAGCGATGAACAGGTAAAACAGGCTTTGAAAAGTAACAAAGTGGTAAAGATACGTTTCTTCATGTCTCCCTTAGGGAGGCCATATTTACTCACCGACAACTTTGAAAGTTCATTTGATATCTTTAGATTTTTTATGAGCAGTCATTTTCATACCTCCAGGCTGTAACATGGAAACCACACGATTACAGACTTTTCATTCTTTTCTTTTTTTTCAAACACACAACCACAGAGTTATCAAGTTGAAGCTGCAGGAATGAGAAGACCATAGTGAACGCTCCAGATTGCAGCATCTGCTTTGATGCGAAGGTTGTACCAGTGTGTTGTGTTAAAGAGAAACCTGACCATGAAGGGAATGCAGTTGATTAACTGGTCAATCTGCGTTCCCACTCTCACTTATGATCAGAATGAGACTGCAGATACAAATGGTAGAAATGAGCTTTCTTCTTTTTTCCTGCTCTAGGGGAGCTTTTTGAGGTAATCTGGGCATCTGACCAGGATACCTCCTGGACATGTCATATGTTTTAGGCATGTCCAACTAGGACATGACCCTCAGGCAGACCCAGGACTCCCGGAGGAGCTAAAGAAAGTGACTGGTGAGGAGGAGGTCTAGGAATTATGGCTTAGACATGCTATCACAAAACAGACGCCCACTCCACAGAGTTGTTATATTCAGGCTTGTGAAACAGGTTGTTTAAAATCAGAATCCATTACTTTGTTTTGGTAAATGGAGTGCTTAGCTTTAAAAATAAATAACTATTATATAACATATCAATCAAATGTAAATGTCTGGCCCGTGATATTTTTTGTCATTTCACGTGTGGCCCAAGTGAATTTCAGTTTATAGTCTATGACTTATACGATGATTAATGGAGCAAAGTGCAAATTTTTACTTTTAGGTCCGAATGTTTTCAGAATTTGACACAAACAAAACTACACCTACTTTATTCTCATTTTTAAGGTTTTCCTAAAGTGAAAAAAGAAATCTTGCATCTGCTCTCCTGCACTGATAAACACTTTGTGTTTGATTTGACTTTAAGCATTATTTGAACTTTTTTATAATAAACCAAATTATTCAATTTTATGAGGTGTAAAATTAAAGGCTCTCTGAACTTTACACAGTGACTAAAAGGTCTCCTAATGATATTATCAAACAGCCTATTATCAGACACAATAAACATCCCATTCAAAGCTGCTTTACAACTGGGTGCAGCCGATGACGTGTCTTTTCACAGGCTGGTATTTTGCATGCGAAGCCAAGACGAGTCAGTCACCTATAAGTAGCATCATTATTGTCATCCACATGCTTGACATACAATACTGACTCTTGTTATGTGATGTAAGACATAACTGAAGTCTTTTCTTTGGGTGTGCCAATAAGGGATGATCCAGTCTACTCACACCTTAACGTAAGAATGCTTGCCTTCTGTCCACAGACGTACAAAGTATGTTGTACATGTCCAATAACTGTTTGAAACCACAATCTAACTGCTGCAACGTTCTCACCTTCCACATCTTGGCCCTGTGTTCAGCTGACTGCTCCTGGACCTGGATGGTGCCCCTCTCCATCTCCATGTCTGAGCCACCAGAGTCAAGAGCGTCAATGAGATCCTGGTCCCTGAAGAGTAACGAACGGCACAGTTACAATCCCACAAAATATAAAGATAAAAGTTCATAGGCTGAAAACAAAACATAAGATTTGAAGAGTTCATTTTAAGGTAAATTATTACACCAAGGTTCAGAGTAAACCCATGCAAAGGCTCACTGATGCAGAAACAATATTATTACTAATAATACCACTATAAACGACAAAACTGCCAATCTTCAAAATTGTGCTGTACTGTCCAGCACTACGTTTTATTAAGTTCATACATCCATCTTCCCGAGGGGGCTGCAGTGTATGTTACAGAGCAAGAGACAGGTTGCTAGTTTGTCGCAAGGCTAACAAAGACATACAGACAATGTTTACACCTATGGGCAATTTAGAAACAGCAGTTAACTGGTGAAGCGAGAGTAGTAATCACACAGAGAACATGCAAACTCAAAGAAAGACAGGGTCAGATGGTGGATTCAAATCCATGACTTTCTCGCTGTGAGGCAACAGGGTTAACAACATGCATTATTATTAACTTCATATTTAACTCAATCATTATTCACATCTGTGTAATTATGTAAATTATGTCAGCTTTTACTAAATGCCCTGTGTTGTTTATTGCTCTTAATTTACATCTTAATCTTTTTTTTAAAATACATGTTAATTTAACTCCGCATACAGACAGGTGACAAACTCAAGAGGAAAACAATACAGCAACATCATAAAAGGGGGCATTCACAGCTTCCCTGTGAATCTGTGTGTTGGTTCTCCAAATCTCCAAAGAGATGAACACCATTTTTAGATATTTCCTCATCTGACGTTTTGATGAAGCCGGAGAAGAACAATGTCTAACGCATTTGTTCAAAATCTCCGATGATTGTATGTACACATTTATACATATGTATAAAATCCAGGTCACTTTTATACTCATGGAACTCCTCAGTGACCCGTGCACTGTGACAAATGGCAGTGTCACAGAAGAGGTCTTTCTTAACAAAGTAGAAACATTTCACGATAGATCTGAATGGACACGCACCATTCACACCAACACAGCTACCAGAGCCCTCTCTGCTGGTCTATCGTTCAGGTTTTTCCTTTAATCTGACACATGAAGACCTCTTTCACGATGCCAACCATCTTAATGGCAGCTGCTTTAAAAGTTTTTAGATATAACCAGCACTTTTCTATAAACTCTTTTCTATATTTCAGAGTAAAATAAAACTGGAACAACAGAGTGAGGCTGGGGTAGATTAAAGGGAAGCGGCTGTCCGCCTAAATATTAGCTGTCCGGCTAACATTGCTACTAAACTTCCCACTGAGGCAGAGAAACCGATAAAAATGTAGACTTCGTCACCGAACAGACTTAAGAGCTGTTATTTTATCCGTCTGAGATTGATCGACCGTTAATTTATCAGAACCGGGTTAGCTAATTGTCATGTAGCTGGCTAGCTGGTAAGCAGTAACGTCACCAAACTCCAACACTATTTTAAACACAAAAACTCATCTTTAGTTACTTTACACGGAAATCTGCGACAGAAATCCGACGCGACTGTCTGACAATCGAGACAAAGGCTCCGAAAATATTGACTGAACAACAAATTGTCTCACCAGCTGCCCCGAAGAGCTTCCTCCACGGCATCCGCCATTGTTGTGTTGACGGAGACACGTCAGATGTCGTCAACACGCGCGTTATGCGCGGTGACGTCACCGAACAACGAGGGGTCGAGATTGACAAGTGAAATCAAAGTGCGATAAGAAACTGATGAGAAAACTACTTGTTTGCTTTGATTTTGGGCGCTAAAAGTTAATAATTGATCAACAAACAGAGAAAAACAGAAAACATCATCAACATGTGCTGACCTCAGAGTTTAATCCCAACAACCTTCCTGTGTGATGAAGAAACAATTTACACACAGTGACACGATCCTAAACGTGGGTCAAAGTTTGTGTTTGTGTGAGAAAGTGTGGGACACATCACTAAAGTCAGGAGTCAGAAATTCTTTATATCTCACTTAAAACATAAACATATGCAATCGATGCAAATAGGTTATACATTTGGCTCTGATCGTGTGAATGACAGTTATTTTTATTTGAATGTAAATTTTCCTAACTTCAGATAATCATAAATGGAAACTTAAGTTTGTTTTTTAGATTTTGTGTGGTAGTCTTTGCATATACATTATAGTTGTAAGTATTGTTATAAATGTAAACATGTTTTTTAAATAGTTTTCCTTGTGTGCACCACAACAGCTGATTTTAAATTGAACAATCAAGACTTGTTTGAAATGTTTGTAAATTAAAGCCATTGCCAGAGGATTAGCAGTAATTGTACAGTCGACTTAGGTTCTGTTTCATGGAAAAGTGAGGCCTGTTCTCTTGTTATTCTATAACAAATAACAAAGCAAATAAAACCTATTTTCAAGACAAAATTACAAAAATTGTGTCATGCCCAAATACATATAGACCAGACGACATGAATATTTCTTTTTTCTAATGAACTAATAGTTAAATATTATTTATTCTGCTGCCCATCTTTTCATTTTAGTAGCAATGCATTCACAGATATATATTTTTTCTTGCCAGCATCTGCAACACCTGGAGCCAGATCCTTGGCAAACTGTCAAAGTTGCTGTCACAGCTTTACACAATAAAGAAATATAGAAAATTTAATACAGAGTTTGTAACATAAGTCAGTATTAAACTACTTCACTGTTATATCCTTACCTCCCAAACAGCTGTTCCTAAAATATTTCTGCACATAATTACTGGTATACTTAAATACATATTAGAGAGCAAACACCATCACACATTTTGACTCGAATAATAACAGAAAGTTGCTCTTAATGAAATGTTAAATTGTATTTCTTGTCTGGGGAAATATCACAGTGATGTTTTTTATCAATCCAATGTAATATCAGTAGGATGTCCTGATATCCAGGAGCTGCTGTCAGTGGTCAGACATCCAAATATTTTAGGGGTTTCAACTTCGTCATGGAGCAGCAGTCCCAAGAGTCCACATTCATATTTATGGTGCCAGAGCTTTACCCTAAAGCATCTGAAAGGTCACGCTTAAGTGTTTTAATAGATTAGCAATTTTAAAATGGCCCCTCAGAAAAAGATCTAAAAACAGCCCTGTCTTCATAAAATCCCTCACAGGAAAGTTTGCACAATTCCTATTAAACAGATCTGGGAAGGTCAGCTGTGAGGCCTTTTAGGAAATACTATGAAATGACTCTATAGTCTGTTCAATAGACATATCTTTAATACTTACGTGTGCTACTTAGCAAGAAAATCAGAAAAACTGTAAAATTCTATCAAAGTTTCAGATAATCAGAACGAAATTTAGTTTCTAACTACAGGGGTTTAAAAACAATGTGCTGCACAATCTGGGTGAACAGAAATGATCAGATGTAAAACTCATTCCAAGAATTATAACTTTATTAGGACTCATTCTTTCACTTTGGTCACCACACGTATGGTAGATGCAGAATGTCAGTGATATCAAACAGCCAAAATCTAGTTCACATCCATGTTCTGAAGGTTAAGTAAATATGGTTTTAGTTGGAGTCCGTCTCACCAGCTGCAGCTCAAAATGCATGATTTGGTTCCTTGGCATCACCACACATGCAGTGATAGTGTACTGGGGGTGAGACTAATGAATGTCACAGAGAACGGGAGCTTTTTGTTGCATTTTTTTTAAAATGCTCCAGACGTACAATCATCAGTGGTGCACAGATGCTACTTGAGAACCAAACCACACACCGTACCAAGAGATTCTCAGAGCTGCATAGGCTGGAGACAATAAGGCTCGGGTTGTTTGAAAAGGAGAGATGAAAAAAGCAAATTAGAATTAAACCACCGTGTTAAGTATTCAGTCAAAAGTAAAAGGAAATGTAGCATGAAGAAGAAAAAAAAAATCACAGAAACTATAAAAAGAATCAGGTTTCCCAATTTACATGAGCTGGGGAAAAACCACTAAATACCCTTCTGACACAAGAGGCAACTTCTTTTAAAAAAAGAAGAAAAAAAACTAAAAACAAAGTTGGCTAAGTTTGTCTAATCAGTGTTCTGCAAAAAAACAAAAGCCTCAAAAAGGGTTTTCCTAGTGTTCAAGACAGCACGAGCATTGCATTTACATTAATTTATAAAGTGAACATGCTGCACGAAGTATATAAAAAAGCAAACAGGCAATCCCACCATTTAAAACGAAAGAAAAAAAACTTTGCCTAAACTCTGTAGGCTTGTATCCTGGGATCAACTCCAGCATTTCAATACAGACATTGTACATTTGACTATAATTTTAATCTTGCATTCAGAACTGATACTGTATGTTACAATATGGGAGTAGGTGGACACAAACACTTTAGATCAGCATCAAGTAACAAGTGAACAGTCCATTGGAACTATAAAGCTCTCACAGTATTGTCTGTCGATTTAAAAGTGTCTCCAAACCCTTGTGGGTTCAACAGACTGAACATTTCAATTCTCTCTACATCTTCTGACACGTATACGTCTCACTCATCTACACTTTCCCTCCATAAATGACAACCTTTATTTTCATTCTGAGCCATAAAAAAAAAAAAAAAAAAAAAAGACAATGACGCCATTGTGGAATTAAGTGTCAGCATAAAGGGCGGTGTTGGTTAAAATCCACCCCCCACCCCAGCCACCCCACATCCTGATAAACCACTGAGTCTACCAGAGACCAGGATCATAGCCTCGGTTTGACTTTGAGTACAAATCTGGTTTCCATGAAAATAATCCCCTTCAGTGTGACGTAAACAGTATATATTCAGGGTTTGTCCTTTTTTTCAAATTCCCCCCCATATCATCCAGTATTTATTTTTTAACAAATCAAAGTGAAGTCAGACAGTTGCACTTTTAACACAGTTAGATTCAACAATGAAGACTGAGATTGGCGATCCATTGGCAAAACGGTTACAGAGTCGGAGGTTTCAGCCCGTACTTCCTCGCCACTTCTGTCTGGGCGTAGGCGGCGTCACATAACGAGTACAAGTGGGCCATCTCCATCTCTGACTTCGCTAGGTTAATTGCTTTGTTGAACATCTCGATCGCCTTGTCAAGATTGCCCCTATAAAAAGAAAACACTCCAGTTATACCAAGCACTTGAAAAATGTGTAGATTTGATCATTTTTACCACCACAGGAATTTTTTCCCAGGGACTGTGTTTCCATAGCAGTCATCAGAGTTTTAAGTTCTTGGAGGCATCATCTTACTCCCAAAAGAGTCCCATAATGTAAGATAACTAAGCCGAGTGTGGAGCTGCAGCTACACATTTGGCTGTGAACTGCTGCAGTGCGAGGTGGAGGCCACCACCTGCTAAAGCCAACAGAACCACATCATCTAAGAAAAGCAGAGATGAGATTCTGAGACCGCCCAAGCAGAAGCCTTCCTTCACTTGGCTACACCTAGAAATTCTGTCCATAAGATCATGAACAGAATCAGTGACAAAGTGCAGTCGTGGTAGAGTAACACCCACCAAGAATGAGTTCGACTTATTGTCGGCTAAGCATACCAAGCTCTTGCAACGGCTGTATACAGATCGAATGGCTCCTAGCAACGGGCCAGACAGCCTACGACAGGCGCCAAACACCTTGTGACCACAGCTCAGTACAGCAGCTTCAGCATTGAGGCGCTCCCGATACGCTGAACTGTTGTTTAGGCGAGTGCAGAGGACAGTCAGCACCCGTTCCCTGACCCAAAGGTGCAGGGGAAAAAAAACAAAAAAAAACCTCTTGTCAATCGTGAAAAGCCCCAATTTACAGGGAGCAAGTTGAGGGAATACTAAGATGCCCACCCCAGCCCACAGCCTCCCACCACGGGCAAGTCTAGATTGAGACAGACTGGTTACACGATTACAATATTTCCTATTCCTCCTTTTCCTAACATTAACAAGGGCTCATCCAGACCCAGGAACCTGTCACACCTGAAGTAAGAATCAGATCCTTAAACCGCAAACATGATGTTTGTAACACTTCAACCAGTCTGTTCAAAATGGTACAAATATATTCCTTTAGGGGCAACACAAAAGCACAAAGCGCAGCAGCTGACTGCTTTCTCTCATTTAGTGTTTTATAAAGAAGAAAAATGCACACTATGGGACTCCTAAAAACATCCTGACAGAAATACCAGCATGCTACCATTTTTATCTTTGTACAAGTGAAAACATTACAAAGCAGCAGAGAAATCATCCCTGGGAACAAACACTCACATACTGTGTGACTCACCTTTGAACTTCAATGGTTCCCATGGTTTCATAGGCAAAATCACATTTGTTGTCGATCTCAATTGCCTTACTGATGAGGTCGAGACCCAAGTCGAGATCCTGTTTCCACTGAAGCTGCAACAAACTGCAGACAGAGCAAACAACATGTCACATTTACACAAACAAATCAGAGACATTATATGGATCAATATAGCCACATAACAGGGGAGAAACCCTTACCCCTTGTGGACATATGTTGTAGCATTGTCTGGTTCCAGTTCAATACACTTGTCGTACATTTCATCGGCTTTTCCAAATTGCTGCTGATCAGTCAAAGCCTGAGAAGTACACAGGAGGACTGGTAAAAACGTGCCCACCAGGCATGAAAGCGACACTTTCCCATCCCAACAGGATTATAATGCTTTCACAAAATTACTAAAAATAAATCAGTGCACATATTAACCACATTTCCAAGCAAATGTGGGAAATGTTAAGGATTTATGGCTATTTTGAATACATATCATGAGGAGTTGGCCAAATCAAGATAAGCAGTTTTGTTACAATAAGCTATCACAGAGAAATAGAAGACTGCAAACAAGTATTAAAACAGAACAGAAACACACGGTATTTCTATTTCATGTGTTAATGTAACACTACAGCCTGTCACATTTTGTTTATATCCATCTCCAGCCGAGCATACCTGAGCGTAGAGAGCGTAGCCCTCTGCACATTTTGGAAACCTCCGGATAACATCTTCAAAGCCATCCATGGCTGTCTGTATTTGTGAAATATTACTTCCAGTATATGCTTGTCTGTACTGAAGGACAGAAGAGTCAAATGAAAATGATAAATGGCACAGACAAAAATCACCATATGATCATATAATGAATAGAAATAATTAAACATTTAAGGCAAAATCAGGCAGTTACAGACAGCAGGAACTGGGACGCTCAGACCATTAAGAGGAAACTGAAAGTGATCAGTGAAAAGTGGGATATGCTTGAGGACCAGAGAGCAGGTTTTTCAGGCTTTATCTCAAACATGACTTGCATCCAAACTTTCAAAGACTTCTGGCATATCTTCCAGGTCTCCTCATACCGTTAGCCATTCCTGCTATTTTGGAAAAGTTACCCTAAAATTCTCTCTTCTATTGTGACTTTATATCAGCGCTCCCCAACCTTTTGTGCCATGGACGGTTTAATGCCAGACCTTTAAGCTGTTGCGGATAAATACAACAAAATAAGACGATACGATAATAATACTACAATAATAATAAACGTGACTTCACTGTGTAATTGTGTAACTTTATTAGCAGCGTCCTCCTAAAACGCACCAACAACACTGAGAGTAACATCCTCCTCTCTGCCCCTTAATGTACTCTGGTCGCTATGGTAATATGTAAATATTTCTTTCAAAATAAGACGCACAACTACAACACGAGATTAGACCCAGGGAAACCGGGTTAACGATAAAAGCCCTGAAAACCATAACTTTCACACCCGAGCCTCAACTCTCACGGTCCGGTACCAAACGACCAGGCCACGGACCGGTGGTTGGGGGCCGCTGCTTTATAATATTATATATGTAGATTACTCAGACACACCGTCTAAAGGCTTAAGGAACCCTGCACTGTCTTGTTGTCCCTTTTATTTTGTCACCATCACTTTGGGACTGCAGGGTGACCTGTGGAGTTCTGCCTACACCCTGCTGGTGTGTGGCGGTTCTGAATCAGTGCTGATGTGGACTGATCTCTCCAACAATCTTACCTTCTGTGATTTTTGAATAGTTTCAGATAGTGGTTGAACCTGTGCATTGTTACATATGAAGAGCCGCACTGCTTTTAACTTTGCCTTTATCTGGTTACTTACAAGAGCAAAGCACTTCTGTGCCTGCGCCAGAGCAGAGTCAGGCCTGAGCAGGATGCACTGATCAAAGTCTACCACTGCCTCATCCACCTGGTCGAGCAGGATCTTCAGCTGAGAGAGAATACATGCATAACTGGATGTTAACAGTTATTACACCAAATCAACAGCAGGTTACTAGTTTACCCTCACTCGTACCTGCCCCCTGTGATGATACACATCAGGGTTCCGCGTGTCGATCTCTGCGGCCGTGTTGAAATCCTGTGTAGAGAGCATTGGCTGCTGCTGCTGCATGTACATGCTTCCACGCTTGATCAGCGCATTGGCCCTCAGCTGTAAAGTTCAGATAAGAGTACAGAAGGCTTTTTAAGACTCCTGTAAAGAAATGGTTTTTGGAGCTTACAAATTATGTGATCTAAAAAACAAGCATGCTCCCAAAGTCACAACTTGGTAAGCCTATTCATCTTCTGGCTAAAACCTAGCTTGTCAGGCAAAATTCTGCAAGAAGTACAATAAAATTACCCGAGACCGTTATTTGACTTTTTAGTCTTTCCACACAAACAACCAAAATACCCCAATAATAAATCGTCTGTACCTTCACGTTGGCGTCCTGCATGTTGATGACCCGATCCAAGTCGGGCTGAGCAGCAGTAGAGTTTCCAATCAGAAGGTAGAAGGTGGCGCGCAGCAGCAGCGCCTCAGCGGTGTATCTTCCTCCTGACTCGATCTCCTTGGTGCATTCGCTGATGATTTTGTCATAATTTTCCTCCTCCATGTACTGTTTTGCCTTCAGGTACCCAGAGCTAAGCATATAGGGAAAACTATTACCTACAGAAATGTCTCCTAATGAGCACACACCACCAGTTTTTAAATTAGCATACCATGACAACTTTAGTCTAATTAAGCCTGCCTGCTTTCGTTAGTCTAAATACGTGCGACAACATGCAGGTTAGATTTGAATTATTCTTCTCAAGAATGGTGCCATAAATAAACACAGTGCTACAGATTCTTTACATTGTTCTGTAACAACAGAAACCGTAGGTTATGAAAAAAGTTTGGATTAAGAAGATATGCCAACCTCTCTGAGACCTCTGCTGCCTCGCCCTCCTTATCCTTGTCTTCGTCTTTCTTCTCCCCCTTCTGCAGAGGCTGGGAGATTATGTCATCAGTGAAGGAGCTAAAGTACGACTTGATGAACTGAGGCGAAGGCATCATTGGCTCACGGTTCTGCAACAAAATGTTTTTGGGAAAAAGAAAAAAAAGTTCAATGTGAAGATAAAGGCAAAGAAAACTGAAAGTGTCTGAAAGTGAACAAACACCTTGTACTTCTCTTTGGCCTTCTCTTTCCCAAGCTGCTTTAGCACCTTGTCTGCTAGCAGCATGCTCTGTTGGTTCTGGAAGGCCTCGAGAATACACACCGCTGTGACATCTGGAGATCACAGGAGAAAAACGCAGCAGACTGTCAATGAGAGTTGCACCTCAAAAGTTAAACTTGGAACAAACATTTTTATAAAAACATCTCACCCTCTAGACACTCCTTCCTGTTTTCTAGTCTCTCCAGAGCTTTAGCCCTCCTGAACAGAGCCTTCACATAGCGTGGATTCAGCTCAACAGCCTTACTGCAATCCTGTACCACCTCTGTCCACTTCATCTGAAATCAAAGGTTCAGTTAAGTTTTAATTTGAAACATCCCTGCTGTGTCTCAATGAGAGATCACTTTAACCTCTCGCTGAGACAAAATGAGATACTTTGTGCGGTAAATCCTCAAATATAAAAGAGGAAAGTTAAGACTCAAACACAATCTTGTCCAAAGAACACGAACCGTTTACTTCTGCAGGAGCCGACAGAAACCACAGTTTGTTTCATTTAGCATGCCATCAGGGTGTGAGAACAGCAGGACTTTTTAACTAAAGCCATTTTAGGTCCAACCCAACCAGCTTAACCTAGTGAACATCTCTGGGGACAATATCTAACTGAGAACAGTAATAACACTTAAACTGGGGTAGCTGGAGCTCAGTGTACACATTATGCTTCTGAAAATGTGCCTTTAATTATTTTTAAACTCTACAACAACTTCTGCATAGTTTACAGGATGTTGTGCCAACCTGCTGTTCGTAGGCTGCAGCTCTGTTCTGGTAAAACGTTGACAAATCCGACTTCTGCTCTGTGGGGCACAGAGCAATGGCCTCTGTGTAGCACTGTATGGCGTTTTCATACTTTCCAGCTTTGAAGTACTTGTTGCCTTTGTTCTTAGATGCTTGGGCCCGATCCAAAGGACTCTAAATGAAAAAACAAAGAGAGAGGACAATTATTGATTTGTCCAATAAACTGGAAACGTGACCAAGGAAACAAAAAAAATTTATGACAACTACGCAACAACTGGCCGACAGTCTGAGGTTTGCCGAACAAATTGGTGAGCTGCTGCAGTAATTATTGACACCAAGGGCACACTGAATGCCTGATTATGCACTGCATGCACAAATGCTTTTCCCCACTCTACATAACACCAGCATACAACCAAAAACTTTAAGTACACGCAATTAATTTCACCCAAAACCTCAGTAGCATGCAGAGTCTTGGTAATTTCACCCTGGATGCTTCCTTTCGCTAGAATAAATACAGAACTCTTATCTACACTTTTACACTGTGTCGAGAGCAATTAGTGTGATCATTTTAGAGGCCTTTGGAAAGGCACAGTAGGTCCTGTGCCATGTCTTGAGCCACTCATAATTTCTTAATATTATACTGGGAAATATGTGGCAGCAAAGTATGTAAGGCAAAAACAGAGTTTGTACGAAAGTTAATATTTAGTATGACCACAAAAAAGACATCAGGGTTGATTATACACATAACCAGGAATGGCTTACAGGCATACTTAACAGAAATATGTGCATTTTTTGGTTATTTACGTCTATTTCATAAACAAAAATGAATTTCTCGCTCAAGTAAATAAATCCTACTTTACAAAAACAAAAGAGTTTAACATGTGTTTTATTAAGGTCCTGATGATTTTCCTGAACTAAGAACAGAAACTTCTGTATCTACCTAATAAAACGTTGGTCTTTCATCCATTTCAGTTAGAATTGTCCTACCCATGTGTGTCACCGTTTTAAGATCATGTAAAAACTTTAGTAAGATGTACATGTAACAGAAAGTAAACCGAAAATGTTTAACATCTATTTAAAACGCACTGGCTTCATTACACTGTTTAGCAAATACAGCCCATCACTGAGGACATTATGCATGACAGTGGAGAGTAAATGAGGTGACAGTCACCTTTGGCTGCTACACTGTCTCTACCTAAAACAGACTCGAACCATCCCCGCCCAACGTCACTTTCTGGGAAAGCAGCCTTAGCCAGCTAAACATTAGTTACAAAACTCAAACCTCATTTCGGGTAATTATTATTATCATGTGGTTGATATCTATTTTACCGCTCAGCATCGGGAATTTTGGCGTCAGATACGGACGTTTTTCAAGTCTTTTGACGCAAACATTTGCAGCCAGGCATGCTGACCTAGCTACTGTTAGCTTGAGTGCTAGCTCTCTAGCGATTAGCATAAGCTAATCTGGCTCCAGTGGACCGGCTGCTGCCGGCCTTGCACTGCGGAGGTAGAGCAGCTGCTTGGAGGCGGTAACGTCCGATGTCCTTGACTGTATTTTTATGGCAATGACACGGTTAGTCAGAAGAGTGTACCCACTGCACGGACACCCATCATGCTAATGTGGTAAGAGTGAAATGAGGGCGGCAGAAGCGTCACCATGCTCTCCTGCTCTCGGCCGGATCGAGATTCGCCGTCCTGGCCCTGCACGGGGCTGGCGCTGCCTTCAGGTGTTTTCCGCTCCCCGGTCCCCTTCTTTTCCTTCGTCCTGCTGCGGTTCCATAGGTAGACCGCCCCGACTCCGAGTACTATGGGAGCCCCCACTAACAGGGCCAGCTGCCACCGGGGTAGTCCAGTCCCAGACTGCGGCTCGACTGGCTTCGAAGCAGCCATGATGTACAAGTGAGCAATAGTTAACCAGCCAGCAGCACCACCTCCTGCATACAGCGTGACCGAGCTCGGCTTCTTCTTCCCGTGCTCCGCGAGGTCACAGACACCAAGGAATCATGGGATACTAAGAGAAGGGAACCCACGGGGCTGAGTGTAGTTGCAGTCTTATAGTGACGATTTGTAGTCCAAACATCTCCAGACCACCAACTACCGCCTTTCCAGTGCAGTTTGTAGGCTAGAACAGAGAGGTTTGTTATGAACCACTGACCACGTGGACCAAGCACTTTGTTGACTGATATTACAGCGACGCCTGCTATATTATTAAGACTGCATAAACAATCAACAGTGATGGCTACGCTACACTTTAGCTATCAGCGAGGGAGCTAATGTAAATAGCAGCAGTGTTACTTGCCAGTGATTACAGTCTGGGAGCATTTAAAAAAAAAAAAAAGCGTGTCACGTCTGGAAGAGAAAACACGCACGTCTCTCAGTTCCGGTGCCTGTCTGATACCCTGTCTGGGCCTTTTGGACCCCTCACTGATGAGGTATTTTTCCTCATTGAGAAGACATGTAGAGTTGTGGGCTGTGGATTAATGTGTTGTCTAGAGATCCGGTCTCCCGTTGTTATTATCTCATTGCTGAGATGTCCAAGCAGTCAGCTTGGATGTTTTGTGAGAGGAAGCCAGTGTTAGAGGATGTATCACAGCAGGCAGCAGTACCCTGCTGACTGTTTTAAATGTTTTGAAATCTGATTGATATTTAATAGGGGTTTTGTGCCCTTCTGTTGTGTACTGTGGGTGAAGTGTGCACAGCAGATCAGCAGTTCAACAACAGCAGTAGGAGCGACCCAGTTAACTCTTATTGTTCTGTGTATGGACTTACGCTACAAGTAACACACACACACACACACACACACACACACACACACACACACACAGAGTTTGACATGTGTGTCAGAGTACTGTGCATCTCTGAAGTTCCTTCAATCCCTTTAAATTTGTTCCCAGTATACAATTCCTGAAATCCAGACGGGTGTTTGGAACATGTTTCCCCTGCACCAGTCTAGTTTGATTTCTTTTTTAAATAAGCACATCAGTACACGCATTTGTACTGATAGGGATTGTTATTACAGATTCAAAGCTTTTTCAAGGAAGTCATTCTGTTATTGTTTAAATCTGAAAACTTTTTTTTAAGATTTTAATTTTCTTGTACTTGCTGTTGAATATATGGAGGTGCATTATAATGCACTGCCCCACTGGGGCTTTCAATTGCCTTTGCAGCATGACTGATTTATACATCAGCACCACTGTAGTGGAGCAAAAAACCTGCATTTATTACCTTTTAGCATCATCAAAGATTCATTTTGAGAGAAACTTTATTATTTAAAATTTGAATTAGCATTTGTTTCTGTGCATTTAGTTGTAAAGAACATGGACTATTCAAACAAAGTCATTATCTATGTGAGAGTATCATTTAAAACTTTTTGGTCCTCTATTATCAAGAGTTTCTTGAGTTTTGTAGAGAAGCCTTCTTTAAGCCCTTTTATGATACTTGAGACTCTGTTTTTTGCCACGTCAGTGTAAATGGCTGAGCTCTTTTAAGCTTTACCGTGTATTTGTCGACAGTCTCTTTAATCCCGCTCACAGGTCACAGAGATCAGAATTAAGGAGCTCATGACGAGTGGATCAGACAACTTTTACCATGAATGGCAGAGACTAATCCGGTATAATATTGCTGTAAGTTTGCAAAATGTCACGGTCTGACTGGGGCAGACCGTATGTGTTGCAGAGGAGGACTCAAACGCAGACCAAAATGTGGTGTGGATTAACAAAACAAGCCGTTTATTGAGGTTGGCAACGAGGGTACAAAATAATAGGGCATCGGTGAAAACTAAACAATAACCTAAACTGGGTGAACTAATAACAAAACATGAAAAATCTTAACCATAGTGAACTGACATGGGTACCTGGAGATGAGACATGGATGAGCAGACGACCTGACAATGGCATGAAGAAAACAAAAGGCTTAAATACAGACATGAGGTGATCAGGGGAAGTGGCGACACATGGGGGAAAACAGCTGACAGACATAAACCTAATGACAGGACCAGGAGAGGAAAGCTAAATACAATAAACAAAGAACACATGACATTGTCAGAATAAAACAGGAAATACTAAAACATGACAACACAACTTAACAGACCTAATATGTGATGAATAAATACAAAACCCCAAAACATAGAAAACCCAGGAACAATAACTGCCTAAACTAAAGGCAGATAGGAAATAACACAAACTAAATCACATAACAAAATGAGACAAATACAAACATGAACTCAGAGCGCTGGGTCAGAGACCCAGCCTGTGACACAAAATATATTTTTGGAAGCTTAAATAAGGTGGTACGGTGTGGATGAGCACGGCCACCCTTCCATTGTTTAAGTAAATCTGCCAGAAAGTAACTGCTCAGCCATCTGTGTTGTGTGTGTGTGTTTACATGTACACTTCAATGGCTAGTGTGATATAATGCCATGATGCATTTTTTGTAATCAGTGTTTTAATGTCTCATTTTGTTTTTAAAATCAAGCCCTCAGTTCTTGTTTTTATCTTTTCTGAGCTGCAGGCAAAGCTAATTGTGTCCAAAACAATCTTGTTTACGTACAAACTAACAAATCCGACCTCCTCAGAAAGAAACACTATTTGTAAGCAGAGCGTTTGAGCTCTAGAGGGCACCACTGTAGAGCCGGTGTTTGGGCTTGGTAATGGCAGATGGAAGATAATCAGCTGTTAAACTACGACTGTGTTATATCTCCAAGTAGTCTTCAGGAACAGTTCTTGAAGGACATCCAAAGCTCTTCTTTGGATGTTGCTGCCTTTTATTCTGCTCTCTGCCAAGATCCCACACTGCTTCAGTAACGTTGAGGTCCAGACTCTGTAGAGATGAATCCATGACTGATAGTGTTGCTTTGTGTGTTTGAAATAATTGTCACGCTAAAAAAAGAAGACGCCACTGTGTTTTCCAGTTACTGTTGTACCGCTCTCCTGATCTCTTCCTTACATATTAACGATCATTCAAACCGAGTAGTTAACATCTTTTGTTGATTTTTAGTCAAGTTTATGTGCAGTTTGACATACCGTGGCCTTTTCTCCGTTTCCCTTCCACTCAGATCATTTCTGATGAGACTACAGCAAACAGTGGCTCAACTGCAAGATGCATCTCTCAGGTCCTGTCTGGATCTGGACCTCAGATCTGGCTTGTTTTCTATTGCTTAAAGACATGACTTTCAGATACTGTTCATCTGCTATAAATGCATTTTTATATACTGCCACTTCTCTTGATAGTTCCTTCACATCTGCCCTCATATCGGTAATTTTCATCGATTCAACTAAAGAAATGGGGTCAAATTATGTTTTGTTTTATTGTTTTGTGACAGGCTGCTAAGAAGAAAAGTGCCTAAAGATACTATGTATAGTTCTTTTTAGCAAGTTGTCTTATGTGTAGACATAACACCAGTTCATCCCTTGAGTTAGGTGCCTTATGTTTGAATGGTTCTTAGTTTTGTGTGAAGGGGCTTAACAATTAAAAGACATGGTCAGAGACAAGGACCGCACTGAAAATGAGTTAAAAACGTATTTCCAAAGACCTGCAGAAAGCCTGAGGCAAAATATCACAATAAGGAGGTGGGGGTCGTGGGGGTCTGGCAGACATAATATGGTCATTGCAGTGGTGCATTGGTACAACTTTTAAACCTGATCAATTTTAAACTCGTGACACATCTTTTCACTTATACAGGCTGTTTTAATCAATTTAATCACTTTGATGTTTTACTTTAAGTCAACAAAAATGAATTATTAGTCTGACAATCAAGCCTTTGATACTTCCCCAGCACTTACTAAAAATAATTACACGCATGTATGGAATGCAGTTCTTTTGCATACAACCTTGTATGCAGTGTACAGTGTGGTGTTCATACTTTTACATTACAAAACAAAAATCTAAGTAGTTTTGAAAGCATGCGCAAAATGCAGTTGCTAAAAGTGAACGTTTCATTTTCACTCTGAGAAGTAAAACATGCAGTAAATGTAAACATACATGTCAGTTACTTTGCCTGTTTCAACCAGTCTTATGAAGCCATGCATGTATAAAGTATCAGCCCTGTTCAGCACACACCAACCAGCCAATTCTAACATTTAGTGACTTACTTTTAATTCATTGCTAATCCTTTTGTACTGTTCATAAAGTAAATTGGAATGTAGGATTCTTACATGTAACTTTTAGATAAAAGTCCCCTGTCACAGAGGTCCCACATGGTGCAATTTGATCAGACAAGAAATACAAGGGGTTGCTTTGGGCTGCTGAGGTTAAAGTAAGAGGTACACAGCAGGAAAATGTGAAAAAATAGGGTTTAAAATAACCATCGTTCTCAGATTAATAATTAATTCTATGATAATAAAAGACCCCACAAAAAACAATTGATTGTGGCACAGTCTCCGACTCACACTATGTGGGAGGAAGTAGTTTCTACAATCCAGACTGAATGTTGAACGTGAGACTGGATGGCACCGCTTTGTCTTCTCAGCTCAACTTTCACCTCTGACTTGCAGTGACACATTTCTTTCTTTGTTGGCAGTGTTGTGATAACTAAGGTTGAAAAGCTGTGCAGTCTACATAAAACTGGATAAAAACAGAGGGATGCTCAGGGGAGGAATCACAGTTAAGGAATGGCAGTTAGGCTGCGTTCACACTGCAGGCGAAAGTGCATCAAATCCGATTTTTTTGACCCTCTGCGACCCATATCCGATCATGGTGTGACAGTGTGAACGGCACAAATCCGATCTGGGTCACTTTCGTATGTGGTACTGAATCCGATACATATCTGATGTTTCAGAAAGCGACTGCTGTTTGATGGTCAAGTCGCATTAAATCCATCTTTTACGTCACCGACACAAGACAGACGCCAACTATCAGCGCCAGTGAAGTGCCCGAGAAGACATCGCGAACGCTTCCTGACCATCCGGTGAAACTGCTGGGAAGACAACGTTGGAGAAACGTGAACATTTTATTTGTACTGTATAATCTGCAGATTCTGACAGAAATCTGCAGCTATCCTTTGAAGCACTGCTCCTCTCTAAAACAGCAATAAGGATCATTATTAGGTTAGTTACATTATTATGTAATTAACAAAATAACTTAAAGCAAAAATTGGGAAACGTAAAGTCCGAAGTCTTTATATTAAGGGCCATCAGTCAAACAATACAGGGAGTGCAGAATTATTAGGCAAGTTGTATTTTTGAGGAATAATGTTATTATTGAACAACAACCATGTTCTCAATGAACCCAAAAAACTCATTAATATCAAAGCTGAATGTTTGTGGAAGTAGTTTTTAGTTTGTTTGTAGTTTTAGCTATTTTAGGGGGATATCTGTGTGTGCAGGTGACTATTACTGTGCATAATTATTAGGCAACTTAACAAAAAACAAATATATACCCATTTCAATTATTTATTTTTACCAGTGACACCAATATAACATCTCCACATTCACAAATATACATTTCTGACATTCAAAAACAAAACAAAAACAAATCAGCGACCAATATAGCCACCTTTCTTTGCAAGGACACTCAAAAGCCTGCCATCCATGGATTCTGTCAGTGTTTTGATCTGTTCACCATCAACATTGCGTGCAGCAGCAACCACAGCCTCCCAGACACTGTTCAGAGAGGTGTACTGTTTTCCCTCCTTGTAAATCTCACATTTGATGATGGACCACAGGTTCTCAATGGGGTTCAGATCAGGTGAACAAGGAGGCCATGTCATTAGTTTTTCTTCTTTTATACCCTTTCTTGCAGCCACGCTGTGGAGTACTTGGACGCGTGTGATGGAGCATTGTCCTGCATGAAAATCATGTTTTCTTGAAGGATGCAGACTTCTTCCTGTACCACTGCTTGAAGAAGGTGTCTTCCAGAAACTGGCAGTAGGACTGGGAGTTGAGCTTGACTCCATCCTCAACCCGAAAAGGCCCCACAAGCTCATCTTTGATGATACCAGCCCAAACCAGTACTCCACCTCCACCTTGCTGGCGTCTGAGTCGGACTGGAGCTCTCTGCCCTTTACCAATCCAGCCACGGGCCCATCCATCTGGCCCATCAAGACTCACTCTCATTTCATCAGTCCATAAAACCTTAGAAAAACCAGTCTTGAGATATTTCTTGGCCCAGTCTTGACGTTTCAGCTTGTGTGTCTTGTTCAGTGGTGGTCGTCTTTCAGCCTTTCTTACCTTGGCCATGTCTCTGAGTATTGCACACCTTGTGCTTTTGGGCACTCCAGTGATGTTGCAGCTCTGAAATATGGCCAAACTGGTGGCAAGTGGCATCTTGGCAGCTGGACGCTTGACTTTTCTCAGTTCATGGGCAGTTATTTTGCGCCTTGGTTTTTCCACACGCTTCTTGCGACCCTGTTGACTATTTTGAATGAAACGCTTGATTGTTCAATGATCACGCTTCAGGAGCTTTGCAATTATGAGACTGCTGCATCCCTCTGCAAGATATCTCACTGTTTTTGACTTTTCTGAGCCTGTCAAGTCCTTCTTTTGACCCGTTTTGCCAAAGGAAAGGACGTTGCCTAATAATTATGCACACCTGATATAGGGTGTTGATGTCATTAGACCACACCCCTTCTCATTACAGAGATGCACATCACCTAATATGCTTAATTGGTAGTAGGCTTTCGAGCCTATACAGCTTGGAGTAAGACAACATGCATGAAGAGGATGATGTGGACAAAATACTCATTTGCCTAATAATTCTGCACTCCCTGTATTGTTTGCTCTGGGTCTAAACAGAGTGCGTTGTGTGTGACGTCTTCTTTTGCGCATGCGGCCGCTTTGGTTCACACTAGAGCGCGTTTGCTGTCTCATTTTATTTGTAGTGTGAACGAGCAGACAAAAAAATAGGATTTGATCAAAAAATCGGAATTGAGCATCAAGACCTGCAGAGTGAACGTAGCCTTAGAGAGGAAAAAGAGAAGAAGAAAATGCAAAGGAGTGGAGGGGCTAAAAGAACCACTCAGATTTAACAAACCACCCAATCAAGCTGCGTCCTTGGAATTGGCCCCCTCCCTTATTTTTCACCACGTGAGAGTGAAGAAACACAGCTGTGCCTCAGAGGGCTGAAATAGACAGAAACGCTCCGAGAGCATGTGAGAGTTGAAGCGTGGCACGCAAAGAGAAGGAAAGGTCTTACAGAAAACTGAAATCTGCTTTCAAATAAAATAAGAAACTAAAAAAAAACTTAAACAACTGTGAGGAAGAGCTTTGAGAGGAAGACCTGAACTCTCAGGAGATCTGTGTAACAACAAAGCGATGAGCTCAGTGTCTCGGGATGAACACAACATAAAGAGAATAAACCCTGAAAGGAAACTGGATACCAAGATGTGGGGAAAAAGGTGATGAAGAAAATGAAAATGTCCTTTTTAAATATTTTTCCTTCCTCTTTTCAAGTTTTACCTGTCTGGAACAAGGATTCTTTTCTTTTGAGGCTTCTGTGGAACAATGTAAGGTTGTCTTTCCTTTTCTGAGGAGGGCCACATTTTGACAATATCCTACGAGGTGTCGGTGAGCTCCTGTGGAGACTGGCTAATGAGCAAATAGTGAGACATGTCTCTAGAAGATGTCAAAAGCACCACCAGCCTTGGGGCTGAAAGCAGTGCTTCAGATCGTTCCAGTGGCCACTGTCTGAACCAAAATCAGGACCAGGGGGTGAACCAGAGTGAAGGCCAGGATGGGATCGTTCTGGACCGTATCGGCTGTCTGTTAGTGGATAAGTTGGATCCCAGTGACTTCACTGGGAGGTTTTCAAAGATCCAGTTGAGGTCCAAAAATATGAGAAGGATCATTAATAGAGGTATGTGGAGGCTGGCTCTAAAAACTTTGTTTGTTTTGTTTTCTTCTTCTGAGGAGCACAAATGCGAATGAACACAAGATGGGTCAACACAGAGAGGAGGCAATGAGATACATGTTTTGTAATATTCCCAGGACGTTTGAATGTGATTGCTTATCTGTCATGACCTGAGGAGTTACGTTTAAGGGTGGAAATGGCAGAAAGGCAGGTCGAACATCCAGCTGAAAAAAACGATCCTCCGCTTGTCAGCTGGAATGTGGGTGTGTGCGGTTTTTAGCCGCTTTGAGATTTGAAATGGCTCTTTGTTGTCACTTGGAAACTCGACAGGTGTGTTTGTTGTGGGTTTTGAAGACCCTGTGAAAACCGATACCCACCTTGAACATGAATCCAGAAAAAGACATGCTTTTGCATTTCTGGCCTCAGTATTGTTGTTTTCCCCAAACCCCTTGTTCTCTCTCAGCTTACCTTAACCTCCGTGAATTTTATGTCTAAACACTTCCAACATTTTAGGGAATCTTTACAGGCGTACTTGGTATTAGAGTGTTGTTTAAATTTGTGGAATCAAGTAATACTGAATGGCATTTGACGGAAGATTAAAGACGCTTTAGGATAAGAGAAGCAGAATGCTTATTTTGTGAAAAGGGGGAATATTGGTGTGAGTTAGTGTCTGTGCAACAAAGCAGCACCTGCACAAACATGCTGTTATTGAGACTTCTCAATAAATAAGCTTGTAGAATGCAAATGCCATGAAATGTAAGATTATAGAAGCCTCTGCTGATGAGATAATGTACATGTGTTAGTCTGTGATGGTACACAAACGCGTTCTCACTAGAGTTATCTGACCCAGCTGTGTCAAGGACACACTACTGTGTGAGCCCCGTTTTGGTTTTGGTGATTGAGTCAGTTTGATTTATGAAGCTGAAATGATTAATACAATCACAGATGAGTAGACATTTATGCTACAAGTTCATTTCTTGATCGAAACGTAGCATTAAACATGCACAGCTCCAACGTCTCCATCAGGTCTTGAATGATAACAAGTCAAACAATGTCTGTAAAGTATGCATATTATACACAAAGACAGACTTAAATGAAGACATTGATCCGACACATGTAAAATGTAGCCAATTGTGTTTATTGTTATCATTTTATTATCATCTCTCTACCCTGTGTTCTCAAAAGTGAACACAGGGTAGAGAGATGATGGAGGAAATGAAAATGGGGGGGAGGGGTTGTAAAGAAGAGATTAAGAGGACAGATGGGTGGGGGGGGGGGGGGGGGGGGGGGGGGGTAGATAGAAAGAAGGATAGAGACAGGGGAGGGAAAGCCCCAACAATCATATGACCCCCTATGAGCAAGCACTTTGGCGACAGTGGGAAGGAAAAACTCCCTTTTAACAGGAAGAAACCTCCGGCAGAACCAGGCTCAGGGAGGGGCGGCCATCTGCTGCGACCGGTTGGGGAGGGGCAAGGAAAACAGGATAAAGACATGCTGTGGAAGAGAGCCAGAGGTTAATAACAAGTACAATTCAGTACAGAGAGGTCTGTTAAACATAGTGGGTGAGGAAGAAACACCCAGTGCATCATGGGAATCCCGCGGCAGCATTAGGCTGGGCATGCACTGTGCTCTTTTTGGCCCATTTTGAGCCGATTTTTCAGTCGTGCGACTGTTTTGGGAGTCGTCCCGAGTTTGGCCTTAATCGTGTGTCGTGCATCGTCTACATAACGAGGGTAACGGGGTAATGAGAAGCAATTAAAACCTCACGACCAGCTCCCGATCATCAATCGTTTGCTCGCAAGAAAACCAAACCTGTTTGAAATCCTGTGGGTCGTCCTGAGGGTGTCACCGCAGCGTCTCACACTGCCCACGCGCAAACGCAGAAATGAGAGCGAAAAGATGGAGTCGAACGGCGGTGCGGTGTGTGATCTGGACACAAGCGATGGAGGCACAAACTTCTCACCCCTGCGAGTCAATCGTACAGTTTGAGCAGGAGCTGAATAACGCGACTGAAAGAAATCGCACAGTGTATGCCCAGCTTATTGCAGCATGGAGGATTCAGGGTCACCTGAGTAGGCCATCAGCCTACTAAAAGGATACTGAAGAAACCCGTCGAAATAGTGTTAGTCTTCATCACTGCTGCTGCTGGACTCATTTGAACACCTCCGAAGTTTGCAAACAGGCAAGTATTCCTCTTCTTCCTCAAAGTCCTCTCGGGAACGCTTCCTCGAGCCTCCAGCTTCATGGTTGTCAAGCTCTTCGTGCGCATCTTCAAAAAGTTCATCACTGCTGCTCTCAGAGTGGTCGTACACAGCTGAGCTGGTCCCCGAATCAGAGTTTGCAAGCCTGGATTTTTTGCTATTATGCTCTTCTTCGTCTACATCTTCCTCTCTGGACCTTTTCGTGGATCCACCAGGCTGCGGTTCTTCTTCTGTTACCTGCTGAGGACAGCCCTCGCTATCAGTGTCACAAGCAGAGAAGAAGTCAGAGTCGTCATCAGAAAACTCCTCGCTCCATCTGATTCTTTTGTTTGGTTCCACATCTGCTTCATCCATCTCTCTAGACCTCCTCCTGGATACACCCGGCTGAGGATCCTCTTCTGGGATGTACTGGTGAACATCCTCACAGTCTTCAAATGCCTCATCAGAATCCTCATTTTCAATGCCACCAACAACAACAGCATTATGATCCTCGTGCTGTTCATTGTTGTCAGCATTGGCATTATTGTCCCTCACATTCATATTTTGAATGTTGACATTATTGTCATTGGCATTGTGACGGTAATTAACATATTGTTCCACTAATACATCTATTAGCTCATTCAGCATCCAAAACATATCATTGAGAAGAAAATAAAGATCGATCTGGAAGCCCCGGAGTCCATGAATAGGCTCGAAAGCTGGTCCATTAACTGGTCCATTAACTGGTTCATTAGCTGGTTCCTGATCTCCACTTTCAAACCTTTGTGGGTTAACCTGTCGGCCTGCAAGATCATTTAATCTTTTAATTAGCATTCATAACTATCTGCTGAAAATCTGTTTTTCATCCATTTTAAGACTGAGCACATGTGCTTACCATGACGGTTATTGTGTGATCCATCTCCTCTTCCACTCATTTTGACTACAAGGAACACAAAACAACAATGATCAGTAAACCTCAACTCAGCATGTTCAGAGAATTTGCTTTTTTTGTGATGACTTCAGGCTGCGTCCGAACGTACGCGGCTGTGTTTGAAAACGCACGTTTTCCTTTTTCGTTTAAAAAAAATCCAGTCCACATGTGCAGTTTTGAAAAAATATCTCCTTCCACATGTAAACGCTAAAAACAAACTGAAACGCTGTCAAGAACACGCCAAATCTTAACCGTGTGGAAATGTTGGCCAATCAGAAGTCTAGAAGCCTGGGTGGGAAAACCTCACAAAACCTTACGTACTTCTGAGAAGTTTTTGTCTTTTTCTGGAAAAGCAGCTAATTTTGTGTTACTTTCACGTGCCTTCATCGTTTAAAATGTTAATAACTAAAGACAGCTTTTTGGCTGGAACAGACTCACAACTTTGGAATGGACAAAATGCATACAGCATACATAAATGTCATTTTTTAAAATGACATTTATTCCAAACTGACGTCAGGATTTGGGTTGGGAGAGCGTCTGTGTTGAATGTAGAAGCCACGTCTGATGCCTCTGTGTTTCTAAATGGAGGCACAGTAACTGTGTGTGTATATGTAAGCGTGTAAAAACTGCAGATACTAAGAGTAACAGACACAGTATGTTGTCTACATCGGCCATTGTAGAAATGGATCTCATGTAAACACTAACGTGGCCACAGCGGCGCACACTTTTGACATTGCCTGAGTAAATGTCCGTTTTCCTCGTCCACACCTAAACACAAAAACGTCGTTTTCAAAAATCTCCACCCTGGCAAGAGTTTTTAAAAATCTCACCTTTCAGTGACTCAATCTGCTGTTTAGGTGTGGATGAAAGGCCCAAATGCAGAGACAAAGCTGCGCTTTCAGAAACAGCCGTGTACATGTGGACGCAGCCTCAGTTTCTCAGAAATTCTAATAGTTTGTTGGAGAACAAAATGGTCGGGCATTGCACAGCTACAAGCATTTCACCCCCATGTCATACTGTGTATGGTTGTGTGTGTGTGACAAATAAAATTTGAATTTGAAAACTTAAGTCTTCTCTATTTTCCTAAATTAAGAAAATAATCGTGTTAAAAAGAGCTTCTGTCACTCAGATATGATTAAGAACATTTTCTCATTTATGTATAATTTGTCAAATATTACATCAGCTGACAAATAGTTAAGTCTTCATTTGTTTTCCTGAATAATAGATCCACATCATCCTCTCTATGATGGAAAATATAGTCTAGTCTTGCACAATGTAAAGTACATAAATACTGTCCTGGCAGGCAGGAAAATCAGGCTTTATATTGAAGTAAATGATCTTAAGTTTGTAAAGTGAAATTTGAGCTTACTTTAGTTCTTGGTAAATTACAGAGCAGTTAATCCTCAGGGAAACGTCGAAATGTCACTAAATAGTGGTCTGCTTTCATACGGTTGCAGTGTCTCTTCAGTTTTGTGTTCATATGCTGATGTTTTCGTTCAAAACATGCTTAAATCCCTAACTTTTCCCTGGAGGCATCGCTATGGCAACAAAACAACATGTTCCAAACAAAAACAACCAAGCTGTTTCCAGAGCTTAATATTTAACATGTCTTTGTTATAAACTTTATTTGTACAAATCTGTGATGTTGATGTGCACAACGTGGGATTTAGACCTCGGAGGGTTAATCAACAACTCACGAAAAATTAGGTTTAAATTTGTGTTCATGACGGTGCAGATTTCTGACATTTTGTGTACTTTAAGCATTTAACAATTTGACTGTTTTCTAATAAAAACGGTGTGAAACTCAAGTTAGACCTGTGTTTGTAAATGAACCGCCCCATGTTGTGTAGCTTTCTGGATTTTATACTTATTGGGCTACATATTAATTTATTATACATGCTATACAGCAGATAAAATCTAAACTCACATGTTTTATGTAACTAAAGTGTTTAATCATGTGGGCTACAGACAATAATCAACTAATGGACTATATTGATATGAGAAACGTGCACACTTACTGCAGTTGAATCATTTTAACCATATGTAACCACCTGCGTATGTCTTTGAAAAAAAAAAGGCTTTGATTTTTCCCCTCCATTTGATTTCTTTGCCACCCTCATGCCGCCATAAGAAGATTTTTCTAGATCCGCCCCTGTCGAGACTTTCAACCCCAGGTAGGCCAAGTATGGAGAAACGCAAGAAAAAAAATATCTGAAGAAAACAGAACATTTAATGATGTCTGAGCAGATTTATTTGCGTTTCTGATGAGAGCGGTCTATCAGTATGCCTAATTTGTTGATTGTCGATCTTCCACATATGTATTTGAGTAGCTATCCCACACCTTGAACTATGATAAAAACAAACACCGCTCACACCTCACAGATGACAGCTTACAGTCCTGCGTAAAGAGGAAAGTGACTTCGTACAGCTCCGGTCTGCAGAAGTTCAGGAGCAAAAGTCCCATGTTAAACATATCACGGCAGACCCGACGATGTTTGCATGAACATGCTTGTGAAATGCACTATACACAGGTACACACACACACACACACACACACACACACACACACACACACACACACACACACACAGGTCTTTATCACCAGGTTCCACATTTATTTACAATTTTCCCAGGTTATGACTGAACACAGTCTGACAGCTGTCGGTCCCAGCTGATTTCCCTCTCTCTCCGCTCCTCTCTGTCTCACTATAAAAAGGGAGGGAAACCATTATCAGTCCAAATCGCCATCAGCTGTTCTCACCGGCATCTCCAGCACCGCCCCGTTGAGCCCACTGCACCACTCCTCCCCTGCAGCCGCACCCAGGACCACACCTCCGCCACAATGCTTTACGGCTTCTCTTTATTGACCACTTTTCACACACGGTTTCTGTACACGTGCATCTGGCTAGCTTTCCAGCACAGAGCCCTGTACTAGTGATGTGCGGATCAATACTGAAATATTGATTCCTCCGATACAGTCATTTATGTTCTAGAATCGATTCTCACATTAAAATGTTGATATTTTAGTAATTTAGGGTAAATCTGTAGTCTATCATTAACAGGAACACAGTGGAAAGAAACATAACATTCAAATTCTAATAGTTTTGCCATCCATTCTGCCAGAGTTGCTTCTCTGACAGATTTGTCTAAGGATAGTGGAAAAGGTCTCCCATGAACAACCTCAAATGGTGTAAGTTTTTGAGAGCCTTGTGTTAATCTCATCCACATTTTTACTAGGCCTGTGCATTCAGGCCATGGTCTTCCTGTCTCTTCCATGCATTTTCTGAGTCTCTGTTTTAAGCTGTTAAGGGTTCAATATTGAGGAAGGGTACAAGAGGGGATCGAAGAATAACCACACTGATCCGGCCGGGTGAAGTCAAACGCGTGGGAAGATCACCACAGACAGCAATTGATCTTCGACTTAATCAAAGCATAAACAGATATTTTACATCACCTGGGCTTAAATTTAATGACGCCCCTTCAACGTCACAGATACATTTTATACATAGATCAGGTCAAAACCACAATGACTTTTAACACAATTTAAAAAGAACGCCGCCGTCGTCATCATAACAGGTACATCCTGTTACTGCCGGATGCTCTCTTGTCATCCAGACACATCAGCTGCAGTTCTGCGACAAACTGCTCCTTTTGCAACCCCAAGCAAAACATGCTTAAACTTTCACCTATAAATGATTCTCTCTAACTGAGTGTGTGTGTGTGTGTGTGTGTGTGTGTGTGTGTGTGTGTGTGTGTGTGTGTGTGTGTGTGTGCTAACCACAATTGCACCCTACTTCACCTCGCCGACTAGCTCCTGACCTCTCACCAGACAGAGAGACAGAAGCCACTCTCATGTATGTACTAACCTGAACTGAAACTATGTATATATCATCTACTAAATAAATGTTTTAATCAAGCACCTCTACTAAAAGCTTAATACAAAAATATGAACTTATCAATGATAATAAAAATAACCTGATATAAGTGTTTTGTAAGCATGTATTGCAATTTCTTCTATGTTCTAGTTTCCCTCAGCATGGATCACCTGGACAGTCACGCCAGTGAAGCTTAAGACCCTTAATGAACCAAACATCAACTCAAAATAAGCGCAGATATGCAATGTGTATAACATAATTATAACTGCATCTGAAATACAAAGTTAATATGATAACAGTATGCATAAACATCTTAAGGCCATCTTAAAGCTATCTGTTACATTGTTAAAGCAATGATCATACTGCAGATTATATTATGCTGGTAAAATACTTTTGTTCATCCCCACAAAGCCTAAGCCTGGACTCTGTGGGTGAGAAGCACAATGGTTTCTTATGCTGAATCCTAGTGCTTCAGAGACTTTACTGATCGCATCATTGACAAAATATGTGTCCCATTATCTGATCTTATCAGAGTAGGGATGCCATATGTTGGAATGAAATGGTTACATAGGCATTTTGCAACTGAGATTGCATCTGCTTTTTTTCACTGGCCATTTTGAGAATACGTCTATAATCACTAGAGCATATGTTGAGCCTTGACTTTCACTTAATTCAATGAAGTCCATATGAATGGTGTGAAATGGATGAGGTGGTGTGGGGAAATGTCCTCTTTTTGTCCTCAGACTGCCTCGTGAATTGTGTTTTTGACAGATCATGCATGTTCTCACAAATTCTTTTGCTGAAGTTTCGACATTTAGAGTGTAAAAGTGTGTAATAATGATCTGGATCCTCCCTCCTGATGACACATGGGTTACCCCATGGGTCACTAATGCTGCTGTTCTGTGTAGGGACTTAGGAAGTATTGGTTTTCCTTCACAGATCATCTTTTAGTTGTGCTCCACACTTTAACCATTTCTTTTGTTCTGTGGTTGGTGCTGCGCTTTGTTCGTCTTTAAGGACGTCAAATGGTATTTGCATAGCGGATGCAGACATTAATGTGTCTACAGTTTGTTGTGCGGCTAACTTAGCTGCTTTAGCTGCAAAGTTATTGCCTTTAGTTATTTCTGATTTATCTTTTTGATGTGCAGCACATTTACACAACCCTAACTGTTTTGGCAATATTATTACTTCTAATAGTGTTTGTACTGGGTGTCCAGTGTAATCATTCCTCTGTTCTGCCAAATTTTTGCAAAGTGATGTACTGCTGAAAAAACATACTGACTGTCTGTGTGTATGTTTATGTCTTACCCTTCGTGTAATTCACATGCACGTATTACTGCTGTGAGTTCTGCACTTTGAGCTGAGTATGAGGATGTGAGCGGTTTCGCTTCTATGACTCGCTACATGCAGGTAGAAGGGCTTATCATAGTCAGGCAATGCTAAAACTGTATTTGTCTGTAATGCTAGTTTTAAGTTACTGTATGCTTCTTCTTCTTTTTTTTTGTAGATGCGACACTACATTTTTATTTCAAATTCAAATTCAAATTTTATTTGTCACACACACACAACCATACACAGTATGACGTGGGGGTGAAAGGCTTGCAGCTGTACAATACCCGACCATTAAATGACAGAAGAAAAGTTTTACAATATTTACAATTTACAGGTTACTACAAAATTTACAAATTAACTTAGGAATTTACAGTAAAGAATGTGTAAATAGCAGAAGAGATTATAAAGATTATAAAGATTATAAATTATAGGAATTATAGGATTATAGGAAATGTGTGGTGGTGCGTGTGAGAGTCCAGTCCTACACCTGGTTCAGGGCCCGAATAGCCTGGGGGAAGAAGCTCCTCCTCATTCTTTCTGTTTTGGCCTTAAGGGAGCGGAAGCGCTTCCCAGACCTCAACAGTGAGAAGAGTCCATTGTTGGGATGGGAGAGGTCCATCATAGTCTTCCTAGCTTTGGACTTGCACCGCTTGGTGTAGATGGACAGCAGGTCAGGGAGCTCTGATTGAATGATGCGTTCGGCTGAGCACACCTCTCTTTGCAGATCTCGTCTGTCCTGCTTGGTGCAGATGTTTGCCGTCAGGACGCTCTCGATGGTGCAGGAGTAGAAGTTCTTGAGCACCTTCAGTGGCAGATGGAAGTCTCTAAGTCTTCTGAGGAAGAAGAGATGCTGACGGGCTTTCTTAACCAGGGTGTTGATGTGACAGGACCATGACAGGTCCTGAGTGATGTGGACACCCAGGTATCGGAAACTGTCCACTCTCTCCACTGGTGTGCCACTGATGATGATATTTAAGGCATTTTAGATCATTTCTATTTTTTTCAAAGAATTCACACATCTTACATATTTCAAACTTTTAAGTTAGGATTTAAAAAACTTCTTTATTTGAACTTTTCCCACAAGGTTCCATTCTTTCTATAGCAGCTTCATATAAAGTCTGCACCAGGCTTTTAATCTCAATGTGGATGCATTGCTCACAGCTCTAAAACTAGACATTAGTAAATCATATGCCTAATCATTATGTGTCACTGTGATCCACAAGTATGATCACAAATTTATTTATTTTTCAAACCAACAACACAAACAAACAAACAAAAACAAGTTGCTGATGGCATGAACGCTTTACACACATGAGTCAGGACACAAAAAGAAAAAAGCTGCTGCCAAAAACAAATCAGAAGTGTGAGGAAAAAACTGAGCTCACAGACAGCTGCATGTGTGAGCTTTAATATCATGCAGCTCCTGCTCTAAAAAAAAAAAAATGTGTAACTTGCTCATTAGCTTAGCAGTGTCCACATATTTAATTCAGCTTCTTAATCTTGTAGCTTTAGCTGTTGCATACAGGGTTTAGCTTATTAGTTGTTAGTATAGGTGTGCTCTATATCTCAGCAAAGTCTCATCTAGGATGACAGGTTTTCAAAGAGGTCAAATGCCTCTGTGTCACGGGTTGCTTAGAGGATCCACTCGCAGGACTCCTGGGTAGCGTTCAAACAGAGATAGTTTATTACAGATCTTCACCAAGTGTATGTACAGACAGTGCGAGGTTAGTGCTATATACAAGACGTGAGGGGCAGGGGTCCAGGGCTCCAGGGAAAATGGGGAAATCACACACGCGCTCAGAACAGCCTCTCTCCACTCCGCTAGCGACCTGCCACTCCTTCCACACTCCACACGGGGAAACACGGGGACGGGTCCGGGGAATCTAGGAACAAAAGAACACGTTAAGTCTCTGAGACAGAGGCACGGGAAACTTGAGCTAGGTGTGTACTGACAAGAGCCTTCACAACAATCCAGCGTTGAACAGCTGATCTCCTCCTTCTAATATACCAGCTGGTCTGATGAGGCCCAGGTGTGCACGATCCGGGAAGGCGTGGACCGAGGGCGTGAACCCGCCATGAGTTCCGCCCCGGCAAAACAGGGGAGAGGGAGAGAGAGGAAAAAGGGGGGCTAGGAGTGGAGAGATGCTGATCCGCGCCTTGCCGATCCCACAGGTCGTGACACTATGCACTTAATTAGTTTAGATATTTTCTTCATCTCATATGTCGTTGTACTGAATTTGAGCAACCTTAAGCTTGATGCAGACTACTTCTAACAATTATCCACCTCACATCATAACTGACTAAGGTGCCTCTTCATATTAATATTATGTCATTATTAATGTTATTATCTTTTTTTTTTTTACATATAACAGCAATGGTAAATGTTAAGCTGAATTGTTAAATGTTTGTCATTTTTATGTTTACCATTTGTACATAGTTTTAAGGAATTATTTCTGTCCTCCCCTCCCCAGATCCTTAAGATTCTGGGAGGGGGGCGGTAGTGTTTATTATCACAGGAACACCCTTGTGAAGGTCTGTTTGATGTGGGGAAAATTCCTCCCCTTTGTATGGCTTCACTGTGCTATCTAGGGTGAACCATCTAGGGTGTGGGGGAGACTACCCTCTTTATGACCAAGGATGTTCCTCCTGTGCTTTTATGTTATATGACCCTTTGATCAGCAGGATCACACACACACACACACACACACACACACACACACACACACACACACACACACACACACACACACACACACACACTGTCATGGTCCTGGGTCGGTGACCCAGCGCTTTTAGTTTGTTATCATTTTCATGATGATGATTGTTTTAGTTCTGTGTTATATTCGGTCTGCCTCTGAGTCTGCGTCTGGATCTGTCTGTCTATGGTGTCTCCCCATCTGTTTGTGAAGCTGTCTGTTTAGATCTGTGTCTTGTTTGGTTCCCCGTGTCTGAGTTTCCTGTTTTATTGTGAAGGTCTCTGTCTGATGTGAGTGTGTTCAGTTTACATTTCCCCTGTCCCGTCAGTTCTGATTTCTCCCAGCTGTGTTGCCCTCCTGTCCCTCATCCCCTGATTACTGGTGTGTATTTAAGCCCTGTGTGTTCTCCTGCCTGTTGTCGGCTCGTCTGCATTCATCCGTCTACCTCTGCGTTCATCCATGTATCACTGCGTTAATCTACATTCATCTGCGTTCTATGGTGTTCCTGTCTCTGCGTCTCTCTGCCCCGCACCCCTTTTGTATGGTCTCAGGTTTGTCACTTAGTTTCTCCCAGTTTAGGTTTCCGTTTGTAAAGTACTCATACCTCGTTGCCTGTTTTTGTCACCACCACCTTTGTAAATAAAACATCACTCGTATCATCAGTTTGCTGCATCTTGGGTCCTCCTTTTCCTCCACACCACACGGCTCCCTCCGCCAGCCGTGACAGTACGAGCCGACCAACATGGACCCAGCAGCATCCGCACCTTCCCAGGAGTTTCGGGAGGAATTAATTGACACTGTTTCAAGGTTGGTCAACTTGTGGCTCGAGCACGAGGGGGAAGGGTTTCACCGCGCAGTAGAAGCCAGGATACAGCAGCTAATCTCTGCCCACTCCTGGCTGCTGGACTCGCTTCACCCGCTAGCACAAGACTTCCTCCTTCATGAGCTGCACCTTCGCCCTCCAGCCGCTACCGCTTCCCAACCCAGCCCGGCGGTGAAGGTTTTGCCCGGCCCGCCGGAGGTTTTGCCCGGCCCGCCGGAGGTTTTGCCCGGCCCGCCGGAGGTTTTGCCCGGGAGGAAGCGACGATCGCGCCGTCGGCGCGTCACCCCACAGCCGGAGATTAGGACTTCGGAACTGCCGGCTGTGGTGAGTGAGAAGGACCCTTTTTCTGTTTTGGACTGTGTGACTGTTTGTTCCGGGGCTGTGTTTTTTGAGTCAGCTGCCCCGCCGGTAGCTCAGTTAGCTGCCCAGCAGCCACTAGCTCAGTTAGCCGCTCAGTCGCCACCTCCATCACATTCAGCCTCACTACCCATAGCCCAGTTACAGTCACAGTCAGATTCATTAGACACTATGTTACAGTCCATAGCCCAGTCAATAGCTCAGTTGGTAGAGTCCATCCAACCCAAAAAGCACTGTTTTTCACCTGTTCATGTCCAGCAGAGAGACACGCCACAACGCAGTAATCAGTCCCCAACAGCTGGCCAGTACAGAGACTGTGACGCACTCCAGGGCCTCCCCAGAGGCTGGGTTCCAGCCCCCAGCCGACTCTGGACCCCTGGAGGTCAAGAAGCCAGCTGAGGACTGCATCCGGCTGTCGCTGCCTGAGCTGAGTCACTGCTCTGTGCAGCCGCAGTCCGCTTTGTGTTCGCCAGAGGCCCGTGCGCCTGCTGGTTCTGCTCTGTCTCTGCCAGAGGTCCCCGTGCCTGCTGGTTCTGTCTTGTTCCTGCCAGAGGCCCGTGCACCTGCTGGTTCTGTCTTGTTCCTGCCAGAGGCCCGTGCGCCTGCTGGTTCTGACCTGTTCCTGCCAGAGGCCCGTGTGCCTGCTGGTTCTGTTGCGTTCCTGCCAGAGGCCCGTGTGCCTGCTGGTTCTGTTGCGTTCCTGCCAGAGGCCCGTGCACCTGCTGGTTTTGTCCCGTGTGTTCCAGGGGCCCCTGTGCCCACTGGTCCTGAGACTGTTCTCGCTGGAGGGCCCGAGGAGCCCGTCCAGCCTCCCGCCTCGTCAGCTGGAGGGCCCGAAGAGCCCGTCCAGCCTCCCGCCTCGTCAGCTGGAGGGCCCGAGGAGCCCGTCCAGCCTCCTTCCGCTTCCTCGTCAGCTGGAGGGCCCGAGGAGCCCGTCCAGCCTCCTTCCGCTTCCTCGTCAGCTGGGGGGCCCGAGGAGCCCGTCCAGCCTCAAGTTTCGTCTGCTGGGGGTTCTGGAGAACCCAGCCAGCCTCAAGTGTCTTCTGCTGGGGGTTTAGGAGAACCCAGCCAGCCTCAAGTGCCGTCTGCTGGAGGGCCCGAGGAGCCCACCCAGCACCACGCCTCGTTAGCTGACGGTCCTGGACGACCCAGCCAGCACATCCTCACACCTGCTGACGGTCCTGGAGGACCCAGCCAGCACATCTCCACATCACCTCCTGCAGCATCGCTGCCGTCAGGTTTTGCAGCCGTCCCGCTGCCGTCATCCACGCCTGGTCCGGCCTCTGTGTCTTCATCCTCGCCTGGTCCAGCCTCCACCTCAGTCTCGTCTGGTCCGGCCTCCGCTTCAACCTCAGTCTCGTCTGGTCCGGCCTCCGCTTCAACCTCAGTCTCGTCTGGTTCAGCATCGCCTGGTCCAGCATCAGCATCGCCTGGTCCAGCATCAGCATCGCCTGGTCCAGCATCAGCATCCTCATCAGCATCGCCTGGTCCAGCATCAGCATCCTCATCAGCATCGCCTGGTCCAGCTACTGCTTCACCTACGCCGTCGCCTGGACCAGCCTCCGCATCGGCTTCAGCCTCGCCTGGTCCAACCTCCGCTTTGCCTGGGGCTGCAGGGGCCACGCAGCCTTCGGGTCCCCTACTACCACCTTCACATCGTCGGTCGTCTGCCAGGCCGCTTGTTGGGCATCATCACCACCGTGGCCGCCCTCCGGACTTCTGTTGCCACCCCCGCCTGCTGCGTGGACGACCTCCTACACGCCGCCGTTGCCGTCTGCACGGTCAGCCCCCGGACCTGCATTTGCGCCGCCGTTGCCGTCCGCACAGTCGGCCCCCTGAACTGTTTCCCCGTCGCCGCCGTTGCTGTCCGCACGGTCGGCCGCCTGAACTGTTTCCCCGTCGCCGCCGTTGCTGTCCACACGGTCGGCCGCCTGAACGGTTTCCCCGTCGCCGCCACTGCCTTCCGCATGGTCGGCCCCCGGAGATGAACTATTCTAGGCTCCTGAGTTGTCAGCCTCCGGGCCGGCCTCCTGAACTATATTTTGGGACCCTGTTCGGGGACTCCAGTGTGTGTTGTGTTTTGGTCAATTCTTTTGGGTCACTGGAGTTTTTTGTTTTTTTGTTTTTTTGTTTATTCCACTTTATTCCTCTTGTATTTATATGTATTCAGTTGGCTCTGTATCCAGCCCTTTTTAAACTTGTACTTTGATCTCTAATTTTTCACTTGATGAGGGATTATTATGTTCTGTTTTTCTGACTGTTTATCTTTTTTTCTCTTGTTTTTTCTCTTTGTTTTCGTCTCACCTATCTGCTTCTTTTTTTCTTTGGTTTTTTTTTTTCAGGCCAGGAAGTATTGTGATTCTTGAGTATGTTTTCCTTTCTTTTTTAAGTCTTTCGTCTCTCCTACTTCTTTTAAAGAGCCTCCTTCAGATGTGTTAGCGCTGAAGGACTACATTTCCCTTCCCAAGTGGGACTTTTATTTTCTTAGGATTTCTCCATCTACAAGCACTGATTTGTCTGGCGCCTGGACATTTCTTTTCTAGCACTGCTCGTCAGCAGTGAGTTTGGTGGGCTGATTCCCCATTTACACAGAACTGCAAAGCCTTCTCTGGCACACTTGACTCGGGAGTGGTGGCTTACACGCCCTTCTACTCCGTGCTATTCATGGAGCGGTGTCAGTTTTATGAGGCGGAACTCAACCTTTCCCCTTTGTCACCAGTACGTGGGCTTTTGCAGGATACACAAACATGGAAGTAGTTCAGCAGTTTATTTGTGCTGTGAAATCAACTTACTTCCAAAACACATATAGACATAGACATTCACGCATTTTTAATAATTTGTCACGAAGTAATTGCAGCTACTTCTGAAACCAGTCTAAATATAATTTATCACGTGTTTATTTCTTTAAACCCTTGCGGCGGGCTAGACCTATTGCGCAAAAACCTTACGGCAGTTCAGACCAAAACAGTGTTTTCTCACCCTCAGTCGTCTTTTTGCTGGTTGTTCAGGTTGTCTGGCTGGATCCCAGCGACCAGAACTAATTCACCGGCCTGGACCCGAATTCACATCCCAGGACTTTCTCCTCTACCTGGAGAAGGCTGTCAACAGACTTCGGTGCTGGCTTCCCACGACGTCAGGATGCAGCAGTCAGACCTTGGATTGGAGTCACAGAAACGCGTCTGTTGTTTCCACTCCGGCTCGAAGGACCAATTTAAATGACAGGGGATTTCTAAGAATCTCCCAAACAGTTCTTCAGTTGAGACAACTAAGTTAGAAAACACAAACACTGCAGTTGATTTACTTGCAAGGGCAGCCACAGAGCGCTCGTACTCGCAGAGAGACACTCACGGACTCGTGCTCTGTGACTGTCTGCGTTCTTTATTTATACAAGCTGGTTACATGTGCGTACAAAGATAACAAAGTTATTCCAAGAACTCAGAGCTGAGGTTCCCCTTTTCTACATCTGTATGTTCTCGGAAAAGAGGAAGCTGTTAGTTGCTAAAATAAGTTTATCACTCAAAAGTTGTTATATGGCAAGTCACGTAGACATGTGGTTTGCTTAGTGATCCTAAAAAGGGCACATTTCATGTAGCTGATCACACTATGTACAATTTTCTTTTAACAGGGACATGGGCCCATCCTCCCGCAGGCCCACCACCCGCAGGAGGCGCCATAGGGGTCGGGTGCACTGTGTGCTGGGCGGCAGCCAGGAGCGGAGGCCCTGGCGGACTGATCCCCGGCTGCCAAGACTGGCAATTGGGACATGGAATGTCACCTCTCTGGTGGGGAAGGAGCCTGAGTTAGTGCGTGAGGTTGAGAGGTACCGGCTAGATATAGTCGGGCTCACCTCTACGCATGGCTTGGGCTCTGGAACCAGTCTCCTGGAGAGGGGCTGGACTCTATCTCAGTCTGGAGTTGCCCCTGGTGAGAGGCGGCGGGCTGGGGTGGGTATTCTAATATCCCCTCGGCTTGCTGCTGGTACGTTGGGGTTCTTGGATGAGAGGGTTTGTTCCCTGCGCCTTAGGGTCGGGGAACGGGTCCTGACTGTCAACTGCGCTTATGCGCTGAGTGGCAGTTCAGAGTACCCAGCCTTCTTAGAGTCCCTGGGTGGGGTGCTGGAAGGTGCTCCACCTGGAGACTCTGTTGTTCTGCTGGGAGACTTCAATGCTCACGTGGGTAATGACAGCGAGACCTGGAGGGGCGTGATTGGGAGGAACGGCCTCCCTGATCTGAACCTGAGCGGTGCTTTGTTATTGGACTTCTGTGCATATCACAGTTTGGCCATAGCAAACACCTTGTTTGAACATAAGAGTGTCCATAAGTGCACGTGGCACCAGGACGCTCTAGGCCGCAGGTCGATGATCGATTTTGTAATCGTATCACCAGACCTGCGACCATATGTTCTGGACACTCGGGTAAAGAGAGGGGCTGAGCTGTCAACTGATCACCACCTGGTGGTGAGTTGGATCAGGTGGCGGGGGAGGACGCTGGACAGACCTGGTGCACCTAAACGCGTAGTGAGGGTGTGCTGGGAACGTCTAGCAGAGGCCCCAGTCCGCGAGATCTTCAACACACACCTTCGGCAGAGCTTCAACAGCATTCTGAGGGAGACTGGGGACATTGAGTCCGAATGGACCATGTTCAGCATCTCCATTGCCGAAGCTGCTGCATTGAGCTGCAGCTGCAAGGAGGTTGGTGCCTGCTGTGGTGATAATCCCCGAACCAAATGGTGGACACCAGAGGTGAAGGGAGCCACCAGGCTGAAGAAGGAGTCCTATCGGGCTTGGTTAGCCTGTGGGACTCCGGAGGCAGCCGACAGGTATCGACAAGCCAAGCGGAATGCGGCTCGGGCAGTGGCTGAAGCAAAAACTCGGGTGTGGGAGGAGTTCGGAGAGGCGATGGAAAAAGACTTTCGGACTGCCTCGAAGAGATTCTTGCAAACCGTCAGGAGTCTCAGGAGGGGAAAGCGGTGCTCTACCTGCACTGTGTATAGTGCTGGCGGAGCGCTGCTGACTTGGACTGAGAAAATTTGTCAGGCGGTGGAAGGAATACTTCGAGGACCTCCTTAATCCCACTGACACGTCTTCTGAGGAGGAAGCAGAGTCTGGGGATGAGAGGAATGACCCGCCAATTTCCGGGGGCGAGGTCACTGAGGCAGTTAAACAACTCCTTGGTGGCTGAGCCCCTGGTGTTGATGAGGTCCGCCCCGAGTTCCTGAAGGCTCTGGATGTTGTTGGGCTGTCCTGGTTGACACGCCTCTACAATGTTGCGTGGAGATCAGGGACAGTAGTCCTGGACTGGAAAACCAGGGTGGGTCCTCAGCCTCCCTGGGAAAGTCTATGCCAGGGTGCTGGAAAGGAGAGTTTGTCTGCTGGTCCAGTGTTCTGCCTGGTCGCGGAACACTGGACCAGCTCTTTATCCTCTCAAGGATACTAGAGGGTGAATGGGAGTTTGCCCAACCAGTCTACATGTGTTTTGTGGACTTGGAGAAGGCATTCGACCGTGTCCCTCGGGGTGTCCTGTGGGAGGTGCTGCGGGAGTATGGGGTGTCTGGCCCATACCCTTACTCTGAAGGCAAACCATCACTTTTTCAAGTTGTGCAACTTCTCGGCTATTAGTTAGCAAGTATTTACAGACAGATGTGAAAACTTACAGCCACTGTGGCAACCGGCTGAAAACCAAAGTTGTCACAAGGAGGTCTGTGGTACAGCGCCTTCTTTGCACCGATTTCACCCAGCGACCAGTTGGTGAATAACCATTCTTCCCTACAAACCAATGTTTAAATCACATCCGATATGGCTGAAACCTCATTGCTTTGCTTTCTATTAAGCTGACACATACATTTGCCACTTTTCTACCTTTTTCTAACTGCTATACGTTTTTCCATGCAAAGTCTTCCTAAACTGTGTTCCTTTGTATGAGTTTGGACTTTCTATATGTATGTACAGTTTTATAACCTGGACATGCTTCTCTGTTTAGGCAATCTTATTTACCATCACAACCTTCATCACAGAGCCACTGAAGTACTTCGGTCAGGGATTCAGTGAATTTCTTCGAGTGCTCCTCAAAGATCTTCCGGTTACCCTGCAGATCCCAGTCCTGCTCACTACCATGCCTGCTACTGTGGTAAAACCTGTTACCTTATTCACATTATAGAGCTTTCTATAGATGGATAAGATTAATAGAACAGGTCTCTGTCCAGAAGAGCGCAGAAAAGATGCTGCACAGGACCTTCAAGCTCTAAGGCCTTTTTTTATGTATATCTTCTTCAGGTGATTGTGTATGCAAGTGTGCAAGCAGCCTTCCAGAATGGCATCATGGCACTTTTACGCCGCCCACAAAGGGACCCACCACCACCAGAGCTGAACAGACCACCAGAGATGCTGCACTACTCAGACCTGAGCTCCCGAAGAAGTCGATGATGATGATGACTTCTTGGTTGTTCCTGTGGAAAGTACCAGTGAGTATGAAAATCAGATCGTCAACATGCATGAACAAAACATACACAAACCCCAGACACTTCTCATCATGATCTTAATGTTGTACATATATATTTCCTTATTTCTGCATATTTTGCATCCAGGACAGTTGACAGAGCTCATCTTATGGCCTAAGTTTGGAGCCCTCCAAAGGAACTATACATTTGCCAGTCTGTACATAATTATCCAATATAAATAGTTTGCCTGTCAGTTTTTTAGGTGCTAAAACTCTTCTTAAATGCATCTTTGGGCTCAGGGTTGACTCTTTAGTCTGCCATCTTTAGAAAGAATTTCAGTCTGTGATGTTGGAAATTTGAGGCTGTTTTTGATGGATCTGTCAAGCACAAACCCCTCGCTGGAACAATCAGAGACAATTCTACTACAATGGCCAAAAGCTTTGGACACAAGGCAGAGTTCTTTGTGTGATCTCGTGCGAGGGAGAGAACTGTGACGAGCGCTGCTCCTGACACTCGAACCCCAGTCACTCTCAGTTAGCTCACCCGTAGCACTGGTCTTTATTGTGGTACATGAATATGCATAGTCTCATTAACATATGACGTCATACACAGGCATACATGTGAACAAAGAGTACCGTCTGTGTGTATCAGAATCAGAATCAGAATCAGAATGGGGTTTATTGCCAAATGTTGAGCAGGTTTACAACATTAGGAAATTGCTGCGGTGCTTCAGTGCAAACATGCTGTCATAAATAGCACTTAAATAGACATGGAAAAAAATAAAAGTAGGGATAAGAATTAAAAGTGCTACATGGAAAGATATGTGCATGAGATATACATGAGATATATACATGAGAATAAGAATTAAGAGTGCTACGTTGAAAGATATATACATAGAAATTATCCACACCCTCACTTTCCTTAACTGCACTACTGTATAGCTCTGTGTAAACAATCATTCTGTACATACGATAATTTTTAATCCTACAACTGTTTACAACTTGCATAGTTCCCATTTCTGTATAGCTGTATATCTCAGATTCTGTAAAGTTATTTATTTCATATTCTGTATAGTTTTTCATATTTATATCCTGTTCATATCCTGTACATAGCTTGTACTCACTACAGCCTGTACATACTTATAGTTATAGAATATTCACAACATACTTCATACCGTGTACATTATAACATACCATAATAGACCCATTTCTGTAATATACTCACATATCTATATTATTGCTAATATATATTGTAATATATCTATATCACTAAGCACTTCTGGATGGATGCAAACTGCATTTCCTTGCCCTGTACCGGTGCATGTGCAATGACAATAAAGTTGAATTCTATTCTATTCTATTCTATTCTATTCTATTCTATTCTATTCTATTCTATGAGTGCAGGTGGTGATCAGTGCCAAACATAGAATGATGCAGTGACACAGCGTAGGGTCATGTGTTAGTGGCGGGTACAGTCATATGGTTATTGTTCATGTGTCCAACAGCAGAGGGGAAGAAACTGTTCTTATGGCGAGAGGTTCTGGTGCGAATGGACCGGAGCCTCCTGCCTGAGGGGAGCAGGTCAAACAGACTGTGTCCAGGGTGAGAAGGGTCAGCTGAGATCCGAGCTGCACGCCGCAGTGTCCTGGAGGTGTACAGGTCCTGCAAAGATGGGAGTCTGCAGCCAATCACCTTCTCAGCAGAGCGCACAACACGCTGCAGTCTCTGTTTGTCCCTGATAGTGGCTCCAGCGTACCACACGGTGATGGAGGAGGTGAGGATGGAATCGATGATTGCAGTGTAGAATTGCATCATCGTCCGTGTTGGCAGGTTGAATTTCTTCAGCTGCCTCAGGAAGTACATCCTCTGCTGGGCTTTCTTGATGACGGAGGTGATGGTGGGCTCCCACTTCAGGTCCTGGGTGATGGTGGTACCCAGGAAGCGGAATGAGTCCACAGAGGTGATGGGGGTGTCAGTCAGGATGATGGGGGGGAGTGGGGCTGTGTGCTTCCTGAAGTCCACAATAATCTCCACTGTCTTCTGGGCATTCAGCACCAGGTTGTTGTGGCTGCACCAGGACACCAGACGTTCAACCTCCCTCCTGTAGGCAGACTCGTCCCTACACGCATATGTGTAGGTATGCGTGTGTGTGTCAAGATGTGACCCTGTGAACGACTCCCCAAAGCTGGTGCCAGGAGTCCAGCGGTCCACCTAAACAAAGGGCTCTTATACTTAAACAGATACAGAGTAGGTGTCCTCCAGTACCATAAATCAGTAAGAGAAAGTACGACCTCTCTCATGACCTTAGGATGCGTGGGTATGCCAGAGTGCTCTGGAGGGCACACAGAGTCTTTGCAGACTGCTTAGGATGAGACATCCTATCAATATGCAATTGATTATATAACTCTAAGCATATATGAGTAAATGTTTCTAAGCATAAATGACAATCCAACAATATAAACCTAACAGTTTTTATGCTCACTGTGCGCCCCCTGTTGCATGGCAGTGTACATTGATAAAGATGCTCCATCCACTGGCACCCATCCATTTTGCGTTGCACCTCTCAGCTCTTTTTGTAACCTCATGAGTTGCGCTGCTGCTGCCACAGCTGGGTTGAAGACGCATTTAAATAACCTTCCAACGAAAGTGATCTTAAGTTATTGCATCTCGGCATTATTTTAATGTGTCTACAGCCTACATCCTGTGCCTCTGACACTTTATCCCACCCCATTTAGAGCTTTCTTGGATTTCTTTGAATATTCCTTGAAGAAAAACAGAAAAACAAAACAGCTCTTATAACCTTTTTGAGATGTCAGTCATCAAAACTAAATTAAGCACGAGCCTACAAACTTAAATTGCACTCACTTGGTAAAAATGGTAAATGACCTGTACTTGTATAGCGCTTTACATGGTCCCTAAGGACCCCAAAGCGCTTTACACATTCAGTAATCTACCCATTCACACACACATTCACACATTCACACACTGCATCACGTGGTTGTACAGTAAAGCGATTCCTTTTATGGTCACGTCTGTTAGGCTGTTTTGTTTTGTTCCCGCCTCACCCTGTTATACTACCTTTAAGGCCATGTGTGAGTCAGTGAGGCCGAAGCTGCTTTGTAGTTGAGCCTTAAACTTAGCTAACAGTGCTAGCTATAGGTGTCCACCTATGCTTGTTTTCACTGTAAAGGAATTAACACTGGATAAGAGTCTGTCTTCTCCCAGCCAGGATGCTCCTCATTGCTTTGTTGTGCAACCTGTTGCTCACTGCCGTGGGCCAGGAGGAGGAAAGCAAGTGGGTCAACCCTTACGACATGACCATGTATGATGCTACGACCAAAAGGATGAGAAAGCCTACTGAGGTTGGGAGATTTTTACTCTGAGTATTGTGAAGATGTTGTGTTGTCCAGCTCAGACACTTAGTTTGTATGTGTGTTTGCAACGCAGCCAGCAAGCTGTGACAATCTGGGCACTGAAAGACAAGAGTACAATCAGGACTCCAGCCAGACTGAGCCATCGCCCTGCAACAAACAAGTGGAGGAGTTAGAGGGACAGGTTGGTGTTTAGAGGTTTTAAATAGGAAAAACTATCTTCAAATTGTCTAATTATACGCCTCCAGGCTTATCGCTTTGTTCTAACTGGTACACAAAACATGAACGTCAACCGTGTCTAAAAAGGCCATTTAAATAAGGTGAACTCAATGTCATGTACAACAAACCGGTTTTACATGTTTTGAGCTGTAGTCTGTTAGAACAGTGTTTCCCAACCCTTTAGTGCCACGTCACATAGAAAAATCACAACACCAAATAAAAATGTCACAAAAGTTCATTTCTTACAAGATATATTTAAAATCTACTCTTAAGTTACATAGTGTGAAACCTGTGCCTGTTTAGTTGAACACAAAGCTGATATTCTTGCAGGAGTTGAAGGAAGACACACGAAGATCTTCCTCGACAGTCCTGAGTCTGTGTTTTGGTTTTTTCTTGTCTTGATAGCAATCATGTTTATAAAACCCATAGATGGGTTGTGGAGGAAGGAAGCAGAGCTGAAATAACTTTGTTTGCCAGAAAGGGAAAATAGTCTGTGATCTTGTTTTGAAGTCTTGGGTGTTTTGTCTAGAAATGGCATTTACGTTTACTTGGAACCTTGGCACTGTTTGACAGTTTTTCAGCAGCAGGCATAGTGGAATTGGCTTGGTTGGTTCCCCGGTGAATCCAATGGCAAGATGAGTTTCATTGTATTATCTTGAGCTCTCCTTTTGTTTTTTTCTGACCACTGCTCATGCCTTCAGGGCCTTCATCTGAGTCTTCTCCAGGACTCAGGTCAGATTCACTACTTTTTTTATTTTCAGATATTTATCCATCGCTATTACCTGCGGCCCTTCTTCTGTTTTACTGGCGGTTGGCAACCCTCTTAATTTGTGCAAGATGTTGTACTGCCCTCTAGTGGAAGAGAATGGAAATTTTCTGCCTATTACTACATGCTCCTCCCTTACCCATCTGGTGAAATTGGATAATCTTCCATGGCACACCTGATGATTTCTCATGGCATACTTCTGTGGGGCTGCACAGTGGTTTGGAAATGCTGTGCTATAACATCATCTGTGGGCAGACAGTGGTTAGCAACAAGACTAGGCTGAGATGTTTAAATGATGGTGAAGTGTTATTACCGGGCTCAAAGTGTATCGAGAAGATATCATTCAGATCCTTACACCACCAACCAGCCTTAGAAGAGAACCTGGGGTCTTTCCCATAATCCCAGAAGCTTTGACTGGGAAATAGGAACTTATTCAGGACAGGCACTTCAGATATTCTGCCTTGCCTTCATTCAGATTGAAGATCATAAGAAGACGATCGAGCGCATCTCACAGCAGCCAACATGCAGCCCAGTGTTCAAGAGATTTCTTAGCAGACTGTTGAAGGCAATACAAAGAGCTGGTGTGGTAGGTGGTCATCTCATGTTTTATGTTGAATTATGAGATTTCAGTCGAGCATATTGTGCTATCATATTTACTCTCTCGTTTAATAATTTTACAAGTGTGGTGGAAAAAAATGTGCAATTTAAGACACTTCTCCCATTTCTCTCCAGCCCAGTGACTCCACAGATGTCTTTTATGATGCCAAACTCAAAATGTCCAAACAAGCCATGGAGGAGATCCAGGCACATCTGGAGAGTGAAGACAGCTGTAGACCAGGCGCCCTGGACAAAGCCATCAGTCAGATACTTGTGGACGTTAAACCGCATGATTATGGGGCCTGGAAGTGGCCATTTGAAGACACCTTTGGGGTGGAGCTGCATACATTATTGAAAGTAATCTCAGTCTTTATTACTGTGACTCCACTTTCTCTGGTTTGAGGCCAACTCCCCCCAAATCTCTTGTCTAGTGTTGTCTCCATGAACAAGAAGGAGAGCTGTCTGTTGATTTCATGTACACTCAGTATGGTTTCGTGAGAAGTTGTCAGTGCAGATATAAAAACATGTCTTTTTTTTTTTTTTTAAACCAAATGTAGCTTTTACCTTTGACCCCCTTCTGTTTTGACTTTTCTTAATGTGTCTGCTGTGTTTTAATGGTTTCTATTTTCTGTAACCACTTAAACTGTTCTCTGCTCCGTTCTCCAGATCGTGTTATTTATCCTGGTTATACTAGTCATTATCATGCTCCAACTGCGGACAAAGATCTCCTGGTTTGTGCTGTTCCAACAACTGTTTGCTGTCTGCTTATTCGTCAGTGTTATCTGGAACTGGTTTTACCTGTACAAGGTAAATAGGAGCCCCTGCAGTTTTCAGGGGTTTCAGTTCAACTGCAATTCAGTGTTTTGACTGTAAAATAAGATGTTTTTAATAAATATGTATATTTTGTTCAGCTTGCCTTTGCTGAGCATCAAAGTAATATATTGAAGATGGAGAATTTCAATGCAAAATGCACTGGAGTGGAGAAAATGGATTGGATTGACAGTTTGAAAGGTATGCCACTGCCAGTGTTGAACAGACATAGCATTGGTATTCTGTGAAAACCTCCTATATCTAAAATATTAACCGGCTGAGAAAAAAACTTCTTTTTATTTTTATTTTTAGAGCGTATTAAATATCATTTTGAAATACATTTCACTGCACAGCCATGAGATGGAGAGGAATTTAACGACAAGTCCCTCTGCAGTCATTGTGCAAAATCTGAAGTCTCAGCTGTTTTAATAGTTTTAGACTCCAGCACTGCTGTTTTGGATATATTAATTATATTTAGCGCATAACGTCTGCCTAAGCTTAGGCCTGTATTTGATTTCCTGCAGAGTGGTTTAGAAGCACCTGGACTCTTCAAGATGACCCCTGTAAGAGATACTATGAAGTTCTTATAGTTGACCCTCTTTTGTTGGTATCACCAATCAAGGTAAGTCACTCTGTTCAAGTTATTGAGGTCTTGCAGACACATCACTACTAAACACATGATTTAAATTTGTCTACCATTCTGGACATGTGACAAACATGCTGATAGTGTAGGAGTTTGTGAATCAGTTGCCACACAGACCTGGAGACTTGCTCACGACCATGCAACAACCACTACTTGTGAGATAAAAAGTAAAAGTTGTGCCTTTTGAAACATCTTAACTGCAGCACTGAAGCACAACTTTTACTCTGAAGGCAAACCATCACTTTTTCAAGTTGTGCAACTTCTCGGCTATTAGTTAGCAAGTATTTACAGACAGATGTGAAAACTTACAGCCACTGTGGCAACCGGCTGAAAACCAAAGTTGTCACAAGGAGGTCTGTGGTACAGCGCCTTCTTTGCACCGATTTCACCCAGCGACCAGTTGGTGAATAACCATTCTTCCCTACAAACCAATGTTTAAATCACATCCGATATGGCTGAAACCTCATTGCTTTGCTTTCTATTAAGCTGACACATACATTTGCCACTTTTCTACCTTTTTCTAACTGCTATACGTTTTTCCATGCAAAGTCTTCCTAAACTGTGTTCCTTTGTATGAGTTTGGACTTTCTATATGTATGTACAGTTTTATAACCTAGACATGCTTCTCTGTTTAGGCAATCTTATTTACCATCACAACCTTCATCACAGAGCCACTGAAGTACTTCGGTCAGGGATTCAGTGAATTTCTTCGAGTGCTCCTCAAAGATCTTCCGGTTACCCTGCAGATCCCAGTCCTGCTCACTACCATGCCTGCTACTGTGGTAAAACCTGTCACCTTATTCACATTATAGAGCTTTCTATAGATGGATAAGATTAATAGAACAGGTCTCTGTCCAGAAGAGCGCAGAAAAGATGCTGCACAGGACCTTCAAGCTCTAAGGCCTTTTTTTATGTATATCTTCTTCAGGTGATTGTGTATGCAAGTGTGCAAGCAGCCTTCCAGAATGGCATCATGGCACTTTTACGCCGCCCACAAAGGGACCCACCACCACCAGAGCTGAACAGACCACCAGAGCTGAACAGATCACCAGAGATGCTGCGCTACTCAGACCTGAGCTCCCGAAGAAGTCGATGATGATGATGACTTCTTGGTTGTTCCTGTGGAAAGTACCAGTGAGTATGAAAATCAGATCGTCAACATGCATGAACAAAACATACACAAACCCCAGACACTTCTCATCATGATCTTAATGTTGTACATATATATTTCCTTATTTCTGCATATTTTGCATCCAGGACAGTTGACAGAGCTCATCTTATGGCCTAAGTTTGGAGCCCTCCAAAGGAACTATACATTTGCCAGTCTGTACATAATTATCCAATATAAATAGTTTGCCTGTCAGTTTTTAAGTGCTAAAACTTTTACGCCGCCCACAAAGGGACCCACCACCACCAGAGCTGAACAGATCACCAGAGCTGAACAGATCACCAGAGATGCTGCGCTACCCAGACCTGAGCTCCCAGAAGCGCAGAGTGTCGATCAGGTGACCCCCCCCCCCCCCCCCCCCCACACACACACACACACACACACTTTTTAAAATAATTTTTGTTTAGATTCATCCAATCAGCTTAAATATCAAATTAGACACAAAATAGTGGGTTTTGGTGGAGACTAATGTCCTTATTATTTAATGCTTCTGCTGAGATGAAGTTAAATATTCATGTGCAACATAAATTGGTATCTTAATGTTTAATGAAAACTTTTTATTGATATTTTTGTCTTTTGGGGTTTTTTTCTTTGTTTTTGTTTGTTTTGATACCTGCTGATCTCGTCTTAGTTTTTTTAATGCATTATTGGCTCTACATTATCATTACTGTTTGTTTCTTAGCTTGCACCTACCCACTCGAACTCTGTGCTCCTCCAGTCAGATGCCTTTATTAGTTTCACGCTCCCAGTTCAAATCTACAGGTGACAGGGCTTTTTCCATTGCCGAGACTCTGGAACAGTCTTCCCTCTTTTATAAAATCCTCTTCATCCTTGGAAGTCTTCAAATCGAATCTGAAGACCTCCCTATGTTCCAAGGCTTTCAGATCTCCCACCTTTATTCTGTTTCAGCTTGTCTGATCTTTTATCTCGTTGGATGATGTTTGCATGTGTAGACACGTATACATGTATTTTATGTTCACATATGTGTACTTGTGTGTGAATGTGTACATATTATTATTATTATTATCATTTTATTTTATTTTATTTTTATTTTTTTTACAAAAATGTATGGATGTCACAATGTTTCTGTTTTCATCTTATCTGTTTTAATTCTTTTTATCATATTCCTCTGTTCAGCACTTTGGCCGACACTTGATGTCTTTTAAATGTGCTATATGAATAAAGATGACTTGACTTGACTTTCTGCTTTATATATGCTGGATTTCTGTTGCTACCACAACATAGACATCTGTGCAAGAACAGTGGATTTTAACCATAGTGAGCTTGATGGAGCTCGCTCAGTATAAAAAGCAATGAAGTGGCTGAAATCCAGTGCATGTCATCGACTGTATCTCCACGTCATCATTTCATTTTTGTCATTTGAGGACGATGATTTACAGTTTTCCCTCCTGTCTGCTGGATGCAAGCAGCTTCAGGAGCTCACAGGCGTTCCAGCTCTGATCTGTGGAAGTCATATTTGATATCAGGAAGTTGACTTTGTTGCTCTGTGTTCATCAGTGGACAAATAAAGTTTTGTCACATCCGTCATGTTTCTTTGTCCAACGTGAGGTTTTGGAACAGAAATTAAACACGGTCCCTGCGTTTCACATTTAACACACTGTAGCTGTCATCTTAGGTGGATGCCAAGCAGCAGTAGATCGTATCAGGAATGTGCTGGTTTCTGTTTAACATAGGACCCGTCTTCCTCCGACCTCTTAGGATATGCTGCATGTATCTGTGAGACTTGGATGTCAAACATAAGGCCTGGCAAAGACACTGTTCCGGCCACTAGATGGCTTTGGGAAAATGTGAAGGATGGCATAAAAATTTGGAGTTTAAAATATTTGTTAATTTAGGTTTTATAGCTTCTCCTTCTGATAAAGACTTCCCCCGTGGCTATTAATACTATATCAGTTAATTCAATTAAATTACAAAGTACCCTGTTTTTTCACTATTGATCATAGAAACAAAAATGGCATCTTGTCTGAATTAACCAACTTTTTCATGTTTAATTACAGGAACATCTGGGCACTGAGCTATCAGGGTTTTTTCAGTAATTTCACACATTTCTTCTATTTTGAGCCCAAAGAATCACGCTGAAATATTTATTTCATGTACTACAGCACCGTTTCTGTATCATGAGGAAAACCTGAGATGTACCATTGAAACGTCTCAGTGGGTGTAGTTAAACTTCATTTCATTGACTGAAAGGGCAGTTTGATTGGTGAATTGTATGTTGCGTCCAATGTAAAATGAGTTTGACATCCCTGCTTTATAGTATCATGTGTGATGACGTGACCTACAGACTCTTGCCTGTGAAATATAGAAGTACCTTATGTCTTCTGTGGAGTTTGTTCCTATATCAGTAACTGCTCCAGGTTTTAATCAGTTCAAAGGTTTTACACTGACGCACTGATTTTCACACACACAGCAACGTTTCATTATTATTTTGTTTTTTCTATTTAAATCTAGTTTCTTAACCACATTATGTTTCGGGCCTTTCCGTGAGCACTCGTTCACTCGTAGATTGCGCACCTGTGCCGCCTCAAACCCATTTCCTGATTGGCTGACTGAAAGCGTCGTGGTCTCGCGGGGCACACGCGCAGCAGAGCAGAGTTGTCTCTGACTCTCTGCCGGAGCTGTCCGGCTTACGTTTAATAATCTCCCTTCAGTCATTTGGCTTTTTCCCCACCTTGCTTTGCAAAAATGGAGTTATTTTCTCGCTATCTGGATAGAAGCAATTCGGTCAGGTAAGCTTTTTATGTTTAAATAAGTTGCGTTCAAATATAGTTTTGTTACCTCATCATTCTGAAATGCCGCATGTTAAAATGTAACAACGTTAAAAACAACCGCGAAAGTCATCAGGAAGTTTTATGACGTGATCAGGGTTGGATTTAACGTTGCACTTTGTAACTTGGAGACTTGGATTTGTGTTGTTTATAGTTGACAAACAATTGGGGGAAATGGTGAAAGTACATTTACTGAGCTAACCTTGAACTTCGTACACGGATCTCTCCGTGTGATTGATTACCAGTCTGGTACACCGCAACAACAAGAGCTGATAAAATAACTGTCTTTCTTTTTAACGTTCACTTCTGCATTTTCAGCCTTCTGGCTGCTTTCTTCTTCCTTAGTAGAGAAACTCCTCTCACCATCTGTTCATTTCCACGAGTTTTAACCGTGTAGCCCACAGCACTGCGATCTGTTTCTGTCATCTGCATGATGGTTGTTGTCTTACAGCTCTGTCATAACTCACGACATTATGAAAGAGGAGAACCTCAGAGATGACCTGAGGTATTATTTCATGAGCCCCTGTGAGAAGTACAGAGCCCGAAGACACATTCCCTGGAAAATGGGAGTCCAGATCCTGAAAATCATCATGGTCACCACACAAGTATGTGCACTGGGGTTTATTGTATGTTGGGAAAGACCAGGAAAGAGGCAGCACTCAGAAGGGGCTTCCTGGAACTGCAATATGTAATCGAAGGCATGCAGCCAAGAGCAGTGTGTATATACATGCTTACACTGAGGGTCCTGCTTAAAATGGGAGAATAAAGGAATATTTGTGTTTGTCTTTATTTTGCTGCTAAATTTGTATTGTTTCGGAAGCACATGGCCCTAAAACAACACAAACGTCTTCAAAGCACCTCATCAGTATTTCACGTAACACTTTAAAACTACTTGTAAATGTGTAGCTGTGGGAGATTGCACAATACTCCATGTCCATAACAACTACAGTTTTGGGTAATCTCCTTTTTAAAAGGCCCAACTGACTGAGAGGTATGTCAGAGATGTAAAGCTACCATAACATGTGTTTTCCACCTCAAAAGGAATAAGACGCGTATATGTTCAACTCTCCTTTCTTGTTTTCCCCACAGCTCGTCCTGTTCGGCCTCAACAACCAGCTGGTGGTTTCCTATAAGGAAGAGAACACCATGGCGCTCAAACACCTTTTCTTAAAAGGCTACAGCGGGGTCGATGAGGACGACTACAGCGTTGCCGTCTACACAAAGCACGACGTCTATGAAAGTCTGTTTTATGTCATGGATCAGGCAAGTAACAGTGACTTTTTTACTGTAGCATTATGAAGTGTATGTAGTGTTGAGTTTTATTATAGAATATGCACATCAGGAACTCCAATCTAATGCTCATATAAACATATCTGGTGTAATTTAAGCATCGCATGAGTTGGAACTGCTTTATTTTTTGAATTTCTTGTTTTATCGTGTTTCACTGCGATATTCCAGTTTTCAGCTTCTTTATTGTCTCGTCACCCTGGAGTGTTTTCTGTTTTTTTTTTTTTGTTTGTTTTTTTTTATTTTCCTAAAATTTCCTGTTGTGTACAGTACAGTCAGCTGGGCCAGCTCTCCGTGGGCCCGATCAGTTACGCAGAGGATGAAAATGGCAAGTTGCTGCCCCTCACCATATGTAAAGAGTACTATAGGAGGGGCAGCGTGGAGCCTTCAGATGAGATCTATGACATCGATGCTCAGCTGGAGACGGGTGAGAGGGAAAATTTGCATGTCAGTTTGCTGTTATACGCGGCGAAGTTGGTGTCAGATTTGCCATTTAGATAATTAAGCTCAGTGTTGTTAAAATTTCCCCTTTGGGCTCCTGTAGTTTTAATATTTAATGACAAACCTGAATACCTGTAATGTAAATGTGTGATGAGAGTTTTCATTAGAAACGGGACAAAAGATTCATGTTTAAAAATACCATTTCTTATATATTTCAGACATTTTAGAACCATTATGGGATTTACTGGTAATTTAAACAGGTCATGAAATTCCATATTGGAGTATAAGAACAAATTTTGAGGGGGAAACAAAAGCTGTGTCTGTGTTTTTTACACACCTCATATATGTGATGGGTTTTTTCAGTTTGTATGTCACACGATCCAAATACTGCAAACCTGTGGAGAGCAGAGAATTCATCCTTTTTTAATCTGGATTTTTACAGGTATGCTGTTTAAATTATTTACATTACATGCTGACATCCCCTTTTTAAATCAAACATTTCGCCGCTTTTTCAGACTTGTCGACATCAAAATAACCTTCCAGTTGAAGGGAATCAACCTCCAGACGGTGCGTTCGCGAGAGTTACCCGACTGCTACTCCTTCTTTGTTACGGTATAAGTTTCTTGGCTTTATTAACGCCATGTAAAAGCAGCAAACACAGCTGGATTGAAGCACATATAAACACCTGGATCCCTTTGATTTGATAGATAACGTTCGATAACCAGTGTCACAGTGGAAAGGTGAAACTATTCCTGGACATAGACGCTGAAAGCAGCGCGTGCCGAGACTGGAAGATATCGGGGACGGGTAAGGTGAACTTCTCTAACCGAAAAATTAATTAATGGTAACAAATGAGGGAGGAATGAGACAGGTTATGGCGTTGAAAACTGTTTTTCACATTTGAGTAAAACAACAGGTCAGCCTGCAAATGCATGTTTGGAATATTTGTAAAAATATCAAAATGTTGTCAAGTTTTAAAGAATCAGACTAAATAAAAATAAACTCTTGTGGACCAATGTGTCTGTCCAGTTTATTTTGTGTTGCAGCAGCTTGTTCACCACGTTGTTAAAGTGTGTGGAAGGATTTGTCTCCAAACTTGTACCAGGACTGGGCAGTTTCCTGTAACTGAGGCGTTTGCATTCAGACTTGTGTTATCAGTGTCAGAACTGTGAGTGTGAGGGAGTTGAGTGATAAACCCTCTCACACCCACACTTGTGCTTTTTGTGTGTGTGTATTTCAGCTCAGAAGAACACACACTATCTGCTGGTATTTGATGCCTTCATCATTCTGATGTGCCTCACATCAGCCGTGCTGTGCACTCGCTCCATCATACTGGCCGTCAGGTTACTGCAGGTCAGCAACACCATGCAAGCAGCTACCTTTTTGCTTTTTTTTTTTTTGCTTTTTGAAATTAACTTAAACATCGTGGATAAAGGTGTGTGTGTGTGTGTGTGTGTTAAATTGACTGAATTTCCATTGTTTTATTTTGAAGAGGTTCTCCAGATTCTTCCATGAAAACTTTAATCGGAAAGTGTGCGAGGACGACCAGAGGGAGTTTCTGAACGGCTGGTACTTGCTGGTCATCGTCAGCGACCTCTTCGCCATAATTGGATCGATTCTGAAGATGGAGATACAAGCAAAGGTAAAATGAATAATCCCTTTCTTTCTTGCAATGGCGTTTAACCATAACCCCCCCCCCCCCCCCTATTCAGTTGTCATTTAAAAGGTGTCAAATAATTGCAGAAGATTTGAAAATGTATATCTTTATGTAGAAAAGGTTTTGTATAATAAGCTGTTGTCAGAATGTATTTAATATTACTTTCTACACCAGGATCTTTTTCTACGTAGCTGACGCTGGTAACTGTGCAGGGGCAGATCTAGCAAAGTTTAGCCAGGGGGGCCGATAGGGCATGAACAGGGAAAAGGGGGCACAAAGACATACTTTTCTTTCTTATTCTCATTTAAAATGTTGAGCTTTTAATAAATAATTATCTGAATCTTACACCCAAAGTTTTTACCTGATATAAAATGTATAGAAGTCCATTACTGTATATAGTAACTGTTAAGTCTAATATACCCTAGTAAGCTGTAGTACTTTTTCCTTTGGGAACCATCTGTGCAGTCTGCAGTTCTGTTGAAGAAAGATGTTGAATCTATTTAATTATTGTAGAAAAATCATTGATTTCTGTGCATTTTATTTTACCGGTGCATTTGATTAAGGTTGATTACGTCAATTAAGCATCACGAGGTGGAAAGTGGTTCCCTTTGTTGTTGCTGGGAGTTGGCAACCCTATTAGTTAGGTTGTTTAATATTTCTACTAAGTACTCTTTAAAATACCAGAATAGGGAGGCTAGAGGATTTAAGTTTATTAGATTGATCAGTTTTGCTGAACTATGAAGTATTTTTTTTTTTTTGTGTTTGTATTTGTTTGTTTTTTTTTTGTTTTTTAAACGTGAGTATGAACTTATACAAAATGCAGCAAGACATTTAAAAAACTGTTTTATTGATTAAAAAAACACTATATCAGATTCATATCGGACATAAAAAAGTGGTATCGTGCCATCTCTAGTGTGTAGGCAAATTTTTTATCATATTTCATTATTTTAATGTTTTATTTATATCCACCGATGTGTTTAAGTTTTAAAGAGTTAGACTCATTTATGCCCAACTTTACTTCTTTTGTATAATTTATCACTGTAGGTGAAGCTCTACTATTATTTGCTACAATAACTTTTCAGCGGAGGTTAAGTTGTCTGATTGCAGCATTAATTCACCAGTTCGGTTTTAATATCTTATAATTACATTGTTAGACGTATAAAGGACAGTTTGGACCTTTAATCAAACTTTAAATTCCAAACCAAATTTCAACGTGACTGACGACACTTTGCATTGTGATTCGGACGTTGATAATAACTTTGAGCAGTTGGACACAAATAGAAATTGCAAAATCAGTGAAGCTGTCCTTTAAGAAACCTGCAGTTTACATTTATAGTTTTCTTCTCAGTGCACATGCATTAAAGCATAAAAGCACGTTAAGGTTTATCGTTCCTTGGCTTCACTTTGTACTTTGAACCCTAATAAAATAATCACCCAGACTATGTCATTTACTGCAATCATACAGCAAAACCAGCTTTACTGTAATATAACTTATGTATACTGTGTGTAATTATGTAACAGAGTTTTCTAGAACTATGATTTCATCCCTAATCGTGGACTTTCTCTGCTCTCTTTTGTAGAACCTTACAAATTATGACGTGTGCAGTATCTTCCTGGGGACGTCTACATTACTGGTGTGGGTTGGAGTGATCAGGTACCTGGGATACTTCCAGAAATACAATGTGAGTCCATGCTCGGCACGACTGATGTAAGGCATTAATGTTCTACATTTATGATCTCAGAGTTTGAAGTCTGTTTCATGTGAGAGCTTCCAATGAGCAAAATATTAAGCAGGAGCTCATCACATTAAGCTTAATGCAACAGTGATGGAGAAACTTGTATTAATATGCTGTGAGAATGATATATTTATTTTAATTCTCATCATGCACATGTGTAGACCTGTATCAGTCCGCTCCACTCTCACATAAATCTTTATTTGTTGTCTCATAAGGTTTAAAATTCACTTAAAAACAGTATATTTCTTCCAAGTTTAGGTGCTGATCCTAACCATGAAGGCAGCCTTTCCAAAGGTCCTGCGTTTCTGCTGCTGTGCTGGCATGATCTACCTCGGCTATACTTTTTGTGGCTGGATTGTACTGGGGCCGTACCACGAGAAGGTAACTTTCTAACTGGTTTTGAGGAAATCACTGTGATGGGTGTGACAGAGATGCAGGGGAAACAGTCCAGGCTTCTTTTTTCTTTCTCACGAAATGTTGCTGACGCAACAGATATTGAATTGAGGAACTCCCAAAAGTGCACATCTTTTAAAAAACGGACTTACAGTAGTGTTTTAGGTGATTGTTTTTGATCGTGTCCCAGATTCAGACTCTTGATAACCTGTAGATGAGATATTCAAAGTTTGATTTTTATGAGTTTTATGAGATTTGCAAATCAGTGATTTGTTTATTTGACAGTTTATTTTTTATTTACTTTTTTGGAACTGTGGTTGTACGATACTTTCCTTTTTATGATGACTGTCAGATTGGACTTGGAGAAGTTAAATCTTAACTTCTCCATCAGGTTTTCCAAGCTCTTTCTTTCAAATTGCTATTTCAGCATGTTGCTCTTCAAACTGAACAAAGTGTACACATGGCCTTTGGCTTCCCTGTACAGGAGCAACTAGAGTTCACAGTGCATTTATAAGACTCTCTAAATAAAACGGCCACTAGGTGTCAGTGCATGATAATGCTTGTTTTGCTTCACTGGCTGCTGTTTGCTGCTTCATTGGTGACCAGGTTTTCAACATTGTACAGTGATTGCTGCCACATTCATAACACATTCATTTGTACACTGATGTGTGTGCATATGCGTGGATGAATCAACCATTTGAGGAATGAATCAAATGGTTGATGATTAGCAACAGAATTGTGCCACATTCAGTTTTGGGCCAACTGCCCCGAAACAGAGCAAATATCTCAAACTGAAAGAGGCTACAAGAAGCAGTTTCCTCCAAATACATACAAGTGAGAAACAAAGTTGAGCGTCTCATGTTTTAAGAATTTGTGGAGATTACAGCTGGACTTGAGCAACATTTGGAGCACTTCTTAAAATCCTGAGAAACTCTAACCTTAACTGGGAGCTCCCCAGACAGTGATCTGTATGTTTAGCTGTTCTGGCTTGTTAAGATAAATTATTTACGGAAGTCTGAGCAGAAGTAGGCGTCTAAACACGGCAGAGCTCCTAATCTGCAGAGGCAGATGTGGGGAAGCCTGAGAACAGCTGCCTCACATCTTGCCTCTCACTGGCTAAATTGTTGATAATCTTGTGCTGAAGAGGAGTAACTACTGTAAATATATTGTGAGCTGATTTTTGTGTTTGCCTTTATGTCACTTCACTACCTCCCATGTTTAGGAATGCCCGTCTGTGGAACTAACAAAGCATCCATACGGTTGGTGCACTGAAGGCATTCAAGCAGGTCATTTTAGCTGTTAAGTACACTTTTCTCTGTTTAACAGTGAAATAGACTCTTATCAGGCCCACATGAAAAGCAAACTGTTACCCGACTACCATTTGTGCAACCAGCTCTGCTATGCCAGCGTTTCACGTCAGCCGTGTTACAGTTCTTTACGTTTGCGCAGCGATGCAGTCAACGGAGACTTTTATATTTATACTGCGATGTTTCGGGGAGTCCCCCGTAGTGACCTGTAAGTGTTTCCAGGATCCTCAGGTTATTTACAGAAGGAAATCAGCAGGGGATGACCTGCGGCTTGCCGTTCCACACGTCTTCAAGTGCTGTCAGCTGAATCCATAGTGTCTGAGAGTGATGTTGTTTTTAGATCTTATCTCATTCTTGTGGAACATGACTTCTTTCTGTTTTGTGTCGGGCTTTCTGATTGGTTCTTTCAACCAACGGTCTCCCTTTTTTCCTTTATTGCGTCATTCCTATCAGTCTTTAGACAAACTCGTTGTCTTATTATTAAGCCTGCGAGGTCCAGCGTTTCTTTTAGTACAACCAAGTACTTTTGGAAACTCCAAGTTTTCTTTAATCTCTGATCAAAACACAGTGAAGCTGACCTATACCTGAGCATTCAGGCTGTTTACTTAAACACTTCTGTTGCCTGTTTAATATGTTGATGGTAATAATCTGTGACTCGTCTTTCTTTGATAAACTGGGTTTCGACCTAAGACTTACTCATTGTCATTTGTTACATCAGCTACTTAAAAGATCAAAACAGTGTTTCAGTGTGAAGAATTTTTACTTGCAATTTATAAGAAAAATAATAAAATAATGTCATGTTGTTCTTTTGAAGTTGGTGATTAACACTAAATTGTATTTTATGGCATTTTTACAGACCAAATGTATAATTTTTTTTTTTTTTAAAGGAAGAAAAGCTGCAGTAATGTAACAAATTTCTTTCAATCTCCTCATTTGTTTTGTTTTCCAGGAAATCTCAGATTTCTGTGGATTTGTTAACTGCTCACTGCACTGTTATTTCCCTCTTTCTCTGTAGTTTGAGGGCCTGAGTCTTGTGGCAGAGTGCCTGTTCTCTCTGCTGAATGGAGACGACATGTTCACCACCTTCGCCCAGCTTAAGGACAAAAACACCTTGGTGTGGCTCTTCAGTCGGGCTTACCTGTACTCCTTCATCTCCCTGTTCATCTACATGGTGCTGTCGCTCTTTATCGCTCTTATAACCGACGCCTATGAGACCATCAAGGTACTTACGTTACCGAGTGCGAGTCATTTGAAAACTGTGGCATTTTGTCAATTAAACTCTTGGATCTTGTTAGACCTGACAGGAGGCTGGAAAATGTGGACTAAAACTGAACAACAATCCTTACTGCACTTTGAGCTTTCTGCCAGCAAGACAAAAGGAATGTTCACATCTCTTCTGACAGAACCACAAAAAAGGGACGTCCCTGTGTGAGATTGCCACTCTTCAACCAAATGCCACATCAGTGTTGCAGGTTAAGTCTAGCTGCGTGACAAAGAGAAAGGATGGTGCAAATCGAGTGCATTCATATGAGTGAAGTAGTGTGTCTTCACTCTGGGTTGGGAAGCAACTCCTTCAAGTTGAAGGAGTTAAGGTGGCTTCGGGGTCCTGTTCATGAGTCGGGGAATGAGCGGGAGATTGACAGATGGATTGGTGCAGCGTCTGCAGTAATGAGGATGCTGTAGCTGTTTGCTATGGGAGGAGATGGCATCAATTTACTGGGTGCTTTATGCCTCCCACCCACGCATGGCCACAAGCTGTTGATAGCAGCCAGAAGGAGCTTCCTCAGTAGGGTGTCTGGGTTATTTCTTAAAAAGGGTGAAGACCTTAGTTATTTAAAAGGGGCTCAGTAGAATGGTACTTGGGCATTTGGGTGCCTCCTGCATGAATCCTAGGTTAGGTGTTTGCGCGCATCACAGATAGTTCAGGGCTGAAGAAACTGCAGAGGAGCTGGATGAGGTTGACAGATGAGTGGGGAGTCTGGGCATCTATGAACCAAATAAGCAGCAGGATGGACGGAGAGAAGTGTCGAGGACAAAAAGAGGGGGGGGTTAAGTGCATCTTGTGCTCTTCTTACATCTTACTTCCTGTCTTGCTTGTCCCTTAGGCAATAATGTAATTGCATCTTGCTGAGAGGAGACAACAATCAGTGAATATCACATCTATAAAAAGCCTTTATTTCAAATTTTATATTTAAATTATGAAGAAAAATGTGAAGAAACCAGTCACAATGTTTCTCAATCCATGTTTCAGTCATTGCGGTACCTGTTTGTGGGCTTGAGTCTACAATATGTGTTAAATTGGTGTGCATTTCTCAAATCTAGCATGGAAAAAGTTTTGTCTTCTGACTTTAAATGTGATGCATTTTGGACTTTTTCTATTTGCTAACAGAGTTACCAGAAAAATGGGTTCCCGCAGACCGACCTGCAGAAGTTTCTCCACGAGCCGACAGAGCTGCCTAACATAGAGGAGAGCGATCAGACAGACGTCAGCGTCAGACACTCTGTACTCTGCTACTGCCAGTGGTACGACTGTTCACAGCAGTGTTGCTTGTTTAATATTTAATCTCTCTTCACACACTCAGCCACACCTGGAACCTGTTCTCTACAAACATCAATGTAACATAAGAGGTATTGTGTTTTAAATAGCTGCTTAGAGTTGTTAGCCAGTGAGATTTAAGATTTTATTATAGTTTGACGGTTGCTTGTTGACTATTAGGGCTATTACTTGGCTTAGCTTATTACTTAGGTCTTAGCTTGAGAAGAAGATGTAGTCTTAACCTCTTAAATCTTGGCCATCAATCAATATCTAAATCAACTGATGGTCAAAACAACTGTCACTTTTAGTTACTGTTAACATGAATGCTGACGGTCATGCTGGCAAGAGTGAAACACATCTCTTGTTCTTGGGAAAGATTCATGAAGTCTTTGGAAAAGAGCTGGCACCAGCGTCAAAAGTGAAGTTGATCAGAGAAATGTCGACGAAACGCCGTTACATTCTCACTCTCCCTTTCAGTCCGTGTACAAATAAACAGGATTCACGGTAACATTCAGAAATGAAAACAGAGTTTGTGTCGCTTACACCTTGTCGCCATGATATACAGTGGGGCAAAAAAGTATTTAGTCAGCCACCGATTGTGCAAGTTCCCCCACTTAAAATGATGACAGAGGTCAGTAATTTGCACCAGAGGTACACTTCAACTGTGAGAGACAGAATGTGAAAAAAAAATCCATGAATCCACATGGTAGGATTTGTAAAGAATTTATTGGTAAATCAGGGTGGAAAATAAGTATTTGGTCACCTCAAACAAGGAAAATCTCTGGCTCTCACAGACCTGTAACGTCTTCTGTAAGAAGCTTTTCTGTCCCCCACTCGTTACCTGTATGAATGGCACCTGTTTGAACTCATCATCTGTATAAAAGACACCTGTCCACAGCCTCAAACAGTCAGACTCCAAACTCCGCCATGGCCAAGACCAAAGAGCTTTCGAAGGACACCAGGAAAAGTATTGTAGACCTGCACCAGACTGGGAAGAGTGAATCTACAATAGGCAAGCAGCTTGGTGTGAAAAAATCAACTGTGGGAGCAATCATCAGAAAATGGAAGACATACAAGACCACTGATAATCTCCCTCGATCTGGGGCTCCACGCAAGATCTCATCCCGTGGGGTCAAAATGATCATGAGAACGGTGAGCAAAGATCCCAGAACCACACGGGGGGACCTGGTGAATGACCAGCAGAGAGCTGGGACCAAAGTAACAAAGGTCACCATCAGTAACACACTACAACGGCAGGGAATCAAATCCCGCAGTGCCAGACGTGTTCCGCTGCTGAAGCCAGTGCATGTCCAGGCCCGTCTGAAGTTTGCCAGAGAGCACATGGATGATACAGCAGAGGATTGGGAGAATGTCATGTGGTCAGATGAAACCAAAGTAGAACTTTTTGGTATAAACTCAACTCGTCGTGTTTGGAGGAAGAAGAATACTGAGTTGCATCCCAAGAACACCATACCTACTGTGAAGCATGGGGGTGGAAACATCATGCTATGGGGCTGTTTTTCTGCCAAGGGGACAGGACGACTGATCCGTGTTAAGGACAGAATGAATGGGGCCATGTATCGTGAGATTTTGAGCCAGAACCTCCTTCCATCAGTGAGAACTTTGAAGATGAAACGAGGCTGGGGCTTCCAACATGACAATGATCCAAAACACACCGCCCGGGCAACAAAGGAGTGGCTCCGTAAGAAGCATTTGAAAGTCCTGGAGTGGCCTAGCCAGTCTCCAGACCTCAACCCCATAGAAAATCTGTGGCGGGAGTTGAAAGTCCGTGTTGCTCGGCGACAGCCCCAAAACATCACTGCTCTCGAGAAGATCTGCATGGAGGAATGGGCCAAAATACCAGCTACTGTGTGTGCAAACCTGGTAAAGACCTATAGTAAACGTTTGACCTCTGTTATTGCCAACAAAGGTTATGTTACAAAGTATTGAGTTGTATTTTTGTTATTGACCAAATACTTATTTTCCACCCTGATTTACCAATAAATTCTTTACAAATCCTACCATGTGGATTCATGGATTTTTTTTTTTTCACATTCTGTCTCTCACAGTTGAAGTGTACCTCTGGTTCAAATTACTGACCTCTGTCATCATTTTAGGTGGGGGAACTTGCACAATCGGTGGCTGACTAAATACTTTTTTGCCCCACTGTACGGACACCGTACTCCTCTGTATGTCGGTGTTTTCTTCTCATTCCATTTCCATGAGCCAATCTCCATCATCGGCAGGCAGCCGACTGCAGCGGAGTTTCCTCCACGCTGCGGTTTGGCTCCGTCTTACGTGGTTTGAGAGCAATGAAATTAGTGGTGGGAGCTATGCTGACACACCCAGTGATGGGCTGATTACAGAGAAACTGAGGGCCTCCACACTGAGGAACACCCCTGCCCCCACCGTCCCCTTAAACTCCCAGCACCTCTGTACTGTGTTATGTCCTTGAATGCACAGGTCACAGTAAACATTGTGACTCAAAATGAGCTGAAAAGGCTCAGTGGTGAGTCGAAAGCAGTTTTGAATGCATTGGAGAGACTGGTTTAGCGGCTCTGTTGTGCGTGGTTTTATTAGAACGACCTCACACTGTGTTCTCTCTTTATCATTTACTTAACCTCTTTTCGGTTGTCTGATAACATGAAGTGTTTAACATGCCTGAGAAATGTTTCATTTTATTTCCCGTTATCGTTTAAAGCGGCAGCGCAGTGCCCCGTTTGCTCCCAGCAACACTTCCTCCATCACAGTCAGCACATTACTGTGAAGTTGATGTTTCTGTTCAGGAGAATGTTTCGCTGTAAACGGACACCAGGATTGGTTTCTGTAGCCGTCATCACAATCATTCCACTTCAAAAGCAGGAGACTGTTTTGTGACTGAGTGCATGAGATGTTGTTTACCCAGTAAAGCAACTACTGTAGTCATTTGTATAGAGCTGTGTTTCGCGTTTGCCACCAAACTGTTATTTTTTTCCTGCCAGAGCTTTGAATGTTTGTACACACTGTAAAAATGATCTGTAGTCGTGTACTCGTTGGGAAAGTCCTGGCACTGGGAAAAGTTTCCTTTGCTGTATGTGTTATGATGACACATTGGAGCTTAGACAGTCTGTTTCCTCCCTCGGGGCTCTTCAGCCGTTGTTTCAGCAGACGTTAACACGCCAACTTTGAGGGTTTTGTTTTGGGCTTGTTATTTTATTTTTATTTATTTTTTATGGATGTTTGTCAGCCGTTTTCTATCACCCAGCTTTCCTGGGATTCCAGCTCTGGTTGCCTTGAGTGTTTAAGGAAGTCGAGTTTCAGTTACAGTGCCATTATGTACTGATGTGTAATGTACATCCTCTGTTGAAATTGGTGACCATCTTTTAAAGTTGGTTCAGTTTTCTTATTAGCACTCTTGTAGATTTGCACTGACTATATAATTGCATTCATTTGCAGCCTTTGACCTGGCTAGATCTCATTTTTTACAAGCATCCTTATCTTACTGTCCCAGCAAAAATTAGATCAGTGTTCTCAGTTAACGTTTTAATTTCTTACTGGGTGAAATTTCATCTGGATCTGTTACCTTGTTTGGAAAGGAAGCTGGGAAGTGATCCTTGGGTTGGATTTAAAACTTGTTTACCAAAAGCGTCAGGTTTGTTATCTCTTGTATATTATGACTCTTGTGAATTCAATTAAATGTAATAGAACGTATATGTGTGACAAAGGTTGTAAACTTAACAGTATTTGGACTTAAATGTATCAGCTGCAGTCTGTCAAAGATTATGGCCCTATTCCTCAAAATGTTGACTCCCATCATAAACTCTGAGATCAGCAACTCAGACTTTACAGTTTCAGAACAGGCCGATCAGACTTCACCTGGAGTTTCACGTGCATGAGTAGGAAAAAGAAAGCAGCAGTCAGCGGCGCTCCGATACTATGACTCACCGTAGCATTTGGTAAATAAAGAGAAGAGCCTCCACTTTAATCCGGTGTACTGAGGAATCTGAATGTGTCAGTGTGGATCATGATGTTTATCTTACAAACAGGACAGGTGAATGGAGTCATTTTAATCAGCCTGGGGCACTCTGTCATCATCAGACAGAAAACATTCATGTCTTGTCTTTGGCTGCGTTTTGACAGTCACCACCATTGCTAAGCCTCATATCAAAGACATTACATTCATGCAAATTAATTGTATCCTGTGTGGTCAGCAGGAGGGATTTACACTCTTTGTTATGGTCAGTGTTGGGGTTAACAACACTGTCAGTGCGCCCCAGGGCGGCTGTGGCTACATGTAGCTGCCATAGTGTGTGGGTGGGTGGATGACTGGATGTGTAAAGCGCTTTGGGGTCCTTAGGGACTAGTAAAGCGATATATAAATACAGGCCATTTACCATTTAACACGGAACACCTTTAAGAAAAGTATTGCATTACATTACTGATTTACTCCCAGGAGAAAGTAATTCGTAGCACTGAAAAAGGTCCTGAAGGGCACCTTCATGAAACGTCTCATAATTACCAGTTAAGAATGTAAAAACCTGAGTGAGTGACTGCGCATCAGTTTGTTACCTGTTGAAGATCAGGGTCTTTGTGCTGGTCTGGGGTCAGCATTCACTCAGCTTTTACTCTGGGTTCTTGGCTAGCTTAGCATTAGCGTGCTGTCTGTGCTTGCAAAGAGCTGAAATATGTTAGCAGCATAATGTCGTTGTTTCTGTCCTGTATGCAGTCTGCACTTCACCACCGTGCACTCGTCCTTTTGTGCAATAAAAGTTTGTTTTCTCCTTTGACAACAAAATGATTAGATACAACTTCCTTGCTCACTTGGTCTCATCGTCATCATCAATCATTCCAATCCTGGAAAATGTTCTGCTTACAGCAGATCATAAAAATGAAGGAAAATTATCTTTTGTTTAAAAACAAAGTGTTTGAACTTACAGCTTTCTTTGGTGGGTTTACTTTGATACAGTGAAGTGTGCAAATCTTTGCTGTGTGTTGCTATCAAACCTGCGTGAAGTTGAAATTACAGATTGGAGAACGAGGCCTTAATGATGCGTGTGTGGGAATTATCCCAAGAACATTACCGTGATAGTGTTGCAAGATTATGCCCTAAAGTGAGAATTCCTGTCTGCTTGTGTAACAAGTTGGATGTATCATCCCAACATAATATTGATACACTTGGGAATAACAGTGTTGCCTTGGTAGCTACATTTAGAATGGCATGTACCCTGCATTTGAACAACCTGTGTAGCTTTAATAAAGCTGGAGCACATTTGATTAAACATGGGACATGCAAGGTCATTCGTATACAAGCATGTAGGAGTCCCATAAATAGGATACTGCCATTATTTAAGATCGTACACTGCTTGCTTTGATTTTGAATACCAGCAGAAACCACCTATTTTTCTTTCTTGAATTTGGTTCATATCATTTGAGTAAGATGCGTATTGGTGCTTTCTAAAGAGAAGCATTCGCTAACCACGCAATCGAACGTCCGAGTGAAAAGTAGCCTATGCTGTAGTTTGTCATGATGAAAGGTTGGTGGTTTTATGAGTTCTCTCTCTCCTTCCCTCTCTCCTTACAGAGTTCCAGCAAATGATGATGTCATACTTATCAGCTGACGGCTGCCCCGCCTCTGGATGAGACAGTTTAGGGAGGAAAATGCTGGGAACAATACTTCACATGTCTGAGACAAACTTCTCAACGCTGAAACACTGAAAAAATCCTGGAGAATGTAGATTTACACGTGTAACATCCCGTGAGGTGCAATAAGAAAGGCCAAATGAGTTTCCTCCACTGAACGGGAGTCAGGAGCTCAAGATGCGGAGCTGGAACTGGGACTAAGAAGAAGTGGTTGCTTGGATTAATTGTGTATGTTTATAATACTGCTTAGATGTTTATTTGGCCAAGGAGTTTGGTCGAGTGCTGTTGGGGAATGTACAACATTAAAGTTAATTTATTAAGTGTTGAAGTAAAGGTTGCAGCAAGGCTAATCTTCCTATTTGTCCCTTTTTTTTATTTTTTATTTTTTATTTTTATTTAAATGTAATCATGTCACTGGTGGGAGTGGGGGGTGAGTTTCCTCTGAAGTGCACAAACATGTTTCCAGCAGAGTTGTGAGTAAGACTAGTTTTGAATGAACACACCACAACGATGAGTCAGCTCGATCAGTGTAGAAACCAGCAGGTTAAAGTTAAAGACAAGCTGGAGCATGACTTCTGTTGCAGAGCTGTGCTCCTAGTTTGATCAAAGCATCACATTTCTCCCACATTTTCTCAGCTACGTTGGCCACTAGGTTGCCTTTTATTTATTTATTTTTTAAGTATTTTATCATTCAGCTGTTTAAAATCTTCAAAGCTAGTTTACAAATGAGGCAAAGAAGATATCTGCAGACTGTTAAACGTGCCTGGATCATGAAGTTACAGACCCCTGGACAAAAATGTTTGATGAGCCCTCGCTCATTTTTGTGTTTTGTTTTTTATTTCCTCCTTCTCTTCCCCTTTCTTCAGTAATCAGATGCATCATACAGGAATGTGTGCGTATACAGTGGGGCAAAAAAGTATTTAGTCAGCCACCGATGTGCAAGTTCCCCCACTTAAAATGATGACAGAGGTCAGTAATTTGCACCAGAGGTACACTTCAACTGTGAGAGACAGAATGTGAAAAAAAAATCCATGAATCCACATGGTAGGATTTGTAAAGAATTTATTGGTAAATCAGGGTGGAAAATAAGTATTTGGTCACCTCAAACAAGGAAAATCTCTGGCTCTCACAGACCTGTAACGTCTTCTGTAAGAAGCTTTTCTGTCCCCCACTCGTTACCTGTATGAATGGCACCTGTTTGAACTCATCATCTGTATAAAAGACACCTGTCCACAGCCTCAAACAGTCAGACTCCAAACTCCGCCATGGCCAAGACCAAAGAGCTTTCGAAGGACACCAGGAAAAGTATTGTAGACCTGCACCAGACTGGGAAGAGTGAATCTACAATAGGCAAGCAGCTTGGTGTGAAAAAATCAACTGTGGGAGCAATCATCAGAAAATGGAAGACATACAAGACCACTGATAATCTCCCTCGATCTGGGGCTCCACGCAAGATCTCATCCCGTGGGGTCAAAATGATCATGAGAACGGTGAGCAAAGATCCCAGAACCACACGGGGGGACCTGGTGAATGACCTGCAGAGAGCTGGGACCAAAGTAACAAAGGTCACCATCAGTACCACACTACAACGGCAGGGAATCAAATCCCGCAGTGCCAGACGTGTTCCGCTGCTGAAGCCAGTGCATGTCCAGGCCCGTCTGAAGTTTGCCAGAGAGCACATGGATGATACAGCAGAGGATTGGGAGAATGTCATGTGGTCAGATGAAACCAAAGTAGAACTTTTTGGTATAAACTCAACTCGTCGTGTTTGGAGGAAGAAGAATACTGAGTTGCATCCCAAGAACACCATACCTACTGTGAAGCATGGGGGTGGAAACATCATGCTATGGGGCTGTTTTTCTGCCAAGGGGACAGGTCGACTGATCCGTGTTAAGGACAGAATGAATGGGGCCATGTATCGTGAGATTTTGAGCCAAAACCTCCTTCCATCAGTGAGAACTTTGAAGATGAAACGAGGCTGGGTCTTCCAACATGACAATGATCCAAAACACACCGCCCGGGCAACAAAGGAGTGGCTCCGTAAGAAGCATTTGAAAGTCCTGGAGTGGCCTCGCCAGTCTCCAGACCTCAACCCCATAGAAAATCTGTGGCGGGAGTTGAAAGTCCGTGTTGCTCGGCGACAGCCCCAAAACATCACTGCTCTCGAGAAGATCTGCATGGAGGAATGGGCCAAAATACCAGCTACTGTGTGTGCAAACCTGGTAAAGACCTATAGTAAACGTTTGACCTCTGTTATTGCCAACAAAGGTTATGTTACAAAGTATTGAGTTGTATTTTTGTTATTGACCAAATACTTATTTTCCACCCTGATTTACGAATAAATTCTTTACAAATCCTACCATGTGGATTCATGGATTTTTTTTTTCACATTCTGTCTCTCACAGTTGAAGTGTACCTCTGGTGCAAATTACTGACCTCTGTCATCATTTTAGGTGGGGGAACTTGCACAATCGGTGGCTGACTAAATACTTTTTTGCCCCACTGTATGTACACAGAACAGTTTTGAAATAGAGCACTGCACCTTTTAGTGAAGAAATATCAAAATACAAGTTTTGTAAAAGCTGTATTATCCTTACACTAAATGAAACAGCCAGAGATTGTTTAAAAAAAAAATGATGCTATGTTTTCGTGCACAAGCAGCTGTTATCATCTTCGTCTTGGTTTCTGCCCCCAACGCACCACAACCCTCGAGATTCTTGCCAATCTCGGTCATGGATGATTGTTCGTTGTTGTAACGGAGAGCTTTTCTTGGGAAAAGGCACGTTTGGCATGTGTCCACTGAAAAAGGACCTTTTTTTTTCTTTGATGGGGGAAAAAATCCTGCAGGTAAAACAAAACTATTCCCTGGATGCTAAAGGTTTCAGGTCATCAATCCATTGTGATTAGCTTGCATGTCATCTAACTGACATCTCAATAACTTCACTGAAAGGTTTTCATCCAGAATTATTTACAAAAATGAATCAGGAACACATTTATTCACATTTCCTCTATTGTGCCCATGGGTTTGGGAGTACCTGGTCCACAAGATGTCTAACTTTGGGAGAGCCTACTAGCATCGGCATTGTAGGGGAGAAAAGGGGCAGGAAAAATACATACTACTATATTTTACCAATTATGCCATCCTGGTATGATATAAACAAGACAATATGGTTTAAAAATCTAACGTTTAAGTCGATACAGTTTGGTATTTCTTTTATGCGCCTCTTGGTTGGGGCCCCATCTCTACGAGAACCCCGGTCACAGGCCCTGAATGGCCATTGGATAACCTGAGCCTGCTTCTCGAAACCCCAAAGGAACAAATCCCTTCCAAGGACGATTTACCAGAAAATCAGGTAATGGTGCTAAGCTGCTGGTTAATTGGTTTCAACTTTTTTCAGTGCTGACTCTAATCAGTTTTCTGACTCAAGTAAAGTTGCATTAAAACTAGTTTAAGATGCTGTTGTGTCAAAAAGAAAAGTGCCTATGCAGGAAAAATGCCTCGCCTGTAATTAATATTTTATCAGACATATTTATTATTAATGCTAAGTGGTTGTATTGTTGTTCAAGGTGGAGCTGCTTCTAGCTACCGCACATAGTCTTCTGTAGCTCAGTCTAGGAGCTGGAGTCCTTCCAGCGCTACGTTTCCAGTGTATATGAGACTAGATGAGCAAGGGTAAAAAAAAAAACAGGTTAAACGTCACATATTATGATGCTTATAGGAATGAAACCAGATGAGTTTAAAGGAGAAATGTTTTTGTGAATGACCTGGTAAAAATTCATGGACATGTTAAAAGTGACAGGGACTCCAAATGACTGATTTTAAAAGCCAAAAAGTTAGAATGTTTCATTATTCACACTGAAAACGCGAATAAGACGTCACACTGTTAAGATGTAACTGTATCCGCAGCTGTCACGTAGTCTAGCTGATAAACTTCTGGTTCATTCAGATCACTGACTTGTTATCGGTTTCGTTTGGTCATCGTGCGCTCGCGGGGTCTCGTGCAAAGAATACAGCAGTGAGCGTGGGTGGCTCCACGCTCACGCCCTCTGCGTCACGCTGCTGAGACCTGGGGAGGAAGACGCTCTGCTCTCACTCTGTCCTGGCAGCGGCGCAGTGAAGTCACCTCCCTCCGTCCTCAGCCGAGGACGCACAGCGCTACAGGAGAAACATGTTCATTAAGTCCAACTGAGGATTTCGCAACTTTAAGTCTGCTGACGCTCAAAGGACAAACATTTCCCACAGGTAAACCCACCTGGCTCTTTTTCCCTTCTGCTCGATCTCCTGTAATTGCCTTTTTTGTTAACTTCTTATTAGTTTTGACTAGTTTTTCTGTGGTTTCTCCAAGTGCTTATCATTTGTCTGTCCCGCTGTTAGAATCTCCTCCCCTGGCTTTGCTGTCCACTGGTTTCCAAGTCGGACCGGTTGTAGTAAAGTTTGAGTGAACAAAGGAGTCATGAAGAAAAGTGTACCTTGCACCGTGTTACAGTCAACTCTGGTTTATTACCATGTATGCAGCGTTTACCCTAAGAAATGTTTGCATACATGGAACTTTCAGATGGGGTCCATATGATTTTCACTCTGATTTTTTAATATATGGCCATGCCCTTCAGCTTTAGTAATGAGGGTTTACTGTGAGTTTAGTTTTGTACAATCAGAGCGGCTCCGGTAAACAGGCTGTGCTGTGTGCGTTTTGGAGTCAAATGAATGAATCTCTTCCTTGGCTTAGGGCAGGGGTGTCAAACTCAAATACACAGTGGGCCAAAATTCAAAACTGGAACAAAGTCGCGGGCTAATGTTAATATTTATTGAAATATATTTATTCCTCCAGATTTAAGAATGAATCTTTCCTTATGGACTCAAACACGTTTTGCTGAAAAACTGAATATGGATCAAGCAAAGCTTAATACTAAACAATATATATATTAGCTGTGTAATACCAGTAGGCCAGCTCTAATAGTAATTTGGTATGGCTTCACGGGCCATATGTAATTGTTTGACACCTATGGCTCAGGGGGAGAGAAAAAACTCAGTCAGTCTAGAGATTTCATCACAACAAATTTGTAGAAGATGATATTAATGAGTTGTGCTTTTTTATAGCTGGTGACTAAGACTGCATAGATGCAACATGAGACAAAAGGTTTAAAGAGTCCATCGTATTGACATGGATAATGAAAAGTTCTGCTTTTAACGTCTTGGTTTTCTCATTTCACAGACCTGCCTTTTAAAATGGCCGAACAGAACACCTGTCATTACAATGAGACGATGAAGTTCTTTTACAACCAGAGCGGAGGTGATGACAAATGGGACACCACTCAGCTCATCCTGGTCCAGGTTGTGGGCTCCATCTTCTGCTGTTTCATCCTGGTCTCCAATGTCATGGTCATAGCTGCTGTCATTACCAATAAAAGGTTTCATTATCCTTTCTACTATCTCCTTTCCAACCTGGCTGCCTCGGACTTCCTCGCAGGGATAGCGTACGTGTACCTCATGTTCAACACGGGCGAGGTGTCACGGCAACTTACTGTCACTGGTTACTTCATCCGCCAAGGTCTTCTAGACATCAGTCTCTCAGCTTCACTGGCAAACCTGCTAGTCATAGCTCTGGAGCGCTACATATCTGTTATGAGCTGGAAAGTTCATAGCAACCTGACGAAGAGGAGGGTGACGCTGCTTATTGTGCTGGTGTGGGCCATTTCCATCTTCATGGGGGCTGTGCCCAGTCTGGGCTGGAACTGTATCTGCAACCTGAACACGTGCTCCAAGCTCGCTCCCATCTTCAGCAGGAGCTACTTGATCTTCTGGTCTGTCTCCAACCTGGTGGTGTTCCTTATCATGGTGTCCATCTACCTGAGAATCTACGCCTACGTTAAAAAGAAGACGGCGATGCTCATGCCACACACCTCCGGCTCCATCAACCGCAAGAGGACACCCATGAAGCTCATGAAGACGGTCTTGGTTGTGCTTGGTAGGTGCTACTCATAAAGTAGTTCCCTGAGGAGTATCGCTGATCAGCGGATCATAAAAACACTATTGTGCTTTTTAAAGTTGTCACAAACTTTAGAAACAATTTGGAGTCTCTGCTGAAGATACTTGATTATAATCTAGATGTTCCTGACAAGATGGAAAAGCAAGTTATAAAAGGGGCAAAAAAAATATTAGCTGCGTTCGCCCAAACAACAGCCATTCAGTGCCCTCACGTCTGAGAAGCTGTAGCCTCAGAGTAATAAGAAATACCTCTTGTTTTTTAACCGCTGGCACATAAACTCATGATTTAGTGGTACAACGCTTGTCATAATACCTTCTCCCCTTCTCAGTTGACTCATCTTAGACGAGGGCCTCGGATATCATTACTTGGCTCCCTTTGTTGGCGTTTTGCAAGAGGATACCTTTCAATAGAGGCTCAGTAATAAAATCAGACCAGTGCTTTCTATTGTAAACGGTACAATAGGAGTGTACAAGGATATTCTACTGCAGTGCAACTACAGACCATTGGAAGTTACACTGTTTTAAGTACAGTGCTGTGAAAAAGTCTTGAGCCACCCCCCACGTCTGTACATTTGGCTTAGAAAATGGGCGGCAATTCATTGAAACGTGTGCAAACGTGCACAGAGATTTAGAATACGAGTCAAAAACAGTTAATTATTTGGTATGACCACCTTTATTCTTCAGCACAGCCTGAACTCTCTTAGACAAGCTCTCTTGTCATTCCTTTAAATGGTCTTCAGGAATAGTTCACCAGACTTTGAAGGTCATTTGAAGCTATTTTGTTTGAGGCTCTGGGGCGGCCATTGTGTGCTGTTCTATGCTTGTATGCTTTTACTGCATTGGCAGCATGTTTTAGATAACAAGTACGTCACTGCCAATTTGATATTTTCCAGATGGTTGAATGGTTGATCAAAATCTGAAAGTGTTTTGACATCTTGACAAGATTCCCAACACCATTGACTGACAGGCAGCCTTAAACCATGGCAGAGCCTCCACCGTGTTTTACAGATGGCTGTAGACACTCGCTGCTGCACCTCTCTCCCGACCTCCTCCTCCACACCACATCCTTTCCCCCCAGCTAACAGCTCTTAGTAAATCACCTTTGTGGTCCAAACATACCATTTTATGTCCGTCAAACTGCGTTATCATTGTTATTTTACACAGATTCAGTTCAGGAATAAACTGTTTTTGTGACAGGCTGTTGGCAACAAAGTGCCTAAAGATACAATTTAAAATAGCTTCTTTATGCATAGCAGAAAACTTAGCAGACACAACAATCGTTTATCCCTTGAGTTAGCTGCCTCAGTGTTAGTTGGCTTAATAAACAAAACATTCCTTTGAAAATGGTCAGGTATGAGGACTGGAATGAACTGATTGAAAAAGCAGCCAATGTCCAAAGACAAACTAAAAGAGAACTCGAAGCATTTGCACAGAACTGTATAACACAGTCTATGTATAGTAAGTCACCAAAGCTAGGAATGCAGGCTGGACTGATGCATCTCTGATAGCGCTGCAGGTCAGACGAGTTCCTCAGCGTTCAGTGTGATTGCTTTTTGTTTTGTGTGCTCTTCAGATAAAAGAGAAGGTTGAAGCGTCACACCACAGTGTGATCTTTCTCAGCTCACACGGGCAGATATCTCAGTGCTGAATGTAGTGTAGAAGATGTTTGTCTGTTTAGACACTTTATTGCAGACGGCTGTGTAATTATCTCTTCCTGCAAGGACACTGCTTCACAGCCTGTGTGGCGTACCATCCACCACACCGCACTGGTTTTCAGTGAACGTCCCCTCCTCCCTACCCAAAAAAGGGAAAAAAGAAAAAGAACCTATACTCGGGGACTTCGGCGATTGCTTTCAGATGCACTTCTCCATGGCTTGAAGTGTAATCACACAAGTGTAGGTTCGTCCCTTCAGTATGTTAATTTATCTGTTGATTTCCTTCTTCCTCTTAACCTATCTCAGCTTTCATAGGGCGAGATATGGTATAAATCTCCTGTCTATCACAGGGCTAAAGCCCTCCACCGCTGCTCACAGTAGCAATAAGCTTCAACAGTTAACACAGAAACTTACTTACTTAAAACTGTAGCTGGAGAGTATGTAACACAATTATTTTAATGATTATGCTTTATGGGAAAAAGTCAATGAAGCTCTTATGGAAGAAACAATTGGACTATCAAAACCTGTAGGGCATGGAGTCAGGTCCAAGGTAAAGGGAAAACTGCTTGTGCAGACAAAAACGGCAGCAGGGCAAACCAGTTCAGAAATGCGTACGAAGCACACATGCTTTGTTAAAAGCAGTAAAATAACTGATTGCAGAAAGACTGGAAATGCTATGGCCTTTGTCACACCAAAGAATGAATATGCTAATGCATAAACTGTCCTTTAGAAGTAAAAGGAAACAACAGCTGTCCCTGTTTTCTCTCAGTGTTCGGCCTGTAACAGGTTCGAAGATTGTTTTTAGGGTGTTTTGTTTTTTTGCTCATAATCTTTCCGACTTCATACAATAAATTCACTCAAATTTAAAACAAGTAAGCGTCAGGAATCACTCTTCTTCTTTTTTCATAATTGCGCTTCATGGCACTAGTTTGTCAGCATGCAGTTGTTGTAGTTTAAGCATCCATCTGTTTAAATGTAGCACATCCCAGTGTGTTGGGGCCTGCTTTTGAAGTGAAGCATCGTAATACTCCCGGCAGATTTGTTTTCATTCTTTAAGCGTAACCACAAATCGACAAATGAATAGCAAAAGGAGCAGATGTTCAAAACATGGGCTTCTAAAGCCTTTTTATTTGTAAGAGATTTAAGAGGAAAAAAGTTTGAGCTTGTAGAATACCTCAAAATCTGCACGGTGATGGAATCTCAGTTACAGTTTGGTTCACGTTACTTTGGACATCAAAGATGATGAAAACAAATTCAGGCGGAAGAAGGCTGCATATAAATAACTCGTTTTTGAGTTTTAGAATAAAAGCTGAGCTCAACCCTTCTCCCACACCCCTCTGTCTGACAAAAGAAATGGTGAGCTGTAAAAAAACCCCAAACAAAAAACATGTTTTTCTCCTGCTGTTGACATAAAGCTCAGAGATGCTCTAGTAGAGCAGACAGGTTGATGCTTGTTGGTTTGTTTTATTTCCAGAAAAGCTTTAGTTGCTTTGCTTTGTGCCCAAACATGTTTGAAGTAGATGGCTGCTTCAGTGCCTCCATGACCCACCTCATTATCTGCTACACACAGTTAAGTACTGAGCACAATAATGGCATTGTGTTTCCAACCTGCGTCTACTTGTTTCTCGACTAGAATAGGTTGAATTTAAGCAACGTGGTTCTTTTACATTCTGTGCTTTAACTTCAGGAGTGAAGTTTGTTAACACATAATTCCATTTGTGTAAAATATAACTTCTGCACAATTCCTGATCTCCACATGTGCACAGCAATCGGACACCGGGTGGAAGTTTGAATGTTTATACAGAGCATCCAAAAATCTACAGGCTGTGGTTATGTTTACCGTCTGCTGAAAACCTCTGGTTAATGTAGGTCCGATCGTGACGTAAGGTCGGGCAGAAGCAAATAAATAAATGAAATATGTACAAGTGGCCCCCTCAGCCCAGCAGCATTTATTATGCCAAGAAGATGCTAATGGAAAAATGCAGACTGGCTTCATTTTGGAGTAATAAACCGTAACTATCACCCGACCCCTGCATCATCTCTGGCCACACAACCTCAGCAACCATCTTTTTTCATTTTCCTGCTTCCTCTGCTCACCTCAGTCTGTTTGCTAAGCCTTTACATTGATTGTCACGAACTGGCCCAAGTGAAATGCAGCATCCTGCAAACAAAAAAAAAAAACACGAGAGGAATTAATAAGAGTAACCAAACTAAAAGTTTAACATAGTGTGAAAAGAAGATGGAGCACACCGGTGACCTCAGTAACATAAAAATGCCTGCAAGTCTGCAGAAGAGAGAAGTGAATGTTCGCAGCATGTATTGTAAAGAAAAACCACCAGAAAGGAAAGATTAGAGATGACCAAAAACAAACACAGCTCTAAAGAGGCGTGTGGACAGATGAATCGGAGCTCGGCTGTACCGGTTCCTCTGAAAGAAGTGAACTGTTGAGGTCTTGTTCTGAGTCGAAGCATCGGAAAAGGTGTGTCAAACATGGCGGAGGCAGTGAGATGACGTAAGCATGCACACCCTCCAGAGGCAGTGAGTTCATTGATGATGTGCCAGAAGACAGAAGCAGCCAGATAAGCTCTGAAGTGTGCAAAGCTACACTTTCTGCTCTTTCAGCTGAATACACCAAAGCAGTGAAAATGACCCTTTTTTAAAAAGATAACGAAATGAAACGATCTGCAGTGGGAGAGTCAGTCACACCAGGTTAACCTGATTTATCACTTGCTGATGATAAAGTAGTATGATAAGGCAAAACAAAGAAGACTGTTTGCTGTTTGTTTTTGCCTTTTCAAACTGTTCATGACGAAGGTTTTAAAATATGGAAACAAAAGGACGTAATTCCTCAATCTTTAATGCAGTTTTTGTTGTTCGTTTGCTAGGATCAAAGCTGAAAGTCGCCTCTTTAGAACAATTTTCATCAATATTTTAGTTCATACAATAAATGTCCAAAATGTCTTGTCATATAATAAGACATTTATTATTTAAGTTTCATCTGCAAAATGTTGAAGATGCGACTTTTCAGACTGCCATTGTGCAAAAATTATACACATTTTTGAAAGGAAAGGTACAGTAGATGATGACGCAGTTTGCTTCTTTCTCTTCAGGGGCCTTTGTGATCTGCTGGACTCCTGGCTTGGTGGTTCTGCTGATGGATGGCCTTAACTGTGAGAATTGTCACGTCATGAAGTTAAAGCGCTGGCTCCTGCTCCTGGCTGTACTCAACTCTGTCATGAATCCCTGCATCTACTCTTACAAGGATGAGGAAATGTGGGCAACTTTTAAGAACCTCATGCGCTGCATTGGCAACGGCACTCGTCGGCAGAGGTCAACAAATGCCAACTCCAAGCCACTGAGCTCTGGGCACGACACGGGCAACAGCCAGCCTCCCTCAGAAGAGATGAAGAATGATGAGGGTTTACTCAAGAACTGAAAACTTTTTCTTTTTTTTCTTTTTTTTTTGAGAACATCTGTCCAGATCTGAACGATCTTTATGAAAAGAGACTGGAGCCGACTTGAAAGAGAAGCTGCACATGTCTCCAGTTGGTCTCAGTGGGTTGTGTTTGTCCTCAGATTAAAAGCAGTCTCCTGAAGAGACATTTCACCCCAACTCCTCCACTGCTGGAGTTGGTTCGATGGAGATAGGGATCTTCATGCACTGCTGTTTCCCCTAATGAATGCAAACGAGCTGTTCTGTCAGGGTTTGATCATGTTTGGACACATACCTCCCATTCTTCCATAATGGGAATCATCCTGTGTTTTTTTTATCATATCCTCTGGGTTGCGTAAGCACGGGTGACACTGCACTCGAATGGCTGATTAAAACAAGTCGGCGTGGCGTGCACGGCTGTTCATTTCTCCTTTAAGCCTGTGAGGGAGTAAACCATATGAAGTGTGACATCAATATGATTTTCTGTATATCTGCTTGATTCTTCCACTAAGTTCACTTCCTGGTTAGCTTTTAAGGAATGCTGTAGTGGAAGAACTAGTCAAGAAGAGTGACATTTCGTTCCAAGTCGGGCACTGTAAAGCTGCGGCTTCGCTTGGGCAGGACGCGGTTTTATGTTTATTTTATGCTTTCAATAGATCTAGCAAAGCATTCTTGAAACTATACTGTGCAGAAAATATGTACTTGGTGTGAGAATTTCAGTCACTTCTTGTTGAGTAGTTTGGCCTCTGGTGGACAGTCTGTCTCCTTTTTTCAGTTCACCTGTGCAAAACTATGACCTGCAGCAAATCACGCAGACAGACTTGTTGTGTAACTTTTCTTTATTCAAACATCCGCTTCAGCTTGCTGAGTGGCTGATGCTGCTCTGATGAAACAGCTGGTCACCAGTAAAAGGGCTGTAAAATGATGTTGCAACACACTGGATTCCAGCTGGAGGTTTGGCATACAGTAGGCCCTCAGGACCTGAAGACGATACGACTGAATAGACTGTACCTCCCTTTGCGAACACAAGCGCTGCAGGCTGATTAGGAAAACTTCCTGGTCAAATCTAAACCACTGACTGGGCTCAAATGACTTTTCTTTGGTTGTAAAGTATTTATGCCATGTATGTTGTAAAGGACGTCATTAAAATTGTAAATTGAGAGACAAGTTAGTGGAGCCGTTTACACCTTCTGTGGTTTGTTTGTTAGGCTGAGATGACCTGTGTTCCTGTGTAGTTTTGGACTTTTAAAGCCATAAAACTTTAATGTCTTTTTAAATATCTAAGGACATTCTTTTTTTTAAATAAGCAAATATAAGAATGTGTACAATATTTCTTTTATGACATGATATAGAAACCTTAAGTTAATTCCAGAAGAATATGTAAAATATATACATTTTTATATCCTTCAGTATTTCCTGTATTTTCAGCCATAACAGCAGACTCGTGGAAATATTAGTTGATTGGTTGGTCAGTTTTTTGTTGTTTTTTTGCTTTATCTTCATCTCCAGAGGACTAATGGTGGAAAATAGCCCCCCCCACCACCCCCCCCCCACCCCCACCCCGCCGCATTGTCATCATTACACTGACTTTGGTGGTTTTAAGTCTCTTAACAACCATCAGTTTGTCATAAAGTTTTGCTGCAGACTTTTCAGCTTGACTCTGGACTGTAGTCTTGTTAAATGTTGCACACACCACCCATTTGGCACCCACACCAGTCAAAACAAGCCATGCAATGCCTGAAAATCCAGTTCGACTGAAGCTAAGTGTCTATAGATTTTAACTCTGATGATCAATGCTAAGTGATGACTGATTATAATACTATAAACCTTTGCAGAATTGATTGCACCAAGAAGAAGCACTAAAAGGACCGTCTGTAATGAAGTACTGCAGCTTGAGAGCACTTTGGGATGATTTAGGCTATTTAATGGGCCTCAAGCACTAAACGCTTCCAGTCAATTATATTATTGGGCAACGAGTCTGATAAAAATAAGTAAACCCTGTGTGGATCGCACTGTAAAACTTGGACAATATGCGTCACTGCAATCCCCCCTGGCTTCTGCTCCGCGGCTGCTGAGTGAGCCCTCATCTGGGACTCTCCTCAGCTCTTTCCGGGACAGTGGCGCGGCTGCCCCTCTGTTGGTCTTCCTTGGTCTCTTGTGTTCTGGGGGCCTCTGGATGTCTGGAGTTTTGATCTCCTCCACACCTGCTTCATGCCCTGGAGGACGGGGCTGTGGCCCCCCCACACCCTCTAGCAGATCATTACATGAAGGAACCTTTTAAAAACAAGCGCGTCCATGCTCACAGGTGTACACACGGGTGATCACACCCACAAACTACACCCTTTTTGGCTCCTACCTCAAAGCACACTGTGTTCTGTTGATCTTATGTGCTGCACAATAATGTTTAACATTTAGTATTTACTGTCATATTCCCATATATCATTGTGATGTTGTTTATTCTATTACTCTTGTTCTCTTCTGCTTGCTTTCTTTTTTCTTTCTCAGCAGGTGATCCAGGTGATTGATATATGCATTTTTTTTTCTCTGCCCGTTCTGTTGGTTTTTGTTTTTTTCCCTTCTCCCCCGTCCCTCTTCTCAGCTGTTTCTCTTTCCCTCTTTCTTTCTCCCCTTCTTTCCCCCAGTCAAGTCTGTCCCGTATTCAGCAAGTGAAAATAAAATAAACAATAAAAGGTGAATCAAATGGACCATTACGGCAAGGCTGGGATGGTCAATTTGGTAAAGTAAATCCGTTGGGCATCTTTCTTTGCCTTTAGACAATAATTCTGATGCAAAAGAGCCAAACGGGACAGGCAAAAAAAAAAAAAATTGGACAATATGAATTAAGTATAGATTTAGGCAGTTAATAATAATCATTAAATGCAGGTATAAGAGCGAACTATTCAAACCCACTCTCTAGATTTCGGTCCATATAGATGTAAATTCCTTTCTTTCCAAAGTAAACACTCGATACTGCGTATCATAGACGTAGTTCTTGTTCTCCCCAAAAGCCCTGTTTATGTGTCAGGTCTCCCTCTAATTTACAACAATCAACATGCTTGAAACGAAAGCCTATTGTTTACTCTTAGCAACCACAAACCCACAGCCATTTTTATTTTTCCACAAGCCGGATGTACTGTTTTACTGCATTAACATCCTTTCAAGCTTTAAAACCTCACACGGCGGTCTGAATGTATTGCCCTGTGCAGAAGCAGAACAGGTACATGTATAGCCTGGTTGTAAATGACATCCAGTTTCGTTTCAGTTGTTGAGATATGGGTTGACTCGGGTCATGTGGTTTGCATGTACATGATGCTGCATGGCAGCGCACATTGTATGACCAAAGCAGAGGCCTCTGCAGATCTGTAATTCCTGCTGATTGGCACGCTGGTTCAACCTTCTGAAAAACCTGAACTGTTAACTGCGTTGTGTGGCCGTCTTTTTCTACAGCTGTGCTGTAATTATGCCTTCTTGAAAAGCCAATTAAATTTCACATATGTTCAGAAATGCCGTCCTTTGGTTTATTCTAAATGTTAGGGCAAACAGATGTAGGCACAGATGGGAAATGTTGCGTAAATCATCCCTTTTGCTCTAAAAATAAGGACTCATATCGCATATGAAGGCCAGCTTCAAAATTAAATCAGATTACAGACTTATTCAGCATAAATCAGCAAAAGATAAAAATAAAAAGTTTGTCATGTATTCACTTTATATGGTTCTCACATCCAGAGAACCTCAACATACTTTATTAAATACATCTGTCTGACTGCAAGTAAGTGCAAATTACATCGTATGGCAGCAACTCAGTGCATCTACACTTGTAGGAAGAAAGGTGACTTTGGAAGTGGCCGAGTTGTTGGTGCCAAACATCTGATATTTTAGAAACTGTTGATCTTCTGGGATTCTCCCGACACAACCATCTTTGAAACTGGCCCGTTACCTGAGAGAAAATCCCTCGTTGATGCCAGCGGTCACAGGAGCATAGCCAGGCTGCTTTAGCTGATAGGAACGCAACAGTAACTCAAATAACCACAAAGGTATGCAGAAGAGTGAAGTCTGAATGCGCAGCATGTTGAACTTTGAAGCAGATGAGCTGCAGCAGCAAAAGACAATGCCCGTGTCACTTTTGTCATCTACGAACAGGAAACTGAGGCTATGGTTCAGAAAACTGGAAAAATGCTCCCACGAGGCTCAATTTCTGCTGCAACATTTGGTTGATGAATGAAACAAAACAAAACATGAAAGCATGGATCCATCTCGCCTTGTATCAACGGTTCAGGCTACTGCTGGTGATGTAATGATTTTTTTTAGCACACTTGGTCCCTTTGGTACCAACTGAGCATCATTTAAAGGCCACAGCCTGCCTGAGGTTATTTAAGACTCTATTTCAAATAGAGATGGGCCGATCCGATATTACGTATCGGTCCGATACTGACCTAAATTACTGGATCGGATATCGGAGAAAAATAAAAAATGTAATCCGATCCATTAAATATCACGAAAGCACCTCACAAAACTTGCAACACACCGTAACTCACCTCAGAACGTTAGCACGTGGAGCAGTATGCATCACGTGATAGAGCGGCTGTGGCATGCGGGACCTGTCGGTGGTCTGGATAGCATGTGGAGCTTCGCTAGCAACCTGGCATTTCATCTCCGACAAAGTTATCCCCGAGAGAAGTAAAGCAAGTGTGTAAGTCCATCTCTGAATGTAAAGCATTCCTGCGTTAAGCTTAACAAGCGATATATGGAGCGACTGCCTCTTCTTGCTGCTACTTCAATCATGAAACTGCTTAACGATCAGCTGATCGGCTTTTCTGTCGGGAGTCCATCTCTCTTGTTTGTTTTTGGCCCACTTTGCACCAGAAAGAGGAAACCAGCGGCTGAACAACAGCAGCACGTTTAAGCTTGATCAGCTGTTGTTAGAATTTATTTAATATTACTTTCTACACCAGGATCTTTTTCTACGTAGCTGACGCTGGTAACTGTGCAGGGGCGGATCTAGCAAAGTTTAGCCAGGGGGGCCGATAGGGCGTTAACTGGGAAAAGGGGGCACAAAGACATACTTTTCTTTCTTATTCTCATTTAAAATGTCTAGCTTTTAATAAATAATTATCTGACACCCAAAGTTTTAATTTGATGCAAAATGAATAGAAGTCCATTACTGTATATAGTAACTATTAAGTCTAATATATACCCTAGTAAGCTATAGTACTTTTTCCTTTGGGAAGGTACCATCTGTGCAGTCTGCAATTTTGTTGAAGAAAGATGTTGAATCTATTTAATATTTCTTGAAAAATAATTGATTTCTGTGCATTTTTTTTCACACTGCATCAAATTAAGGTCGATTACGTCGATTAAGCATCATGAGGTGGAGTGTGAGGGGTGGTTCCCCATTTTTTATTTATTTATTTTTGTTGCTGGGAGTTGGAACCCTATTAGTTAGGTTGCTTAATATTTACGCTAAGTACTCTTTAAAATACCAGAATAGGGAGGATGGTGTAGGTTTACAGTTTTTTACAGACGCTAGGACACATTTCTCAATACTTAGGTCACGTTTGCAAAACTCCTCACACAGTGAGCACAACAGAAGTCTATGTGGGCTAAACTGAGGACCAGTTATCATTGTTTTGGCACAAAATGCATTCAATGACTACATCTCTCAAATTTCATGAATTATCTTCTCACTCAGACACAACAACTGCCAAAAATCTTTGTACGTACAGGACATTTTGCATGTGCTTACATACTGTTTTCAAAACTGTTAAACTTATGGCCAAAACAATAACACAATGCAAAACTTGAAAAGACCGCAAAATCCAACAGCAATATTTTATTGAAACATATTTTAAATCTAAAGATGCAGTTTAACCAGCCACAGCTGATTCTCATTGTAGATGAACATCTACACAGGTGTTACTCCTTCAATTTTTCAACTCCTTCAATTCTGGCAGCCAGGAGATTCTTTCCTAGGTGTGTTGCCCTAGATGACATAAGATGTGATGTGGCCAAATGGAGAAGACCGAGTAGATTAGCATTACTATTGTATGTGTATCAGTGGATGGTGTGTATACAAATTCTTGTATTTTGGGATTACTTAGTGCAAAAAAATAAAAATACAGAAACAAATATTAACGAATTCTGCATGATGTCTGATTCATTCCAGTAACATATATTGAAATTATAAACAGAGATGTGTCCTTGTTTTACACAAGGAAACACTGTGTAATGCTACATGTTGTTAGTGTTTTTTAGGTCATTGTTTTGTGGGTGACAAAGTGTGTTTGTCGGCTGTCAACCTTTGCTAGTGTTCTGGAAGAATGAGTTTATTTGAGACCTGAATGAAGTGTTTTGGTAGTTGTAGTGCATTTTGAATGTGAAATGAACTGCTTTGCCAAGCTGACGGTCAGTTAGGAGGATTGTGTGAAGAGTTTTGCAAAAGTGACCTAAGTATTGAGAAATGTGTCCTAGCGTCTGTAAAAAACTGTAAGTTTATTAGATTGATCAGTATTGCTGAACTATGAAATATTTTTTTTTGCATACAGGTATAACAGAATAGCTTTAGTGTAGTTGTTGTTTTAAACTTGAGTATGAACTTATACAAAATGCAGCAAGATATTTAAAAAACAGTTTTGTTGATTAAAAAACACTATATCGGATTCATATCGGTATCGGCAGATATCCAAATTTATGATATCGGTATCGGTATCGGACATAAAAAAGTGGTATCGTGCCATCTCTAATTTCAAACACAAAGGACAAACTAACCAAGTATGGCAACTTAGTTTGCAATGTTCAGGTTTTTGTGTAATGCTGAGGAACCCAATTATTTTGCTGTCCCCTCAAAAGGTGTAGAGATTTTTATTATAATGTGTTAGCAGAGTGCTTTTGTTGATGCCCACTGCTGATCTTTTCCTTTTATTTTTGGCTTAAGTTAAAGATGTGTCTTAAATGAATGAACATTTCCACTTTACACACATGTGGCTGTCGTGTCTGCTGGGATCTGGACAACACAGTGCTGAACAAACCAAATGACCTATGAACGTTTGACCACCTCCAGCTCTCTGTCTTGCACTCTGTCTCTTGCTGTTTTCCAAAGTTTATGACAGGTTTGGAAAGGAAGGAGGAATTTCAGTGTCTTTGGAGAAACTAGGGCCTCTATAAATCATATCTGTTTGTGAAATGTGCAAATATTGGATATAGTATCCCCGCCTTCAAGCATATTTACACTGTTTGAATGCAAATGCAAACCCATGTGTTGTCACAAGTCAGGCCTCACATTACCCACGAGTAGCAGCAACTATTGGGGAAGAGTTCAGTGTCATGCACACAGTTACAGCTTCAGACTCCTACGAATACAACGTCACAAACAGGATTTTCGAGCTCAGGTGAAGATCTGCCGTGCCCAAAACACACACATACGTATGCAAACACATGCTTGGCATTACACTGAATCAGTGATTGTTACTTTAAGAGCTGCTGCTGGGAAAGACAAAAATGAAAGCGCCTGTGTTAATTACACATTTGTGTAGCTGGACACAAATACTAGAAAAATCTCACAGCGTCTATATAAAAGGTGACTATTCAGAGAAAGCTCTACAACAAGCAATAACAACATCACATGTGAGGAGTTTCAGCTCTGTTTGGTTTTGTGGAGCTTCTGCATTTGAAAAACCGACACAGACTGTCGTGTTGACCGCGCGCTAACTTTCACTTCTAGTAATGCGTCCGAGCATCTGTCATGAACGTGAGCCTGTCACACAGGAGTAACGCTAATGGCACAAACTGCTCGAGTATCAGGGGCCACAACAATATGTGACGCACATCATAATGACAATGCTGAGCTGTTTCATTACCTGTTTAATTAACTGTTAATGTATTTCATATATTTATATTACTGACAGAAACACACACACACACACACACACACACACACACACACACACACACACACACACACACACACACACACACACACACACACACAGAGAGAGATATTTGCATTGTTAACGTCCTTTATAACCAAGAGAAATAATACAGAAACATCATCTTCTTCACTCTGACTTCCTCAGGATTCATCTGAAAATATTTGGTACTTAATGCTCGTGTGGTGCTTCTCTTTACTTTCTAATGACTGAACGGCTGTGAACGGCTTAAACTGCAAGATTGGAAGCATTGTAGTGATAAAGCACATAATTCTCTTTGACTCTGTCTCAGCTGGCACACCCAGAATATGCTTCGTGTAAAAACCTTTTAAATTCCTTTTCAAAGCATCATAACTTCATCTAATGTCGCAGCTCTGGTGGAAGATACTTATGAATGAATCCACATGTCTGCAGACTTGAACAACTAGTGTAGAGGAGTGAAAGCACATTTTGTTGGAGCACTTCTGCAAACTGTCTGTTGAAAACAAAAAACCCCCAAGGAGGACTGTGTGACCACCGAGTGTGTGACAGCGGTAAAAATAGTGACTCACAGTGTAACCAAAGCAGGAAGGATGACTCAGAAATACTGGACTTCAAAGGTAAAGCAGCACAAACAAAAAGCGCTGCATATGTTACGCCGGTGTTGTGGACCGGCGTAACGTTGTGTAACATGAATTTCAGAACTGACGACATTTTACTTTTACTTCTACTGACAAAATGCAGCTCTTAAAAACACACACGTGCTCACAGAGATATGCAACAGTGTGAGAACATGTTTTCATTTGCTCAGGCATGTTGCCTAACAGCCGACTCACTGCATATTTGTACCAAATTAGAAGCTGGTGTACTTTGGATTGTGTCATACCTACTGAGTCACGGGATTCGTTTTTAATATTCTGGGAAAATATTTTTTAATATGATTATACATCCATACCAGGTTTTGCAGCTCCGCATCCATGACGTGAATCTCCTGTTCTACCACATCGTAAAGGCGCTCTGCTGGATTGAGAACTGGTGGCTGTGGAGGCCGTTTAAGTGTCATGTTCAAGAAAGCAGTCTGAGATTATCTCAGCTTTGCCACACGGCTTATTATCCTGAAGGAGGCAGCCATAAAAACATGGGCACACTGTGGTCGTACAGGGACAGACACGTCAGCAACTATTCCCAGGTGTGGTGTTTAAATGAAGGTCGTCTGGTCCAAAGGGCTCTGAAGTGTACTGAGAAGTATCCCCTACACCATCATGCTGCCACCATCAGTCTGAACCATTGAAACCAAAATGAAAGATCAAGGTTTTCATGTTGTCTATGCTCAGTTCTGACCCCACTATCTGAATGTTGCAGCTGAAATCAAGACTCGTCAGACAAGACGGGATTTTTCCGACCTTCTTTGGTGAGCCTGTGTGACACGGAGTCTAACATTCCTGTTCTTATCTGACAGGAGTGGCACCCGGTGTGATCTTTGCACATCTGCTTTATTTGCATTATTTGCATTGCTGCTGCCTTCCTATCATCTCATACCAGTCTGGTTTACTCCTCTGGCCTCTGGCAAGAAAGCATTTTCACCCTCTCACTGGACATTTTATCAGTTTCAGGATGATCTCTGTATACCTTAGAGACCGTGTGGGAAAATCCCAACAACCACGCAGCATTCAGCGTCACTTAAATCACCTTTCTTCCTCATTCTGGTGGATTTCAGCAGAAACCTTTGACACTGATGGCATGCTTAAATACCTCGATTTGCTATCATGTTATTTGCTGATTAGATATTTGCATTTGTGAGCAGTTAAAGAGGAATGCTTAACAAAGTGGGGGAGTAATTTTAATGTCTATCACAGTTTTATTAAATGTTTATTCAGCAGTTTTTACAGCAAAAACACATTAAATGCAGATTTATGTAAAGATTCTGTCTGTTGCATGAAAAACAAATGATTTTGTCTGAACATGGGGATGTAGTCGACGTGCAGCGTGTTTCATTCACTGCTAGAAAACTCAGTCATTTACTCATTGACTGTATTTAAGTACAGTTTTGAAGCATTTGTGTTTACGCCACTTGTGTTTTTACTGCAATTAGTTGCTTGTTGTTTGGTAGCCTGTTAACACAAAATATGGTACAGAAATAAGTTAGGATGCATTTATATGCAGCAGGGCCAGGTTAGATAAAGATCCCAGTGGAAAAACTATCTGGGTGCAAAGTAGTTATATGTAGTAATATGATACACATCCATCATCCTCTTCTCTTTCTTCCCAATCTTCATCAGTGTCAAGGTGGGCCTTGGGCTTCCAGTCCCCCCCATTCAGCAATGGCTTCATCCTAACCATGATGGTCAAGCTGTGCACTAGAATAGAATAGAATAGAATTCAACTTTATTGTCATTGCACATGCACAGGTACAGGGCAACGAAATGCAGTTTGCATCCATCCAGAAGTGCTTTAGCCGTGATATAGATATATTACAATATATATAGATATGTAAGTATATTACAGAAATGGGTCTATTATGGTATGTTATAATGTACACGGTATGAAGTATGTTATGAATATGCTATAACTATAAGTATGTACAGGCTGTAGTGAGTACAAGCTATGTACAGGATATGAACAGGATATAAATATGAAATAAATAACTTTACAGAATCTGAGATATATAGTTATACAGAAATGGGAACTATGCAAGTTATAAACAGTTGTAGGATTAAAAATTATCGTATGTACAGAATGATTATTTACACAGAGCTATACAGTAGTGCAGTTAAGATAAGTGAGATATAATTCCTACAGAGGCTATAAAGTGCTAGTGGTTGTGAGTGGTGGTTCAGTCCATGTTGTTATTATTGTGTGTTTGAGGGTACAGTTGTCCATTGTGTGTGTGTGTAGGTGGTTGTGTGTGTTCAGTCCATGAGTTTAACGTGGGTCAGATGTCAGGAGGCAGAGTTCAGGAGTCTGACAGCTGTGGGGAAGAAGCTGTTCCGGTTCCTGGTGGTCTTAGTCCGGAGGCTCCTGTAGCAATTCTGGATGAATAATCCGGTTGAAAGTATGCATGCAAACACACAGACACACAAATAAATGCATGTGACTCATGTGTTGATGTTTATCTTTTCTTCTCCTTCCTGCAGCGGCTGCAGTACCAGAAACAGAAGATGTTTTGGGCTGAAAGCTGGATCATCAACTACAAGATCATAATATTTGGTAAAAATGTCTCAAAGATGCAGTTTACACTTACACATGCATTTCCACAGAAAACACAACTCACTGGAAGCTCAACAGTTTAACTTTCTTTTGAGAAAAGAAAAGAAAGAGAACAAAGTGTGAAATAATAGACCTTGATTGATCTTTTGCATACTGAGATTTTAATCATATTGATGATGAGTGACTTTTGTCTTTTAATAAGAGCGTTTTTCATCCACGCACACTAGACTCCTCTCAGGATTTGGAGATCACATCAATGTAAAAGCAGCAGGGGTCAACACTTCCTTCAAACAAGGCTTCATACAGCCTGATATATAGTGAGATGCTGTCAAAAATTGCTGACATAACTGATGTCATTTTATTTTGGCCAAGTAACTGGACCAGTCCCAGTCCGTGCATGTTCATGGACTGTGTGCTAATCCACTGTCCCAGTGGAAGCCTGGCTTATGTCCTGCTGAAGGATGACGTCCTTATTAACTCTGGCTTTAAGTGGGAAAAACTCGCATTTACAATATTCTGATAATTTACTATTATTATGTTTTCAATCTACGTTTAACAATAATCATGTACTAGCTACAGATACAGACTATATAGTGGAAATGATCCGTGAACTGATCTTTGCTATAAGAAATATTAGAAATTAATCTCAGTCATTAAAATCAGTAAATACTGCTAAATAATACTAATACTGTTTTGAATGACCGGAGAAAAAATTGAAAATCCTTTCAAAATGTCCTCATCTTACCATTATGAAATGCTAGCAGAAGGCATTTTTGTGTTTGTTTGGGTGTGTTGCTAACTTTGGTTGGAAGAAAACTTGCAAAAGTCAAAATCTCAGATCATCTCATACTGGTTTCTCAGTAATGCTAGTACTGGTATGTCTTTTCCCCTGCAGGCTTTTGTTTGTCACCGGTATCACCCGTAGGATGTCCAGCACAAAAAGTTTCACAAGACACTTGAAACTGTAACAGGTAACAATATGTCATCATAAATTACACAGTGAGTCATGATTATACTGGCAAAACACACAATTTGTGTTACAGTAGTCACACTTACTCACCTTAGCCCTCATAGGAGTCATAGCACTACACACCCTACAACAGCAGCATCGTCCTACTTCACTGAACCCTTGTGCTTTTCTGTGTTCGGCCTCAGATTGTCGACTCTGTGCCTGCAGAAAGGAGAAATTTGACAACTTTAATTTAGGGCATGTAAACCTCATATACGAAACTCCAGAGGTCCTGCCGGCAAGCAGCTCCACAACATCAGCAGCAGATGTGTATCGGTGTTTTGGAGAGACACACTATAAGCAGTTAGTGGTAGTTAAAGCAGCAAAATTGGATTATTGTAGTATTTGGATCATGCAGTTACTCCGTATAGCTAAGCTGAAGACTTAGACTTAGTTACTGAATCTGTCTCTTTTTTTGTGTCTTTTCTGCAGCCTTGACTGTAGTTGTGATTGCAGCTTGTTCTGACCTCATTTCAGCAAGTATGACAGCCCTCTAGATTACAACCTTCAGCATCCTTTTGATCTTTGTTTTGTGACCAGCAGGAACAGGCTGAGGGACTGAGGATGTGGCGTCCCCCCCCTCCCGCCGCCTGAACTCAAAGCAGAAGACAGATAATAACTGTCGTAGTCCCCAAACACTATTTTGAGGTCTGTAACATGTGCAAATATAGCTGGGAATATATGATTTTTGTACAAAGAAAGCAGCTGGTAATTTTAAAGTCGTGTGAAAAGTTTTCACGGTGCTCTATGCTGTCCTGTGAAAAACTAACGCTACCCCGAGTGTTTGCACAGGAATTACGAGGGTGGGTAGCCGCTTTCTGCTGATAATCAAATACACTCGACTAATTGGTTATCAGCAAGTATGAGCGCCTTTATAAAAGCAGAGATTCTGACAGTTTTCTGGTTCGGAGCATTGCGGTGTGTTGACACAGTGTCACAGTCTCCCCAGAAAATTCACCCCAAGGTCAGACCATGCAGTGCTCAACCCAAGAGCTACATCTGAGACTCTTCGGGCTCCGTTAACATGTTAAATGGAAAAGTTCATGACAGGACAGTTAGAAAAAGACTGCACCGGTATGACTTGCTTGAAAGTGTTCACACGAGAAAGCCTCTTTTCTCTCAAAAGAACATTGCAGCATGGTCTGTGTTTGCAAGTTTCATCCAAACAAACCGCAATACTTCTGGAACAATGTCCTTTGGATGGACAAAACCAAAGGGAGATGTTTGGCCTTAATGCACAGCGCCACATTTGGCCTAAATATAACAAAGCACATCAGCAGAAACACTTCATTCCAACTGTCAAGCATGGTGGTGGAGGGGTGATGATTTGGGCTGATTTTGCAGCTGCTGGATCTGGACACCTTGTTGTCTTTGACCCTATCGTGAACTCCTCTGTATGCCAAAGTATTCTAGAGTCAAATATGAGGCTATCTGTCCAATAGCTAAAGACTAAAAGTGGCTGAAAGTGGGTCATGCAAGAGAACAATACACAGCAGCAAATCTAAAACAGAATGACTGAAAACTGAAATGTTGTTGAAAATTAAGAGAGCTCTGCTAAACAAATGCCCACAAAGCTGACTGAACTAAAGCAGCACTGTGCAGAAAATTCCTCTGCAGTGATGTGAGAGACTCGTAAAGTCATGCAGAAAACAACTGCTTCAAGTTATGGCTCCTAAGAATTCTTCTAAAAGTTATTTAACTGTGGAGTTTAGTTGTTCAGATGATTGCACAGTGTCCTATGAAAACGTTCTTTTTCACATGACTGTATGTTTTTGCAAATTATAACTTTTGATTTGTTATAAGTCACTCAGTTTTCTTCCCTGTAAAACTTTAGCAGCTCATTAAGGGGTGTTGGTCACAACGAAGCCCAGGTAACGCTACGAAGCATGTAAAGAAGATGCCTGAAAAGATGAACCCCCACACAGTCAGCCCTGTGAACACAATGATGAACCTGGTAAAAAGAAAGTTACATTAGAAATAATTACAGACTGTTATCTTTAAGAAATCCAGGTTTCTGTGAGTTTTAGACTCACAGAAACATCTGGTGTCCTTGGAGGAAGTCCACTAGATCTTCTTCAAGAGAAAGTGAAGACTGATTGATATACTGTAAGAAAAACAATGAGGAGAGATGGAAAGGGTCCACACTGCTTTAATGAGGATTATGAGAAGAGAACACACTAATATATATAGGCCAGCAGAACTTATATTTATGTAATAGGTGGTTAGGAACAGTAAAATATTGTATTACTACTACTTTGTATTTCCGCTGTGCACATTTCACAGTGAAGCATATGAACAAAAAACAACACTTGAATTGAGATTTAAGGACGTAGTGAAATGTACTCACTGCCATCTGGTGGAACATTAGAGACAGTTATTGCTCCAAATACAGAGTGAAAGCACCGTCAGCTGTGAAATGCTGTGTATGCTACCAAAGCTAATGGCTGCACAACATTGGACACAATGCTGTTTACTTCAGCGTTGTGTCCACTGAGCTTGTTTCCTAGTGGATATTATTTCATTTGAAAATAATACGTCTGAAAGATTTATTATCTAAAGGGTAATTTATCAATTTGCTGTCAGAGATTGCCTAATTGTTAGTGGAGCTGTTCCTGTAGTTCCTCCATGGCAGTCTCTGGGGTCCTTGAAGAAAGTGGCATCAATCATGTGGGAGAGGAGAGATTCCCAGTATGGCACTGGATCTTGGGCGCGTCTGGCCCACAGTTCAGATTAATCCTGACACACAGATGAAGATCCCCCAATATGCTCCTGTGGTCCTCTTAAGCACATCCATCATCCTTTTAACAGTTAGTCTCACCACACAAACTACTGTGCACCATGTCACAAATCAGACTGTACATAAAAATAATCTGACATGCAGATAAAAAATAATATAAAGACTATAATTAAACCACGAGAACAAACGTCAGCTTTCTTTTTACCTAAACACAGCGTTTGCTTAGTTTATTGGGATCCAGTCACCCTGCACATACGTGAAGTCTGATCAGGACTCATAGTACTTCTTTCTCAACTTTTACTTGCGTGTGCATTTCTGTGGGGAAATACATTTACAAACACTCCAGAAGGGGGCGATCTTCAGCACATTCCTGGCCACTGGCAGCGTCGTTGCTGCAGTGATTGGATCTTTTGTGGCATCTCAATGAACAAAGAGGATCCCTAAACCCACCCAAGTTAAACCTAATTATGGTGGTATTTCTTGCATACCATGACATTTGTTTTTTTTGTGTATTTTGAAGGTAAATGGATGCTAAGAACAGATAAGCCTCTCTCATATTTGAAACTGACCAGAAAACACATTTATAAAGCCAGGGAAACTTCACTCCAAATATAAATGCGTGTAACAGATATTTGTACTCATTTCCCATTATCTTGTACATTTCTGGCTTCTTTTCACATGGTAACCTAAAACCTCTTTTTATGTGGGTGGTGGCAGTATGATTACCGGGGAGTGGTTAACATCTCGGTCCCGGGGGACAGGGCTGAAGAGCTGACATTGATGTCTTACTCAGATGGAGCCTCAGCTGCTACTCTCTGCCATCAGATCCTAATGGCTTTATTTAAAATTCAAAGGGGAGACACTCTGCAATATGACTCTCTTCTCTCATTCAGCCACTCTCATTTTCTTTCTTTCAATACAACAGGGAAAAGGTTGTGCATGAATCTTCTATTTGAAAGTTAATGTGAAGTAAGAGTTGTGATAGTTTTGTATTCTCCAATAATTTTTATTTATTTTTTTTTTTTGACATTTTGACTTTTTTTTAAATTAGTTTCTGTGTTAAAAAAATCTGATTATTATTTTTTAAATGATTAGCTTTTATTTTTGTCTAGAGGGCTTATGTCAGATTTATGAAAATCAGTACAGGTGTTATAATAAAAACACAGAACTTTTTGAAAGCAGTTGACTCACAGACTTGTAGACATCCAAAGTCTCAATAAACATGTGCATCAATGCCTCATTGGGCATTATTAGTTGTAATAACACGGTGACCAAACCAACAAGTACTAAAACTAAAGATATTTTCTTTATATTTTCTTTTATTTTTAAAAGCCTTTTTTACGTTTTAGTTTAGTTAACAAAACTGCCTTTTTCACCAGGTTACTATAGTTAACTAAAAAGCATTTTAGTTAGGTCCCAACTTCAATGAGTGACTGATTGCTTCCTAAAACTACAGAAAACCAGTGCGTGAAAAGGCTGTGTCCTTGCAGGCTGTTTAGAGAACAAATATGCAGATAGGGCAATAGGATGAACATATATATCATTATTTAGTTATTAATCAGGATTAACACTTAATCAGGATTGGGTATATTACAAAAATAGTGTCTGACCCAAACATTGCTTTTGTAATATAAGAATGTCTGTTTTGTCGTTTTGATCATTGTAACTACAATTTGGAGTATTAATTCTACTTTTCCTATAGACATTAAAGTTAATGTGATATGATAATTTTGTTCGTACGATGGTGAATGCATCTGATTACAGAATAATCCCACTATTCACGAAAATATATATATATATATATATATATATATATATATATATATATATATATATATATATATATATATATATATATATCACTAACATTGTGTATTATAATAAGTGTAATAAATAAAATAAACACTTGCTGTTGAAGCAGATAAAACGCCAAGAGCCAATCACAATAAGCCATGTTTGGTTGCTAGACAACGAGTGGGCCAATTAGCGCTATGCTTGGAGTGCTTGCGGTGGCGTACACTGTCATTAGGAACGACGGGGCTTAAGGAGACGGTCCGGTGCGAGCTGCATTGGAGAGATACGTGTCAAATTGTATCGTAAGGCAAGTGAGTTTTGTTTCCTCATGATGTAAACATTTAAAACACCAACTGTCGAGGCTACCTAACTTGTTCGTCCGGCTGTGGTAGCCCTCCGGCTTCTGTTTTCGCTGTTCTGCGGTGGTAGCGCTCCGTGGACAACGTTAGTTTAGCGCTGACGGCTGGTGAGAAACCCGAATAACATTTGCTTTATTATGCTTTATTTATTTATTTAATTTCATCGGCAAACCTTAACGTTAGCTAAAATAATGCGTGACTGGACACTTTACTTACCTGGGATTTTTGAGTTTCCAATAATTAGGAACACCGACTGCGCAGTTATGGTGTAATAAATCCTTCATTCAAACGGCCAATAATCTTCATTTCCAATTTAAATAATTTTAGAGATGTTTTTAATTTAATATAGCTGCCAATTTTGTAAAGGGATGTAGCTGAACTTTTAATTATATCATATTATATTATACTATTATATGAAGGAAAGATTTACTACAGAGAGCTTTAGCTTCCACCCGGTAAACATAAACAGTGCGGCTTAGTTTAGTTTCTGCTGTGATCCCATCAAGTTCTCCGGTCTAAAATTTCAGTGACTATTTTATGTTATTTCACCATTACACTGTAAACACATTCTGTCAGGACTCAGTTTGTGAATGGTGACCTAATGAGCTAAAGGTTAGTACTTGTTGAGTAGTCTATATAAGCCGGGCCCATGCTCCTCAGGCTTTGTGGCTGAAGGCTTGCCATCTGTTTCTGCAGACTGATTAAGTATCACTGAAACCAAAGGTAGGTCCCCTAAAAGTCACACTTCTCATAACAGATGGTGATAAGAGGGAAAAATGTCTGAGTAAGAGAAATATTTTTAGGTCTCACTCTGGTACAGTAGCTGATGTCTTGTGAAGCGCTGTAAAAGGATGTTGTATGTTTGAAGTAGTGTCAGTGCACACTGTTTATTTTGTTAGAAGGAAATACTTTCCTCACATAATTTTTTTCATTCATGTTTTTGAACGTGAATGCCTGCAGACAAACAAGCATGTCTGTCTGGGATTAGTCTAATCAGCTGATAAGCACATTGTGATGAGAGGATCTCTTGTGTCCCAAACCGTAACCTGTTAGATACTCAGCCTGCACTGACAATGGTTTGATAACAAAAGCTACATTGTTAGATTTGAAGCTAAACGTTTTAAATAAACACACTGTGGGGTAACTGCGAGTGCGCTGGATGTTTTCTGTGTAGCTTGTTGCCACTGATAAGTGAATAAATCACTTATCCTCAGACCGTGCTCTCTAGCTTCATGCCTCCATCTCTCACCACTGCCTCCCAAATCCTTGTAATCCAGACGAGTTGAATCGCTGCTGTTAATCTGATCGTCTATTTCAGGAGCAGGCTGCGTAGGTGGATCCCGTGGCAAACGTTGCCTGTCCTGCAAATGCAGTAGATGATCCAGAGACAAAGCCTGAGGTCTGCACTGCAAACATGCCAGAGTCCTCCCTGGGTGAGTTTTGACGTCTTTAAAGGCCACTGAATATATATCAGTGCAGTGTTGTACCTTCAGTTCTGAATGTCGACCTCGGCTTTGCAGTAAAGAACACTTAATTGATAAATATGATTGATAAAAGCCATTTTTAGTGACACCTAGTAAATGTATTGTTAGACACTGAATCAGCGTAGAGTAATGTACAATACTTAACAGGCTTCTTTCTTTCTCCACAAGTCAAGGACGGTCGCAGCAGCTCTGTTGAATATGGAGCATCCCCCTTGAGACAGTTTAGCCAATCATCACTGCTGCTGCACAGAAACTCCTACATGCTCAGTACCTTCTGCACAGAGCACAATGTGCAACAATGTCTGTCACACATCAATCAGGTTGGTAGCCTTGCACATTACCACAGCTGTTACTGATGTTAGGTGCCCTATTGAAACGTGTACATGACTGCAGTCTCCTGGGTTTGTCTTGTACTGCTAAAACAAATTAGCCTTTAAAGAAAATCTTTATTTGAATGAATGTTTTCAGGGACACAAGACAGAGAGAATTTGTGTCAGTCCTCCTTCACACTTTTCCCTTTGCTCTGCCTTTAAAGGAAATATCTTCTCTTGGCCTCCCACCAGTTTGGACAGAGTCGGGCAACAGCTCAGAGCTGAATATTGTGGCTGTGCTAAATTGCATGTATGACCTGATTCAGCTGCAGCGCCGGGGCCTCAGAACCCTTGAAAGCATGGAAGTGGAGCAGCTTAAATCTAGCAGCAGTATCGATCACCTGCAGCTCACCATCACTCATCTGAAGGTACACTAGCTCACCTGAAAAACACAGGTAGCATTATCTGTAGTAAAGCAACGTGCTGTTGGTGAATTGGCATTAGAGTTTTGTTTCTTCCTTTTATTTCTGAAAAAACATTGTGATGTGCATCCTTTTGTTAAGCTCTCCAAAACACTTCTGGTCTTTTACTGAGTTCCTGCCCATTGTATTATTTTTTAGGAGCAGCTCGAACTCTCTAAAAGAGAAAACACGGGACTTCTTGAGAGAGAACGGCAGCTGCAGCTGAAAGCAAAAAGTTTGCAGAGCTGTCTGAAGAATGAAAAAGAAGAGGTATTTTTATTAAGTGCTGCCACAGACAGTGTGAGACCAATCTGGCTTTCATGGTCTGGTATTTGGGTTTCAGGAGAAAGGGCGCCAATTTTATTAGAAGTCACAGTTTCTTTTATTCACAATCCCCTAGGTTCAAAAGCTTCAGAACATTATTGCAAGCCGGGCCAGCCAGTACAATCACGAGATGAAAAGGAAGGAAAGAGAATTTAACAAACTGAAGGAACGACTGAATCAGCTGCTGGTTGACAAAAAGGAGAAGAAACAGGGTAAAATCCTCTTTACATCATTCGTTGCATCAATAGTTAATTCAATGTCTTGTGTGTGAGAGGTGAAACTTCTTTCCTTTCAAGTCTCAGAATTTCTTATTTTCCCACATTTGTTCTCCGGGCTCTTCAGCCATTGATGTATTAAACAACATTGGGAGAGCTGATGGGAAGAGAAGCCTTTGGAAAACTGAAAAGACAGAAGCAAAGTAAGTTCACTTCTTTTATATGTCAAATCTGGGTTTTGACTGCAAAGAATCAAGTTAAATTACTAACATTTAACTGTTAGTGTGAAGATTGATTGTATGTGTCAAAGTTATAGAGGTTCAGTCTGATACTGCCTTAGTCACATGATCCTAGAGACTGGGCAAAATGCATATTCTCCAACTAATTCTTGAATAGTTGCAATTTTTTAAAATTTACTGGTTGCAGTGTTGAGGCACAACCTTTACTCCGAGTGCCAAAATTCTCAGTTTCCAGTTTGTGTTGCACCTTCCACAGTTTAACTAGCACTCGGTGAGTAGTTGGCAAGTGTTTGCAGACAGCCTGACAGCTACAGTAACCGCGGCTATCTGCTAGTGACCAAATTAATCATAAGGTGGTCTTTGGTGCATCACTGCATACCTCTTTGTGATTATGTTCACCTATTGACCAGCAACCTCCAATAACCACTCGCCTAGAGACACTGGTGTCTAGACCTGTGTGACTAAGATGACTGGAGAGTGGAAAGTTGGCATTAGAGAAATGACCCCTCTGCTCAATCTTCTTTGTTGCTTGCATAAACTCTTAGTAAGGGTGGCCAGTGGCACTCTGAGAACCCTAGATACATAGGTGAACCTTTTTTGGATCAGAGACACTCCTCTATGTTAGTCGCTATACTTTGGAGCCTCAAACAAGAAGCAGATTAGTGCCTTTGTCAGTTTTCTAGGTCACTCTAATGAACATTTTTGGCAGCATGAACCTCAAACATGGCTGGCACTAATCTTGGATGTTTCCTCTTAAATTGAGCGCAACTGTCTAACTGATAAGAGACCTGTGTTTCTCTTCATAAGGCATGAAGGGGAAATGTATAAGACTCTGCTGAGCGACTATGACGCTCGCCACAGAGAGCTCGTGCTGGAAAATGCAGAGCTGAGGAAAGTGTTGCAGCAGATAAAAAAAGACATGGTGTCCATTCTAAGTTCAAGAAAACCAGCTGCGAAAAGCGACAAACCTGAACACAGTGGCGTACAGGTAGTGTTTGATCACCTTTTGTATACTTTGTATTTTTCTTTTGCGACTCTTCCGTCACATTTTAAAGCCGCTGATGACATTTCCTCGCAATTTTAAACAATCAGCCTCCTTCTTTGTTTCACTTAGTCGTTCAAAAATGTTTGTTAGATGTGCTACCAGGAGACTGGAAAATGTTTGATTGATTTATTCACTCCAGGCCACATCGGAGGAGGAAGAGGAAGAGGAAGAGGTGTTCGATTCCAGTAAGGAAAGTGTAGAGCTTTATTGCTTTCATGCCCGGGAGAAACTGACCAACAGTATTCGTCTCCAGTGGAGGAGACTTAAGAGCCACGTGGAAAGACTGGACAGCCAGGGTAAAATACTGTGACATCAACGATTCCTCACTAATTCAAATAATTGTTTAAATTATTAACTGAAGCCTCTGCTGTGATTGCTCAAAGAATTAAAAGTCAGTATTCACACATGGACCTGTTATGTTTTTTTGTCTGTTAAAATCAAGAAATGTTATGAGCTGATTGGAAGCAAAAGATAATGAATGGTTTGAATATTTTATATACAGCGGCTCTGTCACTTTGTGTTTGATGTTTACTTACTGTTCCTTCTTGTTGAATTCAGTATTTATAAGACATGTTTATTTGGGCTTTTTGCTTAGCATCCTTGGTTCAGATGGTGGAAAGCAAAAACACTGATGCTGTTCCACAAGAGACTCAGGAGGAAGAGATGGACAGACTAAAGCTGGAGATCCAGCAGTGCAAAGACTTTATTCAAACACAGCAGCAGCTCCTGCAGGTACGGGTGAATTAGCCCTGAGGTTGTGTGGATTTAAAAGCTGAAATTTGCACACACAGAGAGAAAGTGTCTTTAATATTTATCGGTGTTGAGTGAAAGGAAAATACATTTACCAAAAACAGGATCAGAGATGTCTGCTACTTCTCACGTTACTCTGGAATGAACACCTGACTTACTGTTGTTTGTGTTTTGGTTGAAACTCATTTTGTTTTATAAATAATCAATAAATTGTTGATTAATTCATCCACGTTCCTTTCTTTCCTATAGCATCAGGTAAGCTCTGCATGTGATGAGGAAACCGCATCCCTGCTAAGCAATTGCTACATGCTTCAAGAGAAGGAGCGCCTCGGGGACGAGTGGAAGACTCTGGAGGAGCAGAGGAAGATCTTTGAGAGGGAGAGGAAGAACTTTACAGAGGCAGCCATCAGACTGAGCCACGAGGTGATTAAAAACAAATATTAGTTTACATCTTGTGCAAAGTTGTGTGCATATGACAGGTAAGATGCTTGAACTGTTTTTAAAACCTTTTTTTGGGTTCATTTTGCAGAGGAAGGCCTTTGAGGAGGATCGGGCAACATGGCTCAAACACCAGTTTTTAAACTTGAGTCCATTTGCAGACTCAAAGAAAACCCCATTGTTAAAATCTAAAAGTGCCTTTTTGATATGTGAGTCTCTCAGTTTTCTATCAGTTTCCCTAAAATGAAGAGCAGCAGTTGCTTTAGATGGTTTGAAAATGTTACGTATTGACAGCAGTTGAAAAAAGGAAAATATATCCAAATAGACTTATGACTAAGTTTCTTTTTAAGTGATGAGTAATTTCCATCAATTCCAGCAGTCATTAAATCAGCCTCTTTTTTCCCCAGCAGCTGAAACAGAGGCGGCTGCGACGGTGGCTCCAGAAAAGCTCATCAAATGTCCTTCAGACACAGCCTCCCCCACACCCAGGTGTGTCGCGCTCGCGTCGGCTTCCACCACTGACCTGTGTCGCACGCTTTGCTTTATCCCAGAAAACAGGTGTGGTTGCTTTATGTGTACCACAGTTTCTGAATTAGTAATAAGCATGGCATAATGTACCTGCATGAACTTAATTTGAAGTTTTCCCCTCAATGTGATTGCAGCTCAGTGCAACCAAAGACAAACGGGGAACATGTGGAGGAATCGGACACGTTTTGTGGAGATGTTTTCGTCCAGCACCAACAGTGGGAGTACAGCGAGGACCACACACTCTCACAGGAGAAGAACAGCTCCATCTGAAGCCAAAAACTCCGTTCACTTGAATCAGACGTATCATGTCCAGTGTTTATGTCTGATGCGTCTGATGGGTGGATGCCAAAGGCCCACAGATGGACTGTAAAATGATTAAACAGCTTAAGAAGGAAAGAGTGACGTTCTGGTTTGCTGGATCTGTATTAATGTACTGCATATAGTATGTAGTTAGTTTACTTATTTATGGTACTGTAAATCATAAATTGGCATATCTTACATTTAGATGCTGCTGATGCAATATGTGACAATATGTGACTGGGTAAATCAAATCAAGTATGCCGGCTCTGTTTACAACACTGAGAATGTGACTGAGTGACAGCTCATTTTTCCAGTAAATGTTGCTGTTAGGTTTGTAACAGGTAGTTTATCTGCTGCTTTGAATAGGAAGAATGTAACATCTTGCACAATTTACATATTATGTAGGAGATAGTGACTTTAGTCCACTGTGACGTTAATATGATTTGTCATGAAACAATTTGTTTCTTTAATGTCACTTTTCTTTTAGGAGCTTTGTGTTGACAGGTGGCCGTTATTTTCCTCTCAAATGTTAAATGACATGTTCATGTTCACGCTCATTATAGTTTTGACTTCTATCGGGGAAGTAATCACTGATTTTTTTTTAATCATCACTGCCTCTCCTGGTTCCCATTCCTCTGTGGTGGACTGAGACTGGAAAACAAAATGCACTATAAGAAGAATACCATGGCACCAATAATTATAGCCATTCAATGGGTGTGTTTATTAAGAGGTAAAATAAAATACTTTATCTATATGAATAGAATACACTTGGTTTTGTATACTAAACACGGCATCATTCATTAATGTGTGTTTCAATGTTCTTCCTTTGCACAAACTGAGTGCATACAAAACTTCTGTTGACTTTAGGACATCACTATGTGTGTGTTTCTGAATCACTAGTTCATTCGAAGTCAACAGTAGAGGTGGACGGATTGATCCAAATAGTTTCGACACCAATGCTGGTATTGGTATCAGATCAATACTTTGTTTCTATCCTCTTAAGTTCAATTTCATTCATAGCCTAAAGCACATTTAAACAACAGAAGTTGACCCAAAGCTCTTTGGAAACAGGCATATTTACATTCCATGTCCAAAAAAATCTTTCAAATTACACAAAAAGCTGAAAGGTGTGTTTTAGTGGCTTAAGTAATTATTGTGCAAAGTAAAAATCACAGTAGAAGTCTTTAAAAGGCGTTCAGAATTTGCAAAATGATTGTGATGTATCTAATAAATGATAACGCACTGCTCTTCTCTACATAAGCTGCCTTTATATGTTAGTAGTCCCACTATCAGTGTTTGGATCGATACCAAAATTTGGAGAATTACACAACACTTGTCATCTGGCATGTGCAAATTAATTGCAGTCACCACACTGTATAAGGGAAGCATTTATGTGGATGATATCACAGAAAGCAGGGAAGTGGATGGAGAATATGGATCACTTATTTAAGCCAGAAGGAAAACTGGCAATTACTGAATTTATATGGGTGCGTTCAGCTTCACACTTTATTTCACAGATGATCTCATTTCTATTGTCTCTGTGTTACAATAAATGTAATAAACAGTCTTATTCGGTACAGATTTTCCTTTTGAAATTCGCCAGAGTTCATTTTTAGCTCAGTAAGTTTATCTGGAGATTCACTTTATTTAAAATAACATTCAAAACATACATGTAATGTCTGAGACTGACAGTGCTGTTGTTAAGCACACTGAGCTGTGCAGGTGCAGGCGAGGTGACTCTCCGTAGTTTCCATCAGGTCCACGCTCTTATACACGCTGGAGGGGCTGGAACCTGCGGACGTGAAGGGAGCAAAAATAATTAGAAACTCCGTGTTTTTCTCCACGATGTTGCATTTTTAATCTTTGTAGACTCACCAGCTGGAAGGCAGTGGAAGCCAACAGTGACGCTGGTGGTGCGCACAGGGAAGCACCCAGGCATGCAGCGCAGTACAGGGTCGACAGAGTAGCACTTGGAGTTCTGAGCTTGCATGTTTCCCTGCTTCTCCAGCTGCACCGATTCATGCCTCATACGGCACTCTGTAACACAGCAGGGATTTTAGGGTTCCTGATAGATTCAGTATATTATTCTTTAGAAGACTTGCCATGATTACATCAGATATCTTTGTCTTACCAGTGGCGTCTCTGCAGTTCTCAGCTGGCAGAATCCAAGAATGAGCAAAGCTCACTGCTGTCGTGGCTATCCATCCAGTGGGTGTGCGATACTCCTGCATGGTCTCCCCGTCAGCCTTTCCGCAGAGCCCACAAGTCTTCCCCTTCATCCAGTCCACAACTTTAATCTGCATCGTAGGATCACGTGATTAATCAGACGTCAATTTTAACTGAATTTCCATCTCGCTTGGTCTTTTTCGTTTTTCCTTTTAAGCTCATAACCAAAGTTATCAGTTTTGCTTTTACCTTCCATGACTTCTTGTCAAAGTAGACTTCATGAAGACCAAAGCTAGCTGCATACACAGAGATGCCTTCGCCACTTTGTTTGATCTGGATGTCAGCTGTAAGACAAAAAGGTTCCATGATTACTCTCGTTTTTTCAACACAAAGATCTGGGATAAAATTTGATCGTAGGTTTGATGGTAGTTTGCAAAATCCGATTCAAAGGTTTTAGACTGCATAGAAACCTCGGGGATAATGATAGGGCAGCTTGCTCGTGAGTATTTCCAGCCCGTTCACATCCACAGTCACACTGGTTCTCCTCTGATAGAGGTCAATGTCTCTGCACGAGAAGAAATAAAAAGACTCAGTTTTGTCAAAAACCAGAGTTTCTTTCGTGTTTTTAATGAAATCTTACATGTGAGCAATTTTCACACTGATCTGCTTGTGTTCAGTGCGATCCTTCCTCAGTAGAACGATGAATTTCAGCTCGTCTGTGCCGTCCTGTGCCAGAACCTGATAGCAGTTTGAGGGCATCTCGTTCTTTAATTTCTCGTTGTTGAATGTGGTCAGTGTATTGCCGGTGAAGCTACATTCAACTGAGGAGGGGAAAAAATGATGTGTCAGAAAAGGACACAGCCTGTCCACGTTTAAATGACAGGCACGAGCCATTACCTGCGCCAGCCGCAGCTAACAAGTGCTTGACCTTTCCAGAGACGTCACCGAAGGGAGTAAGATCTTTGATCTCGTTACTTGGCAGAGTGATGGGAAGATGCAAAGCCCGCTTATGAACAGTGCTCTGTAAACAGAATAATTATTGTGAGAAAAATCAAAACATATGATTTTGAAACAACAACTTTGCTGTTCGTACTCTCGGTGTTTTCCAAATCAGGTCGATGATCTTGTCAGATACTACAGCCACAGTAAGCGAGAGCTGCTTGTCGCTGTTTCTGTCCTTTTCCTGAATCAAGCCGGCTGGCATGTGAGCAGAAATGTACTTATACATCCTGCAAAGGAATTTACAGATATCAGATGGTTTCATATTGTCTGTATGACATGCGTGACAGTGTCTGTGAAGTTTCATACGTCTTTGCACAATGCTTGAGATCAGACGGTAACCGATTCCAGTCCACCTTCAACCGAGCTGCAGGGTTTCGACCGACAAGACCAGTTTCCGCTGTAATCGCGGTGTCATGTTGGTTGCATTCTGCTCCCCAGTTCATTTTAGCCTAGAAAGAACAAATCGAAATGACAAATGGCAGAAAGGTTTAGGTTCGTTTTTTTCGTGCTATGCTTAGTTCAACATCCAAAAATAAGGCGGACAGTGTCTCACTTTGACTTTGTGCATGCTCAACACGGCTCCATCAGCACAGAGCCTCCAGTTGTTATCAGGAACAATGTCATCTAGAATGATCTGAAGTCTGCTGGTGGTTTTGTCCATGTAAGCAATGAACTGGTATCCCTGCTTCTTCTTGTCAGCTTTAACAGCACGGAAGATCATGCCAAACACGGCAGCTTGACTGTCAAGGAACCGCTTCTGTGGGGACAACTATTCATGTGAGTACATCCATAAAATCCCTCGCCGGAAAGAAGATTTGACGGGATTTGACCTTATGTTGGATAGCGTCCAAGCTTGAGCCACTGCTTCTGCTTCTGAAAACCTCTGATGATGTGGCTTTAGAGGTGTGATGCTACAAGAATGCCATATAGTGCCACGCAAAAGACAACACAAGTTACCACCTGTGCAAACTGTACAATGTGCAGTATTGTCATACTTCAAACATGGTGTAAATGGGTTCTCACTGGAGTCTTGTGACCCTTGTGGTTTTTCTTGTGCTTCTCTTTGTGTTTCTCTTTGTGATTCTCCTTCGATTTGTGGCGATGACTCGCAGGTTGCTATGAAGAAACATTTTGTCAGCAACCACAGTGGCCATATATACTCAGATAACTATGAGATTTCAAATCAATTAAAACTATAGATAGAAAACAGAATATTAATAAAATGCTGACTTATACAATATAAATATTCAAACAGTAGTAGTGACAGCTCAAGCGGCTCTTTGTCTGAATATAATACAGCATGTTTACCTTTCTGTGGTGCACACTGTAGTGAGAAGAGCTTGAACTAAGACTGAAGAGCGACGCAAAGCTTGATGCAAAGCTGGACTTGGAAGTACCGACAGAGGTGGAGAAGCTGAAGCTGCTGCTTCTTTTGCTTGTGCTGCTGCTGCTTCTACTTATGCTGCTGCTTCTACTACTACTGATACTGCTGCTTCTACTACTGCTACTACTACTACTACTGCTGCTGCTACTACTGCTGCTTCTGCTGCTACTACTTATGCTTCTGCTGCTTCTACTACTACTGCTACTGCTGCTGCTACTGCTGCTGCTACTCCTGCTACTACTACTTCTACTACTACTGCTACTACTACTACTGCTGCTGCTGTAACGTCTTTTCACCAACTGGACTTGTTGAGCAGTTGCATCAATGGTCTTCCTGCTAGAATGGGATGAAGAGCTGGAGTTAGAGGAAGAGGAGCTGCCAGGAAGGCGAGAGCTCCTGGAACTGGAGGACGACGAGGAGGAGGACATGGTGCTATTCTTCTGGGTAGAGGCCAGGATTTTGTGGAGCTTCATTAAGACTGGTGTTTCCTCGGGGATTTCTTCTTCTCTAAGGGTGATGTGTTTGATGATCTTCTGTGCAGCCTTACTTCCAAGTTGAACCTCTAATTCCAGTCTCTCAGCAGCTTCACCTTCGACTGAAAGCATCATCAGTTAATGCGGTTAGCAGCTAATTTCTGCACTGTGTCACTAGAAAAAGCACTTTTCTAAGTTCTTACTTGGTATGACAGAAAAAACAGCAGAGTGCTTTCCAGCCAGTTTATACACTGCAGCATCCCCCGTGTGAGCAGTGGCAATCTTGAGACAGGCCTTGAGTCCAGCGTTAACAGTCTGAGCGCAGTACTTCTTCTTACTCTTCACCATTTTAGATTTGATGTGCCTGCCAGCTGTCTGACGTTGAGAAATGAACTCTGCGGATCTCGACTATGAGGAGAAAGTATGTAAATTACATAAAAAAGACACAATATTTTTTTATATCTCTAAAACGGTTTTAAATTCACCTCATTAGCAGCATCAGAAGAAGTGTTATTCGATATAAGAATCTGTCTTGGGTTGGCAGGGATCACAGGAGTGATACTTTCTCCCGAAACAGGATTTCTTACCACAGCAAAAGTCTCAACCCTGTTAAAGAGAAGCAAGGATGAACCGTAATCATCAGTGCAAAGGTAAAAGCATCTCAGAAGCGATGTTTAAGAATATGCAATAAATTAAAGATGTCATGGCTTACTCCACAGCGGTAATGTTTTCAGGCACTGAAACAGGAAGAGCTGTGAAGTTTAAGTAGCCCTCATTGATGTTAAATGTGACTTCAGTTTTGGCAGGTGCGATGGAGTAGAGTTTGGCTCTTGATACCATGACAGCCTGGAGTATGGCAGTGTTTATCCCGAACACAGCAAATGTGTTCACAGCCGCACTAGAAGAGGAGGACAGTTGAACATTATATTACATTTGTTGGTAACACGTCATAATACAGCCGGCGCCCAAGAGGTTAATTCCCCTAGAAATAAGTGGAATTTCCTTATATTACACCTGAAATTACAATATAATTATATTTACCAACAAATACCCAGAGGTAGACTCAGTTGCATAAGGGTAATAATTTAAGTTTTTTACAAGAAAATAATAATTACACTGTTAGTAATTTTACATTATGCACACGTACCTTTAATCTGCATGTAACTTCAGGTATTTTAGAGGAATGGAGACATAAATCATGCAAATTATAATGTGAGTAATTTTAAATAGTACAGAAATACCTGCATCACTCAGGTCGCTTGCACACAGACTCTATTCAGACCTTTTCTTTGCACTACTTCCAACCTGTTTGCAACTATTTTGTTCTCTAACGTGCGCCTTTCCCTTATTTTTGTATATATCCCTCTTGATTGTATATATTCCTGCTGTACACTATTTATATTTTATTTTGGCACAAATAGTGTGGAGCATCTGCAATTTTGTTGTACATGTACAATGACAATAAATGGCTATTCTATTCTATTCTATTCTAATATCTTTAAATATTGCTTAAGAAAATTCAAGTAGTGCGTATCTTTGAGTATTTTACAGGAAAAGAGACACAAATTGTACCTTAATTTTTTTTCATTTTAAGAAAACAAGGAAATTCATGGATAAGTAACTTTAAGTAGTATGCAAGTAGTTACAAGTATTGTGTTTCCAGGAAAAGACAAATTGTACTGTAAGCAATTTAAACAGTACAGAAGTAGCAATAAAAGTGAGTAAGCAGTGTGTAACTTTGGTTATTTTGCAAGAAAAGAGACACAAATTACACTGAAAGTAATTTTAAATAGTCAAAGGAGCTTGGAAAGAAAAGCGTCTGGACTTCTTTAAGTTACTTGAAGACGTTTCACCTCTCATCCGAGAAGCTTCTTCAGTTCTAAGGTCAAATGGTGGAGAGTCCCAGATTTAAACCTAGTGGGAGTTTCCCCCCACAGAGGGACAAAAGGACCCCCTGATGATCCTCTAATCGCCTGAGCCAAGGTGGGAAACTGGGTGTGGGTCACAATCAGCCAGAGTTTCGGGTGAGCTCATTGTGAAACCTGGCCCCACCTTGTCATGTGAATTCCTGAGGTCAGATGGCCCAGGATGTGAGTGGGCGTTAAGGCGTCTGGGGAGGGATCTCAAAAGGGAACTCTCCACCATTTGACCTTAGAACTGAAGAAGCTTGTCGGATGAGAGGTGAAACGTCTTCAAGTAACTTAAAGAAGTCCAGACGCTTTTCTTTGCAAGCTCCTTTGACTACGATGACCTGGATGACTGAGAACCTTCACAGTCATTTTAAATAGTACATGAAGAGTTTTGAGTAATGCATAAGTAATTTTAAGTAGTGCGTAACTTCAGGTATTTTACAGAAACTGAGGCACAAACACAAAATTAAGCCATTTTCAGTGGGGAGCTTCCCCATCTCACACTGCAGGTACCTGCTGTATTTTAGGTTCTCCAACCATCAAGTAGCTTAACTTTGCCTTTTTACATTTCAGTATTCATTATGCTGGTGTGAACCATTCAGGTAAAATAATTTCAGGTAAAATTCTTGGAAATTCCCACTTGATTCCAGGGGTAGAATTAAACCCTTAGTTATGTGCTGTGTTATAAAGTATTAGCCATTTACTATTGTAGCGACAGCTATTGCCCCACCTTGGCGTGACCTTGGTAGTAATGTATATGTCTGCCTTGAGAAGGTATCTGAGATAAAAGTCTTCTGGCAGAGCTGGAGTTGTCGTGACTTTGACTAAGAAAACAGAACAGAAAAGTTACTTTTCTGCACATTGTTATGATATTTCCACATTAATTTATTAAAAGGAAGTTTGCAACTTCTTCTTTCTTTGAAAGAAGTTTAAAAAAATGCTCAAAACTTTTAAAGAAGTTTTGGTGTTGATGGAAATATTAGGTCGTTAAGTAATATTCACTCACTTTGACCATGAACAGCAGCCACAGCAGCAGTGTACAGACCGAGCTCCATGGGGAAACCAGCTATAGTAGGCATGATACGTCTCACCTCATTAGCCAGCAGAGGCTTAACAAAGCGCCAAGTAGGACCAGACTGCAGAGCCTTGAAAACATCTCTACCAAACGTGTCAGCATCGTTATTGCCAAGGATGAGCTGCAGGGGAAGAATATTTTATAAATATTGCGTCTTGCAAAATCGTGATTAAACTGATCTTTAGGTTGATGGGTTGTTTGTTTAAATCGTACATTAAAGGTGTTGCCAAACCAGTTTTTGTCAAAGTCAACAAAGGCAACTTCTTGTCCAAAACACTTGACGTAGATGGAAGTCAGGGGTTTGCTGTTGGGTGCAGACTTCCAGTGAGAGAGCTGTAGAGAGAGAGATGCAGTCCAGCTGATCACTAGTCTTCTGTTTCATTTTGCAGATAGCAGATAAGATGTCCCTGTCGTTCTTGTAACTTTATGGTGTTGCTTACAGCCTTAATGACATGTTTCATCCTGGTGACCCTGTCAGCACTATCAAAAACTGCTGGGTTTTTCAGAAAAGCCTCCTGTAGTCCCCCAGTTCTTACTCCCACCTAGAAAAAAAAAGACAAGTAACTTTCAGGTTAGTTATTAAATATCTGGACTGATTTCGGTTTCCTTTACCTCCAGAATGTCAGCAGCAGCTCCAGCAAAGAAAGCCTTGATCCTAGACGTAATAGATTTGGGCATGATGGTGGCAGCATCATTGATGTAGTAAGCAGTCGCAGCAGCACCAAGCATAAAGGGACCTAACAGAGAGTTTAATGAGATGCAGTTAAACATTATTAAATCGAAAATAAAGATCCAGGTTAGTTAAACCAGGCACGGCGATTCTCACTGTTATAGACGTCGACATGGATGGCTTTGCTGAAACGTGAGCTCAGTTTGTCCAGGTTTGGGCCCAACATTCTCAGGCCAGCTTTGCATGCTGCAGCACTGCAGTGATAACATGAAAGAGCTCACTGCAGGATGGATCAAATCACAGAGATTTATCCGATTGTGACGAAGGATTAGAAAGCACTCTTACACTGAGGCATAAATAACGCTGGTGCTCCAAGTCAGGGACTTCATGTGGGAGTAGGTGAAGCTTGCTACTTGCAAATTTGTATCTGTCTTCACAATATGAACAACAGCTGACACCAAACTCATTGAAGGTTTTGTGTCAAAGAGCACCATGCACGCAAGCATGCGGATCTCTGCATGAAGAGTCTTGTCCCCGTAGAGCTGAAAGGCTAAATACTGGACCTAATGTATGAGAGAACGCAGACTCAGTGTGGAGCTTTGTGCAAAACTAGAATGATCAGGAAATCTCTGCGTTGATAATTCACCGTTTTAGGCTCCTTTTTGGCGATGTTCCTCAAGGCCATCATGGCTTCAGCATGAACTCTCACTGGCAGTGATGAACCTAATTTACTATGTAGGGGCAGCATCTTTGTGATTGTCTTGAGGCTAGAAGGATGCGCAGCATTTCCCAAAGCCTTCACAAACAGGATGATGTCCTCTGTGTTTCCATCTTTCAGAGCCTGTGCAAGAAGGTCTTGAATGGGCTGCAAGAGCAAATAAGGAAGTAAATCACCCGTTCTCTCATTCGTAAATGTGTACGTGATTCTAAGGCAGCATGTAAGGTCAATGTTATATTACTTGTATGAGCTTAGCAGGACAGGAAGTCCTCTCATAGCAGTGTTTGTAAATCATGGTACCGTAGCCAAGGAATACAATCTGGCGCAGAACTGGGTTTCTCGCGATGCTGCTTTCCTTTGATAGGCTCTAAAACATCACACAGAGTTAAGAGTATCAGAGTTAATGCAAAAACGTCCCTTCTTACTCTGGACAAAATAACTTGACTTCACTAGATATGTTGAGATTTACCGACCTCGATGACCTCAATGGCCTCGGTGGTTGCTGTCACCATGTGAAACGAAGTAATCAAAGCCTGAACGGCTTCAAACACAGTTATGGTTTCTGCTAGGTATTTCTCTTTGATAAATCTCAGAGCATCAGGATTTCCCACAGCAGGAATGGCGTCCATGATCCATTTTCTGAAACAATAAAAAGGAAGTTTGCCAAATTGTGCAAATATCTTTACATGATATTTTAAACATTTAATCAGTGAAATCACCTGTGGGCAGAACTCCCTGAGTGTTTGCTCCACAGGTTCTCCAGAGTTTCATTGGAGGCTGCACGGAGGAGTTGAACAAACTTCAAAAATTCCAGAGGTGCATCTTCATGAACTTTTCCTACAGCCTGTTTGACCAGGTGATTCAGAGTGTCCTCGAGCTAATGACACAGGGGTAAACAGGATATCACCGAGCACGGCACAGACTTTTAATTCATGCCTTAGCAATAATCTCTTAATTACGACAATACCTGAGACTCTATGTCGCTGATATTGAGGAGCAGAATGGGTAACTGAAGAAGCTCAGTGGAGAATTGATATGTGAGATTTCCACGGTGTGGATACTGAGCCAGGGGTGGTGGTGTAGTGGGTGCATAAGGGGGTGTTTGAACCTCAAGGAGCATCAAGGATTGCCTTGAATGTGGAAAGAAAAGTTCATTTACGTTCTTTGAATCAATTTTTGTATTCACAGTTGTTATGGACATACTTGGTCTCCATATGGGCAGCTCCATGCTGCTCGCTGAAAGGTGAGAACTGGATCAGCTCATGGACCGATGCCTCCTTGATCTGGATGCCATTATCGAGTGGTTTCATGATGTAACTGTATGATGAAACTCCTTTCAGGTTTTTAGTGTCCTGTAAGAACAAAGCTGTTGCTTGTCATGCATCCCATCACTTTCACAGATGTTTCCTGATATAAAATGTGTAAAACCTACCTCCTGGCACTTTCCACATTTCTCTGTGTATGCTAACCCCATGTCTTTAGTTATTCTTTCTTGACAGTGGTTCATATCTCTGGTCTTTCTCAGATAGACACGTTCAGCCTCTGTGTCCTCAGTGATGGAGTAAAGTGTCTTGCACACACCCTGAGTTCCAGCCTATAGAGCAGCACACATATTCAGTAGGGAGATTCAACTTCTTGTCACACACAGGTTTATAAAGATCTTTCACCAACCTCCTGCAACTCGTAGACATTTTGTGTCTTTTTGATGTTGAGCTGAAAGACATTCAGGATACCTCTGTAGATGTTAAGCACTGTTGTTGAGACGGTTTCAGGGGCGAAGACTTTTCCCACAGCACCATTGACATACTCAAACTTAATGGGAGTCGTGAGCTCAGCTTGGAGGGCTGAAGTCAGCTCAGTTGCTGGGATAAAAGGATCCTCAGGCCAAATTCCACTATACTCCTGGAGCTCAGGTTCCTCAAGCTTTCATATAAGAGTAAGGTTTAATTCAATTAGTATACATGTAAAAGGTAAATGACTGCAGCTTGTGCAGGATTTTGATCTTTACCTTAATGAAGTATGTGTTCTGGTCTATAGCATTGATGCTAACTTTGCTGCTGATATTTAGTCCAGCTCTCGCTGAACCTTTCTCTAGCAGGCCCGCCAGGAGCAGCGCCTCATACTTGTACACGTAGGTTTTACCAGCTTCAAAAACAGGATCTGGAAGAAGTCAGTGAATGTAATTTATATGACTCATTTGTGAAATTATATGAACTATAAACTCTAAACCAGGCCTACAGTTTTTGTTTCACAATGAACACAGTATTAAACTTACCTTGATGTTGAAGATCACCAGCTGTAAGAAAATAAGAAAGAAATCAGTAATACAGCGAGTAAAATCTGAAACTATTACAACATTTGAAAACATAGTTTGCATTTTGTTTTACAAATTAAAACCAGAGGTAAAAGGAAAGCAGTGCACTGTAAATGTTAAAGGCCGAACATTGTGATTATACAAACCACTAATTCAACCCCAAATCTCTTAAGCATGTTTCAGAACTGAGCCAGACAGAGACTCAAAGCACAAAGAGATTTAGAAAAATCTGTTGAAAAAAAGAAAACACACAAAAAAAGAATCTGAATCCACAAACAATGACAAAACATATGAATGGGCTTGAATATGCTTTTCAGCAGTGTTTATATGTTATGATTTATATTTACTGCATGTTCGCTCCAAAGACTCTGCTCTGAAATTTCATTATAATTGTGTACAATAAGACTTCTATTTTAATTCAGATAATGAAGTAGTAAAGATGAGCAACTAAACCAAATGATATGCAAAGTTTTGCTGGAAATGGAAATTTGAATGTCTTTGAATGTTGTGGTGGAATTTTCTGTTAATAAAGTCTGCAACAAGGTCAGCTGTGGTCAAGCCGCTTTATTTACTGCATGCAGGAGAGCAAACGCACATCAAACATCACAGTTCTACAGTCATGAAAGCTTTGTCCTTGAGGCGTCACAGGTCTCTTTTATACCCTCACACACAAAACCCTGCATCTTTTCAGTTACAACTATTTTTCATCCCACCCGACTGTTGCTGGGCAGGAAAGACTTCCCACTACCTATGCTCCAGGAAGCACCTGGACTGGTCTTCTTGGGAATTTTGTCCTTCTACACCTTAACAGTCAGTAGATACATAGTGAAACATCGTTAAGCATAGCTAAGCAGTTACACCTGGTCATATTGAAACACACACACCCTTCATCTAAGAAACAAAAGGTTATACAAAATCCTACAGTGACTAAACACCTGAATCGAAATGTGAGGATAAACTAGAATTTTCCCCATTACAAAGTCACACTGTACAAAACTTAGCGGTTCTTTGTGAGTAGAGTCTACAGTAGCTGACAAACTGACCCATTTTAAACTGATCTTGATCATTTGAATTGATTTTAGTTATTAAAGTGAACTAAAATGCTTTTTCATTTCTAGTTCTAGGTTTTAGCTCCCTGCTTACAAGAAAAGTTGAACTGCTGGGTCTGTATATATTAAAATTCACATAAAGCACCAAATATGTAACAAACACGCAGCATGTTTTCTGTTACATATGCCTAAAAATGAAAACCTTTTTTTAAAAGAGGCATAAACCCACTACCAATTTATAACAAGTACATAACTATAATTTGTCTTTACCTACATTCAACTCAATTCAAATGTTATTTACATTTCACCAAATCACAACAACAGTTGCTTCAAGGTGCTTTTTATTGTTGGGTAAAGACCCTACATTACACTGACATTACCATTCAACGCATAATCAATAAAACTCCAAATATGAAATCAGCATTATTTTTCAACATATTTATAAAATAGCAAAGTTTTGCACAAACATCATCACTCACCCACAACGGCCAGAATCAGGGCGAGCACGAGCGCTCTCATTGCTGACAGGGTGGTGCTGGTCTGCAGAGTAAGCAGCCTTTTAAAGGGAAATTTGTGCTGACAAATTGCACGAAGGTATGATTCAAACCCCTGGACATTTGATCATTGCACTCATATATCAGTGAATGAAAAGTCAGGGTCACCTGCCCTTGTTCTCTTCAAATATGGCAGGCTAAGTCCTGACGTGATGTGTAGAAATTTTCATTGCGTTTCAGTCGAAAGTAAAACTGAAAAATAGAATTTTTTTCACAACAATCAAATTTTGTTGCAGTGTATTTGCCGATGTGTTTATCTTTTCACTTTTTTTCCTGACATATAACTAATCTCCCTTTATCCAAAAGACTTTTTGCTATATAAGAATAGCAAAAAGGTTCATTAAAAATAAGGTTTCACTGACATTTTCAGTTGTTTACATACATGTCAAGTGTTTGCTTAAATATTATTTGTCTCATCAAATCAAGACAGTGCCACTGATTTATTTATTTTTTGTAATGTTGTAACATTTGTGGCATCTCTCCATCAAATTATTCAAATGTGGCTTCAAAGTTCAGATAAAGGGGCAGCGTGACTATTGCTGTTTGCTCACTTTATTTGTTGTGGTCAGACTGTGAAGGCTGTGACATTTTAGCAGATCTGCCTGCTCTGCTTTTATCTGCCGTCATGTTCTGACACCGTTTATTTATTTTTGCTTAATTTCTGCTTGTTGCTTTGACTCTGTCCATTTTTCTGCCAAATATTATGATTTATGTGACGGTTGCTTAAGTAAAATTTACTTTGTTTCCATGTTGTTTTATTTAGCTTTTTTACTTATGCTTCTAAATGTTCCCTTTAAAAAATATGAAATGTTGTGAAATATTAGACAGGACCAAAGACTATAAGATTCAATAAGATGACTATATCATACTTTTAATTGACTAAAATTGAGCAAATTCAGCTGATTATAAATGCAAAGTATGGGGTCACCCCCTTTGCTCACCTTGCAGATCTCATCCCTTATTCCCAGTTTGAGTTTTTAATGGCTTGATCCAGTCCCAGGGCCCATGCTGGATGTCATTCCTTGCTCTCCACCCACCCACCCTCCCCACCCACCCACCCACCCACTCTGTAGCTGTCACTAGCAAATGAGACCAAAAAACAAAAAAACTAATCACATGACTTGTAAAACAGATTGATGATCAGAATGATTAACAGAGCTCAAGTTTCCCAACTGCAGTATCAATGAATTATATTCTAACTTCCTATAAAATTGACAGTGTAACATTACTGAATACTACATAATATTTTAACCATGGTAAGTACATGGCTGTGTCTCAGGCTTCTCATCAAGAGCCCACTTTCCAAATCCCATCTCATTTTATTAACAATGCCTTTTTTGCAATTCATGACAAAATTAATTTAATTCTTAAAGCTTCTCATCCCAATCCTGATATCCTAATATCATCCTATCAATGAAGTTAAGTATAATAATAACTATAATGATCTCACTTTCAATAATTTTGTTATCAGCATAGCTAATCTAGGGAAAATTAGGCTGCTGATCCCATCTTTCACCCGTTGTTCAAATGGTCTTTAATGCAACTATCGAATCAGTCCCACGGCAGCAGCTCAATGCATGTATATGTCTGAGCTGTTGAAGTTCAAATTGAGCATCAGAAGACCAGAGCAGTCTGGGTTATGATTATGATTGTGGATGGCTGCTAACTTTCTGCTTCTTAATTCAGATCAAACTGAGGTTATTGTACTAAAATCTTAGAAATATGGTATCTAAGCAGATTCTTACTCTGGATGGCATTACCTTGGCCTCCAGTAACACTGTGAGGAACCTTGGAGTCATTTTTGACCAGGACATGTCCTTCAACGCACATATTAAACAAATATGTAAGACTGCTTTCTTCCATTTGTGCAACATCTCTAAAGTTAGAAATATCCTGTCTCCGGCCTCTGGGCCTGGGGCTCGGTCACTCAGGCGCAGCTGGCTGCCGGCGGAGCTCACGGGCGCGTCACTGCAACCCCCCCTGGCTTCTGCTCCGCGGCTGCTGAGTGAGCCCTCATCTGGGACTCTCCTCAGCTCTTTCTGGGACAGTGGCGCGGCTGCCCCTCTGTTGGTCTTCCTTGGTCTCTTGTGTTCTGGGGGCCTCTGGATGTCTGGAGTTTTGATCTGCTCCATACCTGCTTCATGCCCTGGAGGACGGGGCTGTGGCCCCCCCACACCCTAACAGATCATTACATGAAGGAACCTTTTAAAAACAAGCGCGTCCATGCTCACAGGTGTACACACGGGGGATCACACCCACAAACTACACCCTTTTTGGCTCCTACCTCAAAGCACACTGTGTTCTGTTGATCTTATGTGCTGCACAATAATGTTTAATATTTAGTATTTACTGTCATATTCCCATAGATCATCGTGATGTTGTTTATTCTATTGCTCTAGTCTTCTTCTGCTTGTTTTCTTTTTTTCTCAACAGGTGATCCAGGAAAAGAGAAAGAAAAAATAGGTGATGAAGCAGATTTTCATCGTCTTTTCTCTCTATCTCTTTTCTCCTTTTTCTTTCCCTCTCCTTCTGTTAACTTTCTTCTGAACTTTTCTTCTTGTTTTTCTTTCCCATCCCTGAGTCCAGTCTGGTCTGATTACAATAACTTAGAATAAAAATAACTAATAAAGATCAAATAAACTATGACAATCAAGTGGACTAGTATAGCAAAAGGCCCACTTGGGAAAGTAAATCTGTTGGGCATTTTTCTTGGCCTTCAGACAATAATTCTGATTGCTACAGTGCCAGACAGGACACAAAGAAAAAGAAAGAAATATCCTGTCTCAGAGTGACGCTGAAAAACTAGTTCATGCATTTATTACTTCCAGGCTGGACGACTGTAATTCATTATTATCAGGAAGTCCTAAAAACTCCCTGAAAAGCCTTCAGCTAATCCAAAATGCTGCAGCAAGAGTCCTGACAGGGACTAGAAAGAGAGAGCAGATTTCTCCTGTTTTGGCTTCCTGTTAAATCCAGAATTCAAAATGCTGCTCCTCACATACAAGGTCTTAAATAATCAGGCCCCATCTTATCTTAATGACCTTGTAGTACCATATCACCCTATTAGAGCACTTCGCTCTCGCTCTGCAGGCCTACTTGTTGTTCCTAGAGTATTTAAAAGTAGAATGGGAGGCAGAGCCTTCAGTTTTCAGGCCCCTCTTCTGTGGAACCAGCTTCCAGTTTGGATTCAGGAGACAGACACTATCTCTACTTTCAAGATTAGGCTTCAAACTTTCCTCTTTGCTAAAGCATATAGTTAGGGCTGGACCAGGTGACCCTGAATCCTCCCTTAGTTATGCTGCAATAGACGTAGGCTGCCGGGGATTCCCATGATGATAATAATAATAATGGATTGGATTTATATAGCGCTTTTCAAGGCACCCAAAGCGCTTTACAATGCCACTATTCATTCACTCTTGCATTCACACACTGGTGGAGGCAGCTATGGTTGTAGCCACAGCTGCCCTGGGGCAGACTGACAGAAGCGAGGCTGCCATATCGCGCCATCGGCAGGGTAAAGTGTCTTTCCCAAGGACACAACGACCAGGACAGAGAGCCCAGGGATCGAACCAGCGACCTTCAGGTTACAGATATGCTTCCTTCCCAACCCCCTGAGTTTTTCCTTTCCAGTCACCTTTCTCACTCACTATGTATTAACAGACCTCTCTGCATTGAATCATATCTGTTATTAACCTCTGTCTCTCTTCCACAGCATGTCTTTATCCTGTTTTCCTTCTCTCACCCCAACCGGTCGCAGCAGATGGCCCCGCCCCTCCCTGAGCCTGGTTCTGCTGGAGGTTTCTTCCTGTTAAAAGGGAGTTTTTCCTTCCCACTGTCGCCAAAGTGCTGCTCATAGGGGGTCATATGATTGTTGGGTTTTTCTCTGTATCTATGAACCGCCTTGAGGCGACTTTTGTTGTGATTTGGCGCTATATAAATAAAATTGAATTGAATTGAATTGAAATCATTAGAATAGAGAACTTGCACTAACATATATTTCTGTTTTTACTGGACTCAAAGATGTGATCGTGACGGATTTATCAAAATATTTTGCATAGATTTTTGGGTATGAGTGCTGAACTGTGTGATTACTATTGATATACACAAACACAATAAATAATCATTCATCAACCTGTCTTGTGACCTGCCTGACTATCAAGCTCTCTTCTGGAGAACCATGGTGGCCCTAAGCAGCTGCACAGTCTGCTTATCCCTTTGGCTGCCATGCATTAACATAAATTTTTTGCCTGGGAAATACACCCACCGTACCTTTAGCTAACAAACAAATTGTGTGCTAAACTACAGAAGTGGGAACAAAGTACAATCACTTTGTTTATTTTTTCTTTTCTTTTTTTGCCTGTCCCGGTTGGTTCTTTAACCATCAGAATTACTGTGTGAAGGCCAAGAAAGATACCCAACAGATTTACTTTACCTTTGTTATCACGGCCTTGCCGTATTGGTCAATTTGATTGATCTTTGTTATTATTTATTTATTTTATTCAGACGGGACAGACATGACTGGGGAATGGGAAAGGGAGAGAGAAAGTGTTGGGTCGGCCCCGCTAGTTCAAAGACTTATCACCCGTGAAGAAAGCAAGACAACAACTTAACCGGTTTTTACTTGCTAGCAAGGGGAGGATCTCAGAGCAGCACCTCTGCCCTCGGTCTCAGACCACTCCAAAGAACCCAGCTTCCCCTGCAGCCTTTATTCTGTGAACACAGTTTACAAAAACACCCATCGTAAAAAAAAAACCCTATAGTGCGTCATAAAACTAAGGCACTGAGTGTGTGCGTATGCATGTACGAGCATGTGTGTGTGTGTGTGTGTGTGTGTGTGTGTGTGTGTGTGTGTGTGTGTGTGTGTGTGTGCACGTGTGTGTGTGCACGTGTGTGTGTGCACGTGTGTGAGTCTGTGTGTGGATGTGGGTGTTTTTGTGTGACTTCCTGCTGATCACAAAGGGTCATCTCCCCTCACCCTGTATATGCCTCAACCCCTTTAATGGTCACCCATACACAAGCACAGGCGGGGCCATAAATTGAAAGAAGTAAACATCCTCACTAAATAAGGACAGAAACAGAATGTCTTTGATCATACAGTTTGAACCAAGGCTTAAAAATGTACGTACAATAATGGCAACATTTAACAATTTCACCCTAACAGAAAGAGGAGGGGGGGGGGGGGGGTGAAGAAAAACAGAGGAGAAACGGGACAGTGAGAGAAGACAATAAAAGAGAGCGAACAAGAAGCAAAAGGAGGGACAGTGAGAAAGGGCACTTAAAAAGAGAAAGAAGAAAAAAAATCTCCTGGATCACCTGTTGACAGAAAAAGAAGAGAAAACAAGCAAAAAAAAAAAACCAGAGCAACAAACTAAACACAACACCATCACGTTAATCTAGCCAAGTGTAAACAGCAGTAAATACTAAATATCGAATGTTGTTGTGTAGCAAGAAGGACCGACAGCGCACAATGTGCTTGGAAATAGCAGCCAATAAAGGTGTAGTTTATGTCTATGAACAGTGAACACCCGTGTGCACACCTGTGTGAATCAGCGTGCTTGTATTCAAAAGATTTCCCCATGTAATGGTGTGCTAGATCACAGGTGTCCAATTCCAGGCCTCGAGGGCCGGTGTCCTGCAGGTTTCAGATGTGTCCTTGATCCAACACAGCTATTTCAATGCCTAAATTACCTCCTCAACATGTCCTGAAGTTCTGCAGAGGCCTGGTAATGAACTAATCATTTGATTCAGGTGTGTTGACCCAGGGTGAGATCATGTACTGCAGGGTTTAGATTGGGGCGATCGTGGCTCAAGAGTTGGGAGTTCACCTTGTAATCAGAAGGTTGCTGGTTCGAGCCCCGGCTTGGACAGTCTCGGTCGTTGTCTCCTTGGGCAAGACACTTCACCCGTTGCCTACTGGTGGTGGTCAAAGGGCCCAGTGGCACTAGTGTGGGGAACCATAGCCCACAGGGCATGAAGCAGGCATGGATCCAGGCCGCAGAAATCCAGAGGCCCGAGGGCCCCCCAGTCTCCAAACGGGGTCCGACTGAGCCACGGGCGCCAGGCCCCGCCAAGCAGCCACCGGGAGTGAGCCGGTACATACCTGAGCACCCAACCCCGGACACCAAGAAACACCAAGGCCTGGGGGCATCAGCTACTGGCAGGGAGTGTGGTGAGGGGAGAAAGGCCCCTATACCTGGGGCTTATAACACATGTCATAACACAAACACCATGGGGGTGAGCACGCTATACAGCGTTCAGAGGACCGTCTGTGTATTCAACCTCACCTCTGGCGCTGGTGCCCACCTCTCAGTTTTAATTGCATGTTGAGGGTTCTCGGGAGGGGCCAAGCAGACACCGGCTGCTCTCTGGCAGGAACCACCATGCCCTCCCATGTTTTAAATGCACTTTAGAACAGCATGCAGCAACACTACATATGAGCGGGCGGAGGGAGGTTTGGGGTCTTCACTCACTCCTGTTCTGTTAACCGTCGGATTGGGGTCTGGGATGCGGGGCCTCCCTGCTATTGCAGATAAGGAGGCGGCCTGCTTTCCTCCACCCCAGAGAGAAGGGCTAGATCTCCTGGGTCTGGGTACGGTTTGCCCCTCTAGGGGCAGGGGTACCCGGACCTGGGATATAGAGTATTTTTGGGGAGTGTGAATGTGTGTAATGTGTCTATTTGTGTCTGTCTCCACTTCGGGTGAGTGCCGAGTATTCGTTTGTGTATATGGGGGTGGGAATGCACGTTTGTGTCTGTGTGCGCCTGTTCGTCTGTGTCTATATGTCAGGTTGGGTCTTAGACTCCACCTCTCTGGGAACATCTCAGGCTCTCCGAGGTATGGAGGCCCATCTCCCCTCACCACACTCCCTGCCGGTGGCTGACGCCCTCAGACGTTGGTGTGTTGGTGGTTCTTGGTGTCTGGGGGTGGGCGCTCATCTATGTACCGGCTCACTCCTGGTGGCCGATTGGCGGGGCCTGGCGCCTGTGGCCCGGCTGGGCCCCTTCCGTCCTCTCTGGCACAGCTGGCTGCCGGCAGAGCCCGCTGGCATGTCACTGCAACCCCCTCTGGCCTCTGCTCCATGGCGGCTGGGTGACCTATCGTTTGGGGCTCTCCTCATCTCTACCCAGGAGGGTGGCACGGTTGCCCCCCTGGTGGTCCTCCTTGGGTCCTCGTATTCTGGGGCCTCTGGATGTCTGGGGCCTGGATCTCCTCCATACCTGCTTCATTGCCTGGGGGACGGGGCTATGGCTCCCCACTCCCTAGCAGATCATTACATGGAGAAACCTTTTGAATACAAGCGTGCTGATGCACACAGGTGTACACGGGTGTTCACAGACACAAACTACACCCTTCTTGGCTGCTACCTCAAAGCACATTGTGCACTGTCAATCTTGCGTACTGCACAATAATATGTAATATTTACTATCTACTATTATCCACTGTTAGCTAGTTTATTGTGACTGTGTTGTATTCATTATGTTGCTCTTTCTTGTTTGTTTTCTCTTCTGTTTTTTCTTATCTCCATACAGGTGATCCAGGTGTTTTGTTTGTTTGTTTCTTTCTTCCCCCCTTTCTCACCATCTCTTCTCTCCTCTATTTTTCTTTCTCTCGCTCTCTTTCTTTCATTCTTTCTCCCTGTCCTATCCCCCAGTCATGTCTGTCCCGTCTGTAACAACTGAAAATCAAATAAAATTAATACATAATTGTCATAAAGGTCAATCAAATGGACCAATATGGCAAGGCCATGATGATCCAACTGGTAAAGTAAATCCGTTTGGCATCTCTTTGCCTTCAGACAACAATTCTGATGGCTAAAGATCCAAAGGGGAAAAACTGCACTTTAGAACAGCACACAGTAACACCACATATGAACGGGCGGAGGGAAGCATGGGTCTCTTTATACCTCCGTTCTCTCTTTACCATTGGGGCTGGGAGAAAGAGTTGGCCATCTGATCGAGGTCTGGATGCGGGGCCTCCCTGCTGCTGCGGGGCCGTGGGCAGTCTGCTTGTCTCCACCCCAGTGAAAAGAGTAACATCTCCTGTGTCTGGGTACCATCACCCCTCTGGGGGTGGTGGTGCCTGGACCAGGGGTTTAGAGTATGTTTGGGGAGTGTGAGTGTGTGTACAGTGTCCATTTATGTTTGTCTCCACGTTGGGCGAATGATGAGTATTTGTATATGTGTGCATGAGGATGGGAATGTACGCTTGTGTCTGTGTGTGCCTGTTCGTCTGTGTCTATATGTCAGGTCGAGTCTTAGACTCCACCTCTCTGGGAACAAATACTTTGTTTCTGCAGGTCATATTTTTCAGGTATACATTCAGGTGTATTTGTGCATTTATTTTTCAGGACACTTTTTACTTTTACGACCTACATGGTTACACGAGTATTTGTACTTTTCACTCTCTATATTTTCAAAACAGACATTAAGTTAGGTTTAGGTCTATCAAATATAGCTAGGTGTTTATAGTGGGGGGCTAAAGTGGGCCAGAAAGAGTGCAAGTGTTGTGAGTTGTGGTTGCGGTTCTTGAGCATCTAGCTAGCCCTACAGAAGAGGAGTGAGGATAAAGGGAGTAACGTTTTGCTTTTGGTTTTTTTTGTCAAATAATTAGAAATGTGTCAATTTTATGAGCTCAACAAACACACAAACTGTTTGTCCAGCTTGTCACATATTTTGTTGCTAGGTAAAAAAACAACAACAACAGCTGCTGTATTTCCAGGTACAGAAAGAAGTTTCAAGATAAATTCAATAAGAGATGGAGAAAGACGTAAGAAAGGACAGACGTTAGATTTAAAGGTAAGGACTGCTCAGCGGCAAGAAATCTGCTGTGTTTTGGTAAATTATGTATTTTCATGCTGTGAAACATCCTGCACAACAAACTATGGTATAATTATTTTGTGTTATTTAAATGTTGAATGAAAATATTCTGTAGTCTTGTGCAGAATAATCAGGTTAGCTGCAAGCTACTTTGGTGAATTCACAATAAAAGAGTATGTTGGACAATTACATTTGGCGATATGAGCGCCAACAAAGCGGCCTCATACGGCGTGCGGCGCGCGGTGAGAGATGCCAAACGCCGGTACCGGGAACGTGTGGAGTCCCGCTTCCACCAGGGCGACACACGGAGTATGTGGCACGGACTACGCACCATTACGGACTACAAAGCCAGGGACACTGCGCCGATCAACGCCGACTCTGCATTCACCAACGAGCTGAATCGGTTCTACGCCCGTTTCGAGGTTAGCCAGGCGGCTAATGCTATCTACCGCCTGACTACCGAGGACAGTGATGTCATCAGCGAGAGACCGGTGACCAGCATCGCGGAGCATGACGTCCGAGCGGCATTGAGGAGAGTGAACACAAGGAAAGCGGCGGGGCCAGACGGCATCACCGGCCGTCTGCTGCGCTGCTGTGCTGACCAGCTAGCAGGTGTGTTCACTTACATCTTCAACGAGTCCCTGGCGAAGTCTGTGGTCCCCACATGCTTAAAAAAAGTTCCACCATCATCCCTGTGCCCAAGAACAGCAAACCCTCATCCCTGAACGATTACCGGCCAGTTGCACTGACCTCGGTAGTAATGAAGGTGTTTGAGAGGCTGCTGAAGAACATCATCTCCTCCTCCATCCCAGACACCACAGATCCGCTGCAGTTCGCCTACAGATCCAACAGATCCACAGAGGATGCCATCGCCCGCGTCCTACACACCACTCTCAGCCATGTGGACAAGAAACAGGGTAACTATGTGCGAATGCTTTTTGTTGATTACAGTTCAGCGTTTAACACAATAGTGCCCTGCAGACTGTTCACAAAGCTCAGGGATCTGGGACTTAACAGCTGTCTGTGTGCATGGGTGTTGGACTTCCTCACTGGCAGAACTCAGGTGGTGAGGGTGGGCAGGTGCTTCTCCAACAGCATCACCATCAACACAGGAGCACCTCAGGGATGTGTCCTCTCACCACTGCTCTACTCCCTCTACACTTCAGACTGTGTGGCCACCCATGGCTCCAACACCATTGTGAAGTTTGCTGACGACACAGTGGTGTTGGGTGCCATCTCCAACAACGATGACGCAGTCTACATGGATAAAGTGAGGAATCTGGCATCATGGTGCCAGGACAACCACCTCCAGCTGAACGTCGGCAAGACCAAGGAGCTGGTGGTGGACTTCAGAAGGGGTCAGCACAGAGACTACAAGCCCATTATCATCAATGGAGCTCCAGTGGAGAGGGTGCAGTCCTTCAAGTATCTTGGTGTCCACATCTCCTCAGACCTGACATGGGCTGCCCACATTCAGGTCCAGACCAAAAAGGCTAGGCAGCGCCTGTATCACCTACGACAACTGAGGAAGTTCAGGGTCTCTCCAAAGATCCTCAGGATCTTCTATACAGGCGCTGTGGAGAGCATCCTCACACAGAACATGACATCGTGGTTTGGGAACAGCTGTGTGAAGGACCAAAAAGCTCTCCAGAGAGTGATCCGTACAGCAGAACGCTGCTGCAGGATTGCTCTCCCCCCGCTTCAGGACACCTACACCAGGAGATGCCGGACTAGAGCAGCGCAGATACTGAAGGACCCGTCCCATCCTGGCAACAAACTGTTCCAACCTCTGCAATCTGGTAGAAGGTTCCTCATCATCCGGGCAAGGACAGAGAGACTCAAGAGGAGCTTCTATCCCCAAGCCATCCGGGCCCTGAACACACACACCCGCCCTCTCACATCATCTATAATTGACTGAGACAGGACTCTTCCAGACACTCTAAACCCAGGCACAATGTACACTCCAAAGTCCTTTAATTTCAAATATTTTTATATCGTCTATTCTGTAAAATAGTCAGATGTCTATTCTTATTATATGTTCTTCCTCTACTACCCCCCCCCCCCCCCCCCCCATTTTTGCACATGTCGAGGAGCGTGTCAGGCTACATTTCACTGTGTGTTATACTTGTATAACTATGCATGTGACAAATAAAGAACCTTGAACCTTTAAATAATTTGCAAAGAAGCTGATGATGCTTAGATTAATTGTGCCAGCTGTATATGGTCTAGTATGAAGACAATATGCAGTATATTGTCAGTGTAGGAAATGTAAATTAGCCAAGATATAGAGCTCTACTGAGCCACTACAACCAATTGTAGGGTTCCCAATTGAGCAAAGAAGTTGATTCTGTACTTTAGCTTTTACTGGAGTATTTTTAACACAGGTGGCCTGTCTGTGCTTCTACCTAAGTAAAGAATGTCTGTATTTTTGCCACCTCTACCGCACTGTGCAGAAACAGTTTGGTTGTTATGTGTATTGAGCTTTTTGAAATGTTGAATTTGAAATTATATGCCACTTTAAGTAACTCTGTTTATCCTTGAAGTAATGCAAGCATAGCTTTACATCTGAACCGTCACAGGGATGAGAGGAGAACAGGATGTGTGCAGGTGGTGTCATGTGGTTACTTACATAACAGTCTCTAAAAGGACCAGCTCATAAAAACCTGGCATCTCTTAACAGTATTTCATAATAAAATGCCAATCGGATTTAATTATAATTCATTCATAATTCACAGCTTTGAACTTTTCTAGCGTCTAACTCAGTTGGATGTGTATTTAACCTGCTAATTCACTGGTAGGCCTACAAAGTCAAAGTTGCACCAGATAATCTAAATAAAAGTGGTAAGTCATACTTGCAGGGGTGGATCTAGAAAGGTGGCATGTGCCACCCCAAAATGATCCCTTGCCAGCCCTAGTGCCACAAGGTATCTTACCAACGTGTACATAATAAGCAAATACTCCTGTGTGCTATAGACTACAGTATACACACCTACTTACTGTTTTTTGTTTGTTTGTTTTTGTTCAGCCTGCGTCTGTTAATTAATTTGTGTTAATTAATTACAGCTCAAACGGCAAAAAATGCACGTGCTCTTTGCCAGCCCGTTCCCAGCCTGTAACCAGCACGCTATGCTGTTAAGGGCGATCATTGGTTAATGGTAGTCATATGACTGATGCAAGCCAGTCCTTTTATTGAGCAAAACTGTGGTTAATAGTTAAATATTACTGTTGAGGGGCACAGACAGGACTCCACACACACACACACACACACACACACACACACACACACACACACACACACACACACACACACACACACACATAGTGCCTTGTCTTAGAACCATTGGGGGGGTTTACGATGGGAGGTGCTTGTGTTGTTGTGTATTGTAACAGTTTGTCAATAAATAGCTGCGAGGAGAGCTGCTCTTTGAAGGATTTGGGCTGGAGACAGGTGAGGAGCATTGCTCCACTGCCTGTTTCTGACCAAAGCTCTCCCTCGCTAGCGAGTTAAAAAAGACTGGTTGAAGATGTTCTGTTTTGTCTTGTGTTCTTCATGAGGAATAAGTCTCTAAACTAGCGGGCCTGTGGAAACACAGACCCAACACTTTTATTACCAAGTTGAACCTGCCAATTAGTTTTGGTATGAATTACTCTTCCAAGATGAAGAGCATGCTTAGATGTCCTAACTAGGTCTTCCTGTTTTTTGTTTTTTTTTACTTTCACAGTGCACTGAAAGTTTTGTTTGGTCATGCAACATGCAGCACTTGTACATAAAAGGCCAAAGCTGACTGTACTTCCTCAGGAGGCTGAGGTCCTTCAACATCTGCAGGAAGCTCCTGAGGATGTTTTATCAGTCGGTGGTTGCAGGAGTACTGTTCTATGCTGTGGTGTGCTGGGGGAGCAGCACAGCAAAGAAGGACTCATCCTGGCTGGAAAAACAAATCAGGCTGGCTCTGTGGGGAAATCCTCTAGTTGAAAATCCTGTTTAAAAAAAGCACTTGGGACAATTGTGTTGGTGACAGCTTTTGTTATAATATCAATAATATTCATATGAATATGGGATACTGTTACATGTTTGCACAGACTTTTGTGGAATATGGAGACACTCCTGGCATTATATGAGCAAAGTGAGACTCATTTTTTAGGGTTGGTGGAGATGAGTGTGAAGATCCAAACAATCCCTGTCAGTGATGGAGAAGCTTTGATGGAAATATTTGGTAAAAAGTTCACCAGCATGAAGGAAATGAAGTTTCAAACTTTCCTTAGGAGGAGCCCAGCACGCCTGCTTAAAGAAAAGCGAGTGTGGCGATGTGGATGCTTGCAGCGACTGCTGTATAGAGGCCATCCTGCTACACATGAAACACATCAGAGTCATAATTGTTATTTTAGTCACGTGTTTGTTTATTATCCTTATTGTTTTATCTGGGACTGTTTGCAGACATCTCAGAGAGAGGAGACACCAGCATCTGAACAGAGACTCAAACCAGCAACCTGCAGCTCCCTGCTTGGCTGCTCCAGTTTTCTCCTCACTCGTGTTGCCCACCAGTGATTTCTAGCTGCCCACCCACACAGCAGGCTAGAATATGCGCTGAGCCTCAGCACCCAATACTTGGACATGTTTTCTTTATTAAATAATGAACCAGACCCCAAAAGTAAACAGCTGTTATTGCTAGGCAACGGGAGCAGCATTTGGTGATGCAGCACCTGACATTCCTGACCATGTGGGCGGAGCATGCATGAAATGGAATGTTCAGTAGAACTGTGCAACACAAGCACTTAGTTCCAGCATGTTTCATTGTATCCAGACACAGCTAGAGACACATCTACAGCAGCATCTCTGTGCAGGACAAACGACAGTTGACGAAGAAACATCGAAAACTTCACTTCACTCCTCTACAAAACGTTGGCTCCTTTGTTTAAAAGGCCAAAATGAATCAGGGGAGAACGAGAAGAGGATCGGCGAGTGCTTCACCTCACAATTCAGTACAGCTGATTAACCTGCAAGAAGAACTTCAAATGATACAGGCTGAAAATATCAAATTAAAAGAAGAGGCAGAAAAATCAAGAGGAGAAGCTAAAGATTCAAAGTTTGAAACTGATGTAGTATTGCAGGAATTACTGCATGTGGGTCTCAAACTTAAAGGAGAGAAAATGGGAAAACAACAGGCAGAAAAGGAGAATGAAAAGATGAAGAAAGAACTGTTGGAAGCTCAAAAAGCATTGGAGGAAGAGAAAAGCACAGCACAAGAAGCCAAAAATAAATATCAAACTGCAAAGAAGGAGGCAGGAAATGTGATTCAGGAATTACAGGAGGTGCAGGAAGCTTTTGGAGAGGGAAAAAGGAAAATGCAGTTGGCAACACAAGAAGCTGCAAATGTAACGGCTGAAGCTGAAACACTAAGGAAGGAATTACTGCATGTAAAGCAACAACTTGAAGAGGAGAAAAGACGTAAAGATGAGGCAGAAAATGAGATTGAAAATTTGAAGAAAGAATTGTTGGAAGCTCAAAAAGTGTTGGAGGAAGAGAAAATTAAAATACAGGAAGCAAAGAAAGAAATGGAAGATACAAAGAGTCACACTGAAAACATGAAGAAGGAACTGATGAAAGTGCAAGAAGAACTTGCAGAAGAGAAAATTGAGGTGAAGGTATTCAAGAAAGAAATGACGGTGACCAAGAAAGACTGCAAAGACGCACTGAAAGAAATGCGAAAGCACAAAAAGGAAGCTAAAGAGCTCCTCAAACACAAAGGGAAACTGGCCAAACAGCAGCTGAAAGAAAAATTTAAAGATGCCGAGGAGCAGCTCAACAAGACCTTAAACGAACTGAAGGCAAAAGAAAAAGAAAAGCAAGCCGAGGACAGGAGGGGATTCTGGAGCAGACTGCTGAGAAAGAACTGACCCAGCAGCATCAATAGTTTCTTCCCCCTCTCTCCACCTTTCTTTCAGCCCATTCTTCTTCTTGGGACGTTTGTTTGTTTTTTAAAAACTGAAATGCACAAATAAAATTGCCATAACTTTACATGTTGCCTGCTTCTTTTCTTGTGTGTCTGTGGATGTAAAACAGTAACACACTTTCTGCTCTGTGTCTTTAATTGTAAATAAATGCAATATGTTTTCATTTTAAAATGCAGTGCAAAAAACTTCTGCTCTGAATCTTTTTTTTAGCAAAAAGCTTTTTTTTGCCTGTTGTGGAAGTTTTCCATTTAAATAAAGCCTGCAGACGAGCGGTGAGCGGTAGCTAACATTCTTTGATCAAACACACAAAGAACAGACAACCAAGCTTGATGAAGTCCCTGCATGACCGCGGGACAGACGGTCAGCAGAGTCTGAGCCCAGCATGGCTCTCAGTTAAATATCTCCAGGAACAAAAGGCAGTACACAGCTGTTTCACACCTTAAGGTTCACACTCCCTTGCTGCCTCCCAGAGTCCTCAAAGAGACAAAAGACTCTTCCTGTGGAGTTTTCTGCTTCCCCCAACTTCCTTACTAGACCCCCACCATTTGTCTTACTGTATGAGTGTGAGACATGTTAAAATCCAGTGGCACCAAGGCATCATACAATAAAATAATGTGATTAATACATAAGTAAAAGAAATTCCTATACATGCCCCTTCCTGATTTCTTATGTTTTAACATGTTTGTTACACTTACATGTTTCCAATTTCAAATGTTAACACAGATGTTCAGAGTAAATACAGATTGTAGTTTTTTAAATGATGATTTCATTTAGTTTGGGGAAACAGCTCCAACTTTACCTCATGTAGAAAAAGTCATTTCCTTCTAAACCTAATAAGTGGTTTTGTCATTAGAGGATGTAGAGAGCCATAGCCCCGCCCCCAGGGCATGAAGCAGGCATGGAGGAGATCCAGGCCCCAGACATCCAGAGGCCCCAGAGTTTGAGAACCCAAGGAGGACCACCGGAGGGGCATCCGTGCCACCCTCCTGGGAAGAGCTGAGGAGAGCCCCAGGTGAGGGGTCACCCAGTAGCCACGGAGCAGAAGCCAGAGTGAACTGAGCCGCCGGCCCAGAGGCCGGAGGCCCAAAGGGCCCCCTTTGCCCCGGAAGAGGCCTGACCAGGCAACAGGCACCAGGCCCTGCCAAGTAGTCACCGGGAGTGAGCTGGTACATACCTGAGCGCCCAGCCCTGGACACAGGGAAAGGGCGGCACAACGAAATACTTTTCTTTGTTATTCTCATTTTAAATGTCTAATTTTTAATAAATAATTATCTGAATCTTACAACCAAAGTTTTTATCTGATGTAAAACGTATAGAAATCATATATAAATACCAATAAGACTGTACATCACTGTCACAACAGCGTTTGTTTTCATTCAAAGGCCGATTTTTTGTCCCAGTCCAGCCCTGAACGTAGTCAAAAATGGCCAATTATATTTTGGACCTCAGAGGGTTAACCCAACAAATCATAAAAAATTAGGTTTAAATTTTTATTCGTGACAGTGTAAACTTGTGTAAATTTAAGCATGTAACAATCAGATTTTTTCTAACAAAAAACAAGTTAGACTTGAGTTTGTAAACAAACCGCCCCATGTTGTGTTGCTTTCTGCAACTTAACATGCTATACTTATTGGGCAGGTTGTAGACAGGTCCCTGTTTACGGCTACATTATAATGATGTGAATAAGCCAACCTTCCACAAATCAAGGAGTGCACTAAAAGGGTCTCTTTCACTTGTACCATGATAAATGTTCCTAAACTGCTTAGGTTGTATTACAAATGTAATTTTAATGTGAGCTCATGACTACTGTGCTTACAAAGATTTCATGTTACTGCAAAATGTGCAACAAATACATACAAGAAGAGGATGAGCAGATTTCTTTTAGAGTTTCTTTAGTAATCCATTTTTATCTAGTTTAATCTTACTCTGTAAAATCACTTTGATGTATTTTATTTACATTTTTATTGGGTTTTTTTTGTATTTATTGCATTTCTTTAAGATTTTAATATTTTGAGCTCCTTACTGTATTATATCAAGCTTTTCACATAACATTTTATTGCATTTGATTTTGATTTATTTTATTTATTTTACTTTTCTTTAATTTTTCTATTCAGTTTTGCTTCTTTTGAGTAGACTTGACCTCACTGACATCTGTTTGTCATGTTGCATTTTTTCAAATTTTGGTTTCTGTGACTAACTTTTGGGACAAATTAAGTTGATCTTATTTATGTTTTGTTATAATAAAGAATAAGGAAATAATAATAATAATAATAATAAAAGATGAGCACAACAGTTTCATGCTTCACATGCTTTTCCAATTTATTTAAGTTTACAAGTTGAGCCAAAGCTAATTAACAACACCTGTCTAAAACAGAAAACAAAATGTCATGTGGCCGAAGGCAATGAGCTCAAGCACACTGAGGAGTGCAGCGACAGGCCAGGTGGGCTTCTGCAGTATCCCTCAGGTCGATGCTCTTCTCGAAGAAGCTGCTCAGACCAGAACGGTTCACAGTTGTTTCTGCAACAGTGAAAAAAGAGAAGTGATTGGAGACTGTACGTGATACTAAAACAGAGATAATGTTTTTCAAAGAAGCTTTCTTGCAACTCACCACTGGGCAGGCAGTGAAAGCCAACGTTGACGGTAGTGGTTCTCACTGGGATACAGCCGGGCAGGCACTGCAGCACAGGCTCAACAGAGTAGCATTTGGACTCCACACCTTCAAAGACCACCTGCTTCTCCAGCTTCACAGATTCCTGCTTGATGGAACACTCTGGAAGAGTGTAGAAGGTGAAGGTAAGTATTGTATGTGTGCATTGTTTGATGCCAAATATTCATTGTTTGTGTTGTGACAGTTTGCATTGCAGGTAATGTTCTCTTAGAGAAAGGTCAAGGAAATATTGCAAGGATTACCGGAGGGATCACGGCAGGTGTTTGAAGACAGAACCCAGGAGTGGGCGTAGCTGATGGCATCCTTGGTCACCTGTTCACTGGGTGTGCGGTACTCATCTCCGACATTTCCGCTTGCCGTTCCACAGGCTCCACAAGTCTTTCCTTTCATCCAGTCTGCAATTTTAACCTGAAATAAAAAAGTTCAGATATTAGTACAATGTAGATTAAAGCAGGTATACAAATAGGAAATTGCCTCAGAAAATAATAAATATGCATATTAGATATATGTATTATCAGCATTTTTTTGTATTACCCTCATCTCGTTGAAGCCAAGGAAGACCTCCTGAAGACCATGGCTGGGTGCAATGAGAGCAATGCCTTCATTTAACTGTCTGATCTGTATCTTACCTAAAGTAAGTGCAAATATGTATAAGCATGGTTTCAAATGGCACAATCTGGCAGTTCAATATTTTTGTTAAATTAAAAAAACAAAACAAAAACCTGATGGATGCAGGTATGGCAGGTTGCTTTTAGGGATTTCAACTCCGTTAACCATCACCACAATAGCGTTGTTCTTCCGATACATGTCCACATCGCTGTTGAGAAGCAGTTCAAATACATATGATTATTTTTTGGCTCACAGGCTGACCATTATTTCTTTTCCACATAAATCCTGGCTGCTCTTACATGTCTGAAATCTTAACATTGATCTGGTTCTGATCCTGTATTTGGTCTTTCTTCAGCAGAACCATGAATTTGAGTTCTGGTGTGCAATCCTGAGCCAAGACCTGGTAGCACGAGTGTGGCAGCTCATTTCTAGCTTCCTTGTTGTTGAATGTGGTCAGTGTGTTGTTGATGAGGGAGCATTCAACTGAAATGGAACGAAAAGGAAATCACAAGTCAAATCACAGAAATATGAAATCTGTTTTGGGTTTTTTTGTTGTTGTTTTTTGTTAAAAAAAAAACATTAAAATATTTTTACCTGCGTTAGCTTTGGTAACTAAATAGGACATCTTGTCAGCCCAGTTGTCCCGGGATGCTTGCAGCTCGGCGGCAGTGTTTCCAATAGGTAAAGCAACAGGTAGACACATCCCACGCTTGTAAAGGATCGCCTGGAATATTAAACAGTCAGAAAGTAGTTAGAAACACTCTGAGTGACAAAGTGCATTGCAAACATTTTCAGTGCATACAGAAGAAGGGGCAACAAAACTGTACCTTTGGTGTGTGCATCACAATATTCATTCTTGTCTCAGTAGCAACAGCTACAGTCATTTTGATCTGATTACGAGGATTCTTGGCCTTTGCGTAGTTTACTCCATATGCTTGACCAATAGGGACCATGGATTTCCATGCCCTAGACAAGCATAAAGGTTACTGAGTGTTTTATAAAGCTTTTATCAGTTTTCAGTACAAACGACAGGTTCGAGAGGATGTCAGAAGAAAGTAATTGCTATGCACTGCCATCTGCAAAATGTCTGCAAAAGCTTTTTGATAAAAGCACTGATTATATGCATGAATCGAAATAATGTCCACAGCTTTACCTCTTTGCGTAGTGCTTTATGCTTCTTGGCAGTTTGTCCCAGTTCAGCTTCATGCGGGCTGCGGGCTCATGGCCCAAAAGACCAGTTTCAGCTATAATCGTGATGGAGTATTGCTTGCAATCAACACCCCAGGATATCTTGGCCTAAAATAAATTTCAGTGAGTTAAAGCCTAAGCATCATACCTAATTTTAGTTGGTTACTTCCTCATAAGTTCATTATGTTTACCATCAGCTTGTGCGGGCTCAGCTGCACAGCGTCGGCACAGATTTTCCAGTTGTCCTTCTCAGCGACTCTGGCAAAAATCAGCTGCACTCTGTTGGTCTGTTTGTCCAGGTAAGCTGCTAGCTGGTATCCCTGGACCTTGTGGTCGACTCTCACGGCACGGATTGCAATGGACATGGCAGGAGTGAGTGTGTTAGCGAGGTACTTGGCCTAAAAGTGAAAACCAGAGGTTGATATTAATAATTATGTTTATTCCCAGTTTAATGTGTAACACCGTAAATATCTTCATTTGACTGATCACCTTATTGTAGATGGAATCGAAGCTGCGGGCACTGCTGTGACTGCTGCCACGCTGTGTGGAGATGGCGTGCTGCAAACAAGGAAACCACACATTTAGCCTGCTTAAACAGAAGACATGACGGAGCTTTGATGTGATGCCTAATAATTACCCTGTGGACGTGGTTCTTTCTGAACTTCAAGGCCAGCAGTTGTTGCTGTAATAGGAAAAGAATTGTAAAATAAGTGCCCCACATTCCATAAAATTCCACACACGTCTGCATGCTGCGAAGAGAGGATGACTCACCTTGGACTGAGCACTGCGCCGAGAGGACCTAGAGCTTGATGACTTGCTGTTGCTGCTCTTGCTGTTCTTGCTGTTCTTGCTGTTCTTGCTGTTCTTGCTACTCCTGCTGCTGCTGCTGCTGCTGCTACTGCTGCTGCTGCTGCTGCTGCTGCCAGGTGGCCTGAGCAAGTATGAAGCACTGGAGCTGTTCACTCTGGTTCTTCTGCTGCTGCTGCTGCTGCTGCTGCCAGATGTCCTGAGCAAGTATGAAGCACTGGAGCTGTTCACTCTGGTGGACGTCGTGATAATAGGAGCAGCAATGTCAGCCATCTTAGGTCTGGAGCGAGAGGAGGACCTAGAAGAAGATCTGGAAGATGATCTGGAAGATGATCTGGAAGATGATCTGGAAGATGACTTGGAAGAAGATCTGGATGATGAAGAGGAGGAAGAGGAGGAAGAGCTTGAGGGAGAGCGGCTTGACTGAGAGCTGCTAGACTGGGACTTTCTGGAGCGAGACCTATGGGAACGAGAGCTGGATGACTTGGAGCTGCTGGAGCGGGAGCTGGATGAAGAAGACTTGCTGGAGCTAGAGCTGGATGAAGAGGAGCTGGAGGAGCTGGAGGAAGATGATGTGGTGTTCTTGAGACCAGGTGCCAGTATTTTCTTGATTTTCAAGAGGACATTCTTATCCTCAAGAGCTTCCTCCTCTTCGCTCATGTCAATCGCTTTAATCATATTTTCTGCTGCTTTATCTCCGACCTGAATCTCAACTTCAATCTTCTCAATGACTGGTCCAGAAGCTGGAATATAAATTAAAGAATAATAATTAAAAACAAAAACAGGACTTTTCCACAATGTTTTGCAAATTTGTTAGGTTAAAGCTTCAACTTCAAGTTCACCTGGAGCAATCCTAACAGAAGCAGCATGCTTTCCCATCAGAGCGTAGAGAGGGCAGTCTCTGATGTAGGCAGCATTGTGAGATTCAATCTCAGCGTAGGCCTTGAATCCTAGCATTCTGCTTGAAGCACGGACTTTCTTCCTGTAGGTTTTAGGGAATTTCATTTTCCTCCCAATCTTACGTGGCAGGTCAGCAGGAATGATTTCAGATGACGCAGACTGTAAAACCACAGCAGAGATCGCCACGTTTATTTCAAAAAGTTAAATGTTGAAAATAGGAGGCAAGTGAACCAAACTTACCATTCCACCAGTTATAGATGATGCCATTCTGGAGATCTTTGAGTTGAGAGAGGCCTTTGAAAGTTGTGATGCAGCTTCAGATGACATCAGTGGTGTGCTTCTTGCGACTGGGAGGTCTTCCACATTTCTCGCAATGGCAACCGTCTCAGCGCTGTATGAGAGAAAAAACCCCACCCAATAAAAACAGATGCCGAAAAGGACCAAAAATCTTTGAAATGCATGGCAATTAGTGACAAGGATGGAACATACTGTGCAGATGCAATTGTGTTAATGCCCTGGAGAGACAGGAACTCAACCTTGAAGTGGCCCTTAACAATATCAATCCTTGCTTTCATCTGTGCAGGAACAGCTGTGTAAACTTTGGCTTTTGTCATCACTGCAGCCTGGATTAAGGCGGTGTTCACACCCATGACTGCATAGGTCTGTATGGCAACACTGCAAAAAGACAGAAAATATTTATTCATTAAGAGTTATCTCTGAATTCATTCATTAAACTGCGGAAAAGAAGCTTCTCAAGCTGTTGTGTACCTTGGAGCAACTGTAGCCCTCAGTTGAATATTGGACTCCACAAGCTGGGAAACCCGGTAGTTGACAGGCAGAGGTGGTGACACAGTGGCTTGGACTAGCAAAAGAACACAAGAGAACAATATATTTTTCATATCAATATCAATATATTTTTACCTTTTGTAAACTTGTAAACTGTCCAAATGAAACTTACCTTCAATGGATGCAGCAGTCACAGCGGATGTAATGAGGCTGATCTCCATGGGCAACCCAACAGTGGTGGGAAGGATGCGACGGAGCTCACCGAGCAGCATTGGTTTAGCAAAATGTGTTGCGTAACCAGACATCATAGAATTTACAGCATCTCTGAACATGTTTCTCAAAGGTCCACTTGCAAACTGTGAAGGCAACGTTGCTTATTAGTTTCAACTTAACATAATGCATCATTACTAAGAAACCATATGAGGCTGTGGGAGAAACCGTACCTGGATAAGCTGGTCAACCTTGGATTTGTCAATGTTGACAAATGCAATTTCTTGTCCGAAGAACTTCACATACATAGAGGCCAGGGCCTGGCTCGAAGGATTAGCCCTCCACTCATAAAGCTATTGTGGGAATAAATTAGGTTAAAAACAAGTAAAAGAAAAGTCAGCTCTCATAAAGAAAATGTGCCTCAGAATCCCATTTTCACTCTTGCCACAGTAGTTCAACTTACAGCTCTCATGGCTTGTTTAATCTTGGTGATCCTGTCTGCATTCTCAGAATTTTCATGTCGTCTTTTCAAAAGAGCCTCCTGGATTCCCTCAGTCCTCACTCCAACCTGAAAAGTACGTTATTGAATGCATTCGAGTGCAGATACTGAAAAATGTATGGTTTACATATTGAAGCCATTGAATTGCATTGCCGAGTGTTTTTTTAGTTACTTACTTAACATTTAAACGTCTTACCTCAAAAGCATCAACATAAGCTCCGGCCATGTAAGTACGGGCTTTGGCCATAAACATTCTTGGTAACACAGTTGCAGCGTCATTAATGAAGACGGCGCTGGCGGCAGCACCCATCATCCAGGCATCTGGCAGGCAAATGGATAAACATCATCACACCACATGCACAAATCTAAGGTGTGCAACAGCGGGTTATTTATCTGCTATCGTCTTACTGTTATAGGTATCCACATGGAAGGCTCGGCTGTAGCGGAAGTTCAGTCTGCCTAATTTGGGGTTGAGGAACCTCAAGGCAACAGTACATGCTGCAGCACTTAAAATAGAACAAGGGGATATTTGAGATTCGATAGACTAGCATGCATAGATATAAAGCATCTTAGAAACATGAAAATCATTTAGGTTCTTACACAGAAGCGTGGTCAGGGGATGTGGTCTTGGCCATGGCCTTCATGTAAGAGTAGACAAAGCTAACGACCTGCAGGTTTTTTTCTTTGATCAAGGCTGTGGAAATGCTAGCTGCTAGACCCACGGGGAGCTTAGTCTCAAAGAGCACCATGGCAGCAACCATACGGAGTTCTGCGTGGAGATGCTTTTCCATGAGCAACTGAGCAGCTATTTCCTGGACCTAATGAGAAAGACCGATTACTATAGCCCCAACTGAACACTGCACACAAAATAGGTCTCAAGTATATTTATTGCTATTGATGGTAGGAATCAGAAAATGTAGTCTCACCATCTTGGGTTCCCTCTTTGCAATTCTCCTCAGAGCTAGAACAGCGTCGACCTGAACTTTGGGTGGGACTCGGGCAGCAGCACTGCCAAAGCCAGGCAGGAACTTCATGATTGTCTTAAGGCTAGCAGGATGTCCAGCGTTATCCAGGCATTTGAGAGCGACAGTGAGCTGATCGATGTCACCTGTTTCAACAGCCTCCGCAACTTGTCTATGTACAGGCTGTGCAAGAATGTAAAAAAACATTAAAGCCACTGATGTCTAAATTGAACTTTAGCAGAATGAAACATGTTCAAATAATACATACTGTCACAAGATCAGATGAGCAAGAATGCTGCGCTTTACAGAACCTGGAAATTACAGTGCCCCAGCCCAGCATCACAATCTCGTTGAGCACAGCGTTACGTTTCACTCTGTGGTTCTCAGCCAGGCTCTGAAAAGTGGTGAAGACACAATATAAAACTGATTTCATGTCACTGCAAATATATAGGAAAGCTTAAAAAAAATACTTTGACAAGTTCGATGGTTTTCTGGTCAGGTGTCACAGAGTGCAGACATTCCAAGAGAGCCATAGCAGCTTCAGTCTCACTTAGCTCATTAGCAAGGAGCTTCTCCATGAGGAACTTAAGAGCAGCATGAGTGCGAAGGTGGGGGACAGCATTCATTAACCAGTACCTGGGAAAGAGGAGTACAATCCCATTATCCGTGTCATGTTAGTTTCTTGGGCCTTTACTGAATCAAAGCTGCACTTACCTGTGATCAGGTCTAGATTTAAACTGAGCCCAGAGGGACTCAATAGTCTCGACTCTGGCCACACGCATCAACTGGATGAGCTCAACAAACTTCAGAGGGGCATCTTCATGGACCTTGGCCACGTTGGAGGCTACCAGGTGGTTCAGAGTGCTGACAATCTGTGAGGAAACAAACAATCCAGATGAAAAGGTTTGTGGATACAGGGTGAATTCAGAAAAGGCTTTTTCCAAGTAAATGCTGCAGTACCTGAGCCTCGGCATGGGTGACCCTCAGAAGATGGATGGGTGTCTGGAGAATCTCGCTGCCGTGCTCGTACTGCAGGGATCCGCGGTGAACATAGGTGTATCTGGCATGATCCACGGGGGTGTTCTCGATATCCAGGAAGGTCAGAATTTGCCTGTGAGGGGAGATAATCATTCAATCAATGTGGCACGATGCTTATAAATCTGTAATGAAGCATAATATTTTAGTTTAAACCACATACTTAGACTCCATCTGAGCGGCGCCATTCAAAATGTTGAAAGGTGAGAACTCGATGACCTCTCTAGCAACAGCCTCCATAATCAGAGAACCACTGGGTGCTGGCTTCATGATGTAGTTATAGGAAGCAGTTCCCTTCAGGCTCTTTCCTCTCTGCAATTATAAAACCAACGCAATCTTCAAACTGCCAGCATGAAGACTTCTAGAAGAGAGATTATGAAACAACTAGAAAATGCCCTTACAGCTTCACAATCATGGCATTTCTCTACGTGTTCCAAGCCGACGTCCTTCATGATTTTCTCCTGGCAGTGGTTCAGGTCCTTGGTCTTGGTCAGATGAATGCGTTCGGCCCTCATGTCCTCCCTGATGACATAGTTGGTCTTGCACACACCGTGAGCACCAGACTAGATCACGAAATACAATCAAAATATAGATTGTTGTTATTTTCCGTCAGTGTTCAAGCATTTTGTATGAAGGACCTGATGAAAGCGAATTTTTTTGTACCTCTTGCATCTCATAGACATTCTGTGTCTTCTTTACATTCAGCTGCAGGAGGTTGATGATTCCCCTGTAGATATTCAGCACTGTTGTGGAGACACCAGCCGGTGCAGACACTCTCCCGACAACGCCATTTGTATACTCAAACTTGATCGGTGTCGAGAGCTGAGTAGCCAGGGCTGTGGTGAGCTTGGTGGCCGGATGGAAAGGATCTTTGGGCCAGATGCCACTGTACTCCAGCAACTGAGGGTCTACAAGCTGCAAAAAAAAAGAGGAGAAAGAGAGAGAAACAAGCTATGTTTCAAGTTGTCTGTTTCAATAATCTTTCATTTTAATTCTGCCTAGTGATCTGTACCTTCAGAATGTAGTCGTTGGCACTTGTTGCACTGATCAAAACTTTGCTCTGGATTTTAACCCCAGCTCGAGCCAGGCCCTCTTCAGGCAAGCCGCCCATAAGAACCGCTTCATATTTGTACATGTAGGTCTTAACAGAAGCGAATCCTGGGGCTGTAAAAACAGAAAAAGAAACAAAGTGCATTTCTAAGATGAGGGAGAAGCTTTCTCTATTAACTGCCTTTTGTGTTTAACATAACAGGACAACAACATACCCAAGTTGGACTGGTCCCCCACTGTAACAGGAGAAGAATAAATGTTAATTTGGTGTCACAAATGACAAGAAATAGGGAAGAGAATTTGTAAAGGGATAATGATACTAATTTATATAAAATTTATGCTATTTTGCCAGAATGTGCTTAACATTTGGCAATTAGCATTGTTATATTCTGGCAGCATTAAACTGCTAGCACTGGCAGTAACAATTCTTCTCAGCTGCAAGTCTATTGAAATTCTTATTCTTAGTTGTTATCTAATTCTTAAAAAAGACTGTTTTTTCAGAAGATGAATTTTTAGTTCAATTTAACAACATTTAGTTGTAAATAATTCCTACTCACCTGCGAGAGCCACAGCAAGAGCTAGTACAAGCACCCTCATGGCTGGTGGATGTGAGGATCTGCAGGCAGAGGCGTCCTTTTTAAGCAGATTTTTTGCTGACGTTGCCCATCAAATGTATCATTAACTAAATGCCGGCTGTCTTTGGTGTTGATGTGACCATGCCCTGATCATACAGATTAGACAAAGTAAATAAACTAATAGGAAACATCACAGATGTGACAAGTTGTATTGACCTGGCTCTTACCTTTCACAAATTTCCAGAGATTTCCCAATGTCGCAATTACAAGAATATGTTTTTCTTCTATAGCACTTCACACATTTTAAACACAATCGGTTTTCTAATCTTAAGCATTTCGCTATTTTCATAGGTATTTTAATTTATGAATGAATAGAAATATTAGCATACCAATATTTCAACATCCTTAGAATTAGCTTTATGTGTCCACTGTTTTCAATAAGCGATTTATCTCAAACCATTGGTTTTTTTGGTGAGATGCTTTAAACAAAGGTGGACAAAGGTTAAATAATTATCTCTCGCAGATATGATTTGTTTCCACTTAGTAATTCAGTGAAATGTCAGTGTGCCCTGGCAGGCGACTTTTTCACAGTCATGTCATCTTGCTCCTGCGACTGGCCATGACCAAGAGCACCTTTCAAAAGTCAAGCCAACACATGTTGACTTAACAACCGCTGTCACGGGTTTTTTTAAGAAAAGAAAAGAAATTATCTAATTTAATAAAACTCAAATGAGTAATAAAAAAATTATATTGAAATTGTGAGTTCTGTTTTGTCTTGGGGCGGATTTGGGATGCCAGGAACAGCTTATAAGGCATCAACAGATATAAAAGCTCATGCACACATTTTCAGAGGCCATTAATATACTTAAAAAATAAGTGAGAGTCGAGTGACAAATTCAAATGCAGTGTAGTTTTAAAAAATTCAATACATTAAGGCCATATGTTTTCTCTAAATGTGTTTGATAAATATTAGAACAAGAAACAAAAAGCAATAAAACTCATTAAAAAACCCTAAATTTAAATCTACTAACAGAAAATTCAAAAAGGATTCAGACCACAGACTGGTCAGGACTTATTGAGGCACTACGTATCCACATGTATTGATGGCATTTTGTAACTACTTATTAACTGATCTGTGTTTTCTCATTTAGATGGAAATTGTTTCAGTGAAACACACTCACACTTCATGATTTTGTGAATTGCAAAATTATTTTGCAGATAATACAAAAGAAAGAATATTTCATTCAGATGGGGTTAGCACCACTATGTTTATTTATGGGCGATCGCGGCTCAAAGAGTTGGCTGTTCGTCTTGTAACTGGAAGGTTGCCGGTTCGAGCCCCGGCTCGGACAGTCTCGGTCGTTGTGTCCTTGGGCAAGACGCTTCACCTACCGCCTACTGGTGATGGCCAGAGGGGCCGATGGCGCGATATGGCAGCCTCGCTTCTGTCAGTCTGCCCCAGGGCAGCTGTGGCTACAACCATAGCTGCCTCCACCAGTGTGTGAATGTGAGAGTGAAAGAATAGTGGAATTGTAAAGCGCTTTGAGGGTCTCGAAAAGCGCTATATAAATGCAATCCATTATTATTAACAAAGGGGAAAAGGAAAAGGTTCATGTCTACAAGCATCAGACACAAAGTGTGACAATGAAATCACCACACCTATTCTTCTGCATCACACTTCTTATTAGTGATGGGTCGTTCGCGAACGAAATGGCTCTTAGAGCCAACTCTTTGACGTGAACGACGCGAGCCGGCTCCTTATCGCGAGCCGTCACGTGGTTTTTTTTTTTTCTTTTCTTTCTTTCTCTCAGCCTCTCTCTCGCACTTTTTTCCCGCTTCACTCTGCACGCGGGCCTTGTGCTTTACGCTGGGCAGAGGGGGGAGGGGCGGTAGTTACACTCAGTAGCACAGGAACAGAGCCAGAGAGAGAGAAAGAGAGGCAGGGACAACAACATTAGAAAGGTATAGTAATCATCCACAACTATTTTCGGTTGCAGATGATAAAGGATTGAGAAAGTTTATTCATGCAGGTCCATATGACAGAGAATATGCATGTTCTTTTAGTTTTCATATTATAATTTATATTTAATTGTGTTGTGTGGTAATAACAGGTAAATGAACTTTTTTTTTTAAATCATTTGAATATATATATGAGTGCCTGTGTATAAATACACAAACAATACACACATGCTTTCAATTGTGTAATTTAAGTGATCTAGTAGCTCTGCTTTGGAAGTTCAGTTCATGCTAGAAATGTGTTTTGGAGTTTGTACGTGTTTTGTCTCTAGGGGCCACCGCATATATTTATATATAAACATATATAAATAAAACCACTTGTTTTTACGTTAGTAATTCCTTTTGTGCATAATTTTATATTATTGTTAATAATAAATTAATTAAAGCAACAAAACAACCTGAAGAGCCGGTTCGGAGCCGAAAGAGCCGGCTGTTTTTAGTGAGCCGAACCGAAAGAGCCGGATCTCTAAAAAGAGCCGGAAATCCCATCACTACTTCTTATCACCCTCAGTGTGAGTCCTGAGGCTGATACCAGCCAGTGTAAACAAGTCCTGGCCTGTTTGTTGGTGCCGCTTTCATTTGTCTCTGTCAGTGAATGAGGACGAGGTCACGTTTCCCAGCCATTATGAGACACAGGCTAATTTCAGGTCTGCCCCCCTCCCCTCCCCTTTTTGACTTGTACACACAATAAATTTATAATATTTTAAATGAAGTTCTACAAGCAATTCACATGTTCCAATAATCTGGTATCCCCCACCCCAACACCTCTGATTGTTTTTAACTTAACTTTTGTGTGCGTTTGTGTGAGTAAACTGTGTGCAAAATTATTAATCCAAGTGTTACAGGGTTATTTATACTGTTGAGATGCAATTATTATTCTATATACAATTATAAAGAATAAATGGATAAATAACGATGCCCAGCAATGCTGGATAAAACTGTAAGTAGATTTGAATCTCTGCTAAAGAAAAATTAATTCCAAAATTATTTCACCAGCTCATTTTTATATTTTCAATAATTAAAATCGGGTAGAAAAAAACATCAATTCATCTAAATCTATTTATTTATTTTTGCTTTTTAGAGATATTCAGTGTTTTGCTCATGACCAGCTGTTCTTGAAGCCAAACAAAAGCTGCAAATTTCACGTTTGAACAAACACCACAATTTGTAATGTTCACGTAATGCCACATTATTACACCCCGAGTACAAAACACATCGTTTCATCTGGTGCCCAACATCTTTAGCAGGTTAGCTTTTGCCAAAATGTCAGACAGTTGTACATTCAGATGCACTAAAAACTGGACACAGCGTGCTGATTGCTGGGAACAACATGCAGAGGGTGACACTGGGAGCAAACACCTCCTCCTCACCCTCACGTACACACAGAGGGTTTTCATTGGACTCCTGACATCTGCTGGCTCTCCTGTGACGGCCTGATTGGCAGATGGTGTGCAGGTCATCACATGCTGATATTGCTCCCTTAGCTGCTGGATGTTTACTTTCTTATCTCTTTGTTACAGTAAAGGTCTCCTCATTTCGACCAGTTAAATTGCCTTCAAAATCCTTAAATTCTTCTTTTCTGTTGTTCATGAACAGATGATTTTAGTTCACATGTGCTGAGTTTTGTGAAAAGTGAGGGAGTGCTCTTGATGCAGTGCCCTGGATCAACTTTTTAGGGACTTTTAAGGAAACACTGATGATAAGGAGTTACAATATTGCTATTATTTGACAATTCTGCACACATAAATGAAGACAGTCCTAGAAACTTGTTTTACATGCATCTTAGAGAATAAATGTCACTAAAAAATTACTTCAAAGATGTGTCACAATAGCACTGGAGCACAGCTATAGACCAATTACAACAAACCATTCAGACCTTTATGTCTTTAGGACATGTATACTTTTGGTTAAGACACATGGTTGTTGTAATCTGGCTTCACAGATAACTATAACTGGGATCCATCTCAATTGAAGTACTGTATATAGTGTTTTTTTGTTTTGTTTTATTTTTTAAATAAAAGGCCAAAGGAAGCACGACACTCGAAATACCTGTATTAAGTTCCCTCAAAAGCCTGCAAATAAAAAGAGACGACTCACATTAAATATCAAAGCTTTCAAGAGTTTCTTTGTAAAGTATTTATGTGGTTCTTTATGATGATCCGAACAGAATAACACTTGATGCAGCGACAAAGACACATTGTGTAACCGATCAAAGGAAGAGAGGGTGATAATGGGTCAGATTGACCCATATCATAATTGGGAAGGTTAGATCAGAGTTCATCATTTGGAGATGTGTTCTGCCCCTGAACTCAAATCTGTCAATATTTGCCTGGTTTACTTTGACCTCTGTTGGCAGCCTGGCCCGCTTTTTCTGTAATATAGAAATATATCTATTTGAAATTTTTCTAGCGACTTGGATTACTTTGTTTTCTGAAGCTGTACAAATAAATGACAAATAAGTTTGTCCCATCTCGCACGCCGTAGGGCAGCTCACAGTCGCACGGGTTCACTCTGCGCTAAAACTTTCCTCTTTCTGCTAAAAATGTTGAGCTTTCTTGTGATTTTGTGCTCGCTCCTGACCGCCTGTAGGTCCAGCGTGTGTCCGTGTGAGAGACCGGAGCTCTGCCAGCAGATCCGCGAGGAGAAAGACTTCGAGGTAAACTTAGTTGACCAACCTGTTGCTGCTAAAACTTGGCCGAAAAAAACCAAAAAACCTTTGAACCCTCCGCTCATCGCTCGCAGCCAGAGACATCTGAGACACTTTACAAACAGTGTGGTGGCGTAAATCACGTAAGTGTTGGTGCTGCTGATGTAAAAGCTCATCGGAAACAGGTGAAACGTTGCGGGTTTACTCTGATTACAAATGGCAACAACGGCAATGAGCTAAGGCTGCTGCTTGGTGCTGTCGCCACTGTAATAATAAAAGTTGGTCTTGTGATGGAGGTGTGACTCAGTATCCCCATGATAGAACAGAGAAAGCCCGACTCATAGTGGTCAAAACCATTTATAATTCTTTTTATTCAATCATCTTCCGGAAGAGAGAGAGAGAGCCCTGCACAGCCCAAAGCTCTAACATTAGAATTTAAAAACGTCTCACATACAGGTGTTATTTCGGTACTTTACACGTCACACAGTTTCGATACAAACACTCCTTATATGGTACAAGTTCCTCTTTTCTGTCTGGCTTCCTGTATTTATTAATATACTTGTATATTTCTACACTAACGTCCTGTTTTTCAGTCTGGCTGAGCACAGTTTATGAGTCAAAAGTGGCCTTGCTTTACAAACCTTCATTATTAAAGTACATAAAACAATATAATAAAGAAAATAAGCACTAAGGATATATTAATTACATGACACTACCAGTCCTCTTTAGTGTCGCTTACAGGTGTAAAACTATAAGGCTCGTGGCCCAGATTCGTTTGACAGCTGTTTGACTCTCTCTCTCAGAGACCATCCTCAGGTGAAACTAACAGGGCTCCCAGTTAGGCGAGCTCCCAGCTCGTATGTGTGTCCAGGGACCAGCTCAATAGTCCGCACACACACTGAACCTCGTATTGGTTTCCAGATAATCGCAGTCCAGCCCCATATCATCACACACTGTTCTCGTTACGTGCTCTCAGGAGAACACGGTGAATATGTGGCCCTTTAAAGTTTGTGTTTGGTTCATTATTTCTTTGTTGTATATCAGTGAAAAGCATGATTGTTTCCTCGTAAATGGTGAAACATTTGTAAGGGATATTTGTGCATTTGTGGGTTGTGCCCATGAAAAACGAATACCAAACAGCTTATTCTGCTATCGCACAAACACACATTTGCTTACCGTTTGTGCTGAGTTTATATAAATCTGGGTAACATAGTCTGTTCATTTAATTTAATTTAATTTTATGCTTGTGGTTAATGCTGCATCTATTAACCACAGGCCATTAAAAATTAAGAAAACACCCCCAGAATCTTTTTCTACTTAGGAGCTTGAGGAAACTTCAGTATTCCCCAGTAAGGGTAAAAAAACAATCCCACCAACACTTTATTTTGTTGTTGTTGTTGTTGTTGTTTTATGCCATGAAACATATAAATAGAACTTTTTAGCTCTTCTGTTTCTTCCGTGCTGATAAGAATGTGTCCATACCTGCCTGGAGGTCGCCCCTGATGGAACAATACTCTAAACACAGTATTTTCAGTTCCCATTTACAAGGCACATCAAAGCCCTGTTGGAGCACCAGGGGCTTTTCTGTTAAAGCTAAATATATTCAGCTTCATAAAGTTCCACTGTGAAATAGTGAAGTGCTTTCTATAAACATATGTTTGCTCTGCTGAATGCAGGATTTTGTTGACCAAAAATGATTCGGGCAAATAGTTTCAATAACAGTTTATTTGACATCAGTAGTACAGAAGAAGTGCAGAAGAACGAGGTGGTATTTGTCTACATTTACCTATTTAACCAGGAAGTCTCCAGAGGTTAAAATCTGGTTTTCAGGGGATGCTTGACCAACAATGAACACCATCATAAGGTTACAAAATTATACACTCGGCCATATAACTCTCAGATAATCAGTAAATCCTACTTTAATCTTCAGTTTCTGATTTATTTTTTCAGACAGCTGTTCAGTAGGTATACCAGATGTTCCTTTACACATATAGTACTTAACAGTTCTGACCTTTCAGTAAATCCTCATCATTAGCTTTGCTATTATGCCACTGTATGTGTTTTAATTGTGTGCGTCGTTTTCAGGTGTTTATATTTGACGTGGGTGGGAAGACATGGAAATCCTACAACTGGAGCATGGTAACAACAGTGGCAGCGTTTGGAAAATATGATGCTGAGCTCATGTGTTACGCTCACTCCAAAGGCGCACGGGTCGTCCTCAAAGGTAAGATAACTTTCTTTATTGTACTAAGAGCTGACTGGAGTTTACCTACATGTAACTAAATATCTCTCAGTACTTGCACTGATGTTGTGATAATTCCATATTTCATTTTTCCATTTACGTCTATTTACGTCCTGTGACTGTTCAGTTCACAGCAGCACCGCTCACTACTTTTTATTTTAATAGGAAATTTATTGAAACATATGCAAACATACATGGAATCACAATACACAAAGAACAAATAGATTTTTAAAATTCTAACAAGCTTGAAAGTCAATATTCGGTATTACCACCTTTATTTCTCAGCAAAAAAACCTGAACTTTCTTAAACACGATTTCTTTCTGTCAACACTCACTGCTCTACACCTCTCCTGACCTCCTCCTCTTCATACTGGTGATGGTTTGAAGCAAAATACAAATTTCAAATTTGGATTCATAGTTGTAGATAAAGAAATTAGAACAATTTATGCGTCTTTGCCACAGATTGGCAACAAAGTGCCTAAAGATAATATTTAAAATGTGTTGTTTTTTTTCTGACAGATTGTTATGTGTAGACACAACCCCGGTTCATCCCTTGAATTAGCTGCATTTTATGCCCGAGTGATTCATAGGTCAGCGTCTGAAAACGATCAGATACAAGGACTGATGAGTGAACAATCGTCCAAATGTCCAAAGAAAGACTGTTGCTCAAGACAACTTAAATGAATTGCAAGAAAGTCTGGATATAAAGAAACCAGGCGTGGCTCAATACTTTTGCACGGTACTGTATGTGGTGCTTCTTCTCATTGAGTTTTTGTACATTTGTCTATCTTTTTGTGTTATTGGGTAAAGGCGACGTCCCCCTCTCCTACATTGTGGACCAGGACAACAGAACTGCGTGGATCACAGACAAGGTCATGTTGGCCAAGAGTCAGTTTATGGACGGGATTAACATAGACATTGAACAAGCTGTGGAAGAGGGCTCACCGGAGTACTATGCCTTAACATCTCTGGTCAAAGAGACCACTGAGATGTTTCACAGGGAGATCCCAGGATCTCAGGTAAAGCGGAATGACTGGGCACTCGGAGACAACGGTCATTTTCCAAGGCCAGTCTCTCAGTTTGAAATCCATACTAAACCCAGCTTCACCAGTCTTCACAGGACGTGCTTATTTTTCTATATCGTTACAAGCACATCATCCACTATAATTATTTTATCTGAGCTGAGCACTAAATCAGATAAAAAGTCTTTTGGCAAGACTGGGTAAATGAAAAAAGGCCTATGAGCACTTTCTGAGTGATTTTAAAATCATCATCCCGTTGATGTTTACCTTTTCCTGATTCCTCAGGTCTCATTTGATGTCGCTTGGTCACCAAAATGCATTGATAAGCGCTGCTATGATTACGTAACCATTGCCGAATCCTGCGACTTGCTGTTTGTGATGTCCTACGACGAGCAGAGCCAGATCACCGGCGACTGCATTGCAATGGCAAACGCTCCTCTCCGTCAGACACTCGAAGGTTTGTGGCTTTATAGTAGAACAGGAGAAAGGCATGTTGTTGTAAATCTACTTGAGACAATGACATGAAATACTCGGTGTCGTTCTTTGTAGCTTATGACCAGTATTTGAATCTGAAGATCAGTCCAAAGAAGATAGTGATGGGAGTGCCGTGGTACGGCTATGACTATCCATGCCTCAACTTTTCCCAGGTAAGAGATCGTTCATTAAAAAAATAAAAGTGAGGATTCGTTTGTTGTTGAAGGTTTTTGAAGACCAGTGAAAAGGTGTCTCCTCGAATGGGGACACGAGGTTGTTCATTAGGCTGAACAAAGGCGGGATAATGACATTTTTATAGGTTATTAGCCGATAGCATTACTAACCTTGCCCAGTGTGGGCCATATGTGATATAATACGAGGCCACTCCTGCCTGTTATTATAACACACCGTCATTTCTTTTCTCACACCAGGAGGGCGTGTGCTCTATAGAGAAAGTGCCTTTCCGTGGAGTTCCTTGCAGCGATGCGGCTGGAAAACAGAAACCGTACAAGTGGCTCATGAAGCAGGTCAACAGCTCGATGTCAGGCAGCCTCTGGGACGACGAGCAGCAGGCTCCCTACTTCAATTACAAGGTGCTCAATTTTCTTTCATATTTTAAGGATAAATCCTTTTTCTTCTTGAAGTATACAAACGCATGGATAAGGTGTTCAATTAATTATAAAATTAAATGTGCATTTAAATATTTGGGTTTTAGTTCTTTTGCTTCCAGGCGAAATGTTTTAGGTCTCGGACCAAAAAGGCAATATGTGCAAGAAAGGATCTGTGCACTGTTTAGCTCCAGTTAATATTTAAAACAAATATTAATATGCAAACCAAGATTTCGACTGATATGATCATCTCTTCAGGCTTGTGTTCTTTGTTTAAGTTTGACTAGCTTCATGCCTGCGTGGCGCTTGTATTTCAGGGAAGAGCCGTTTATCTGGATGCACTGTTAAAGTACAGCAGTGTCACTTCCCAAACGGAAGGAATTAGCCTTCTGAAACAACTAGAAACATTTCTGCTATTTGCCCTCAGGGTGGATGGACAAATCTTTTCAGACCACAAGATGGCGCTATTATCAAATTTATGTTGTTGCTTCTTTCCTCAGGACCAGGACGGACAGATCCATCAAGTTTGGTACGATGACCCACAGAGTATTTGCCCAAAGGCGGATTCGGTGATGTCTAAGGGCCTGAGGGGTATTGGCATGTGGAACGCCAACATCTTGGACTACAGTGACGATCCGGTCGCCAGGCAACAGACAACAATGATGTGGAACGCTCTTTTAGGATGCTAGCTGTGCATGTGACAAACCATCCCAGAGCCCGCCTCTGTTTGTTGCTAAGTCAACACCTCCCTTTGTAGCAGTAAAGGGGGTATTCGAGGCATACTTGCACTTGAGAGTTAATTGTTTCTTTTATTGCTGCTGCCTTTGACTGGGTTACATTCCTCTTTGCTAAGCGAAATAACTGTGATTCTCTAAAAAGGAAAGCCAGTCTTTAAACGTCCCTACACTGAGCTTACTGAGATTTATGCACTTTTTTTAAATAAATAAAACTTGTTTCTAATAAATCTTTGAATGAAATTACAGAGTAAGCAGTGGAATTTTGTTATCTCAGCACATCAGAGTTTACATCATCTGAGAAACCCAAACTTAAATTGACATTATAAAACAATGCAAACTATTTTGGTCCAATCAAATAACATAACTAATTAGAAAGATGCATTCAAGTCCAAAATAATTAAACCAGAAAACGGGTTTTTCACGTGCAGTTTATTCTGAACTGGGCAGCGCTGCTCTGGACTTGTGCTCCGTGCCGTGGAGTATTTCCCATCAGGCCGGGATGAGATGACTGACTCTTCTTCTGAGCCAGCTCAGCCTTCAGGGCTCTGAGCTCAGTGGCCGCCTGTTTTCTCAACTAGAAAAACATTCATAGGAAACACAAGAAAATGAGCTCTGCTGTGCGCCGTGATTAGATGATTTTATTGATGGTCTCTTGACCAACCAGCTCAGGTATTTTAACAGTTTTCATACATCACTTACCTTTATCTCCGTCACCAGCTTCATCTTGCCATCTTCTACCTTCCTCTTCAGGTTGTCAATCTCGTGGCTCTCAGTCATGATCTGAATGATGAGCTCATTCTGTAAGGGATAGTCCGTCATTAAGTTTATGGGTGGAAAACTGTTTATGGGTGAGTGGCCATTTGAATTAGATACACCTGTTCAACTACCCGTTAACACAAATATCCAAATCAGCCAATCATATGGCAGAAACGGTGCGTTTAGGCATGTAAGCAAGGTCGAAATGAGCTGCTGAAATTCAAACTGAGCGTCAGAATAGGGAAAAAAGATGATTTATCATTTACTACCTGACTGCTGGTAGAAAGACAACAAATTATTTCAACTATTATATGCTTGGTTGAAGGCTACAGCAGCAAGAACGCCACACTGGCTGCCGCTCCTGAGGGACGCTGAGGCTACACCAAAATGGAACCATTAGACGATTGGAAAAGTTTTGCCTGGTCTGATTCAACTCTATTTCTGCTGCAACGCTCGGATGGTAGGGTCAGAAACTGGCCCCTGTTAGTACCATTTCATCATTTTTTAAACACCACGGCCTAGCCGAGTGTTGTTTTTGGGATGTGATGGAACAGGAAATTCAAATCCTGGATGTGCAGCCAATAAATCTGCAGAACTGTGAATATGAACCAAAATCTCTGAGGAACGTTTCCTGCATCTCGTTGAATCTGTGCATAAAGAATTAAAGCAGTTCTGAAAGCAAAAGAGGGTCCAGCCCAGAACTAGCAAGGTGTAAGTAACGACTGGTTCATTGTACAGACCTGAAACTGAGCCACTGAGACTTTAATATTAATACTGAAGATGCATTTAAAAAAAGAAGGGAATCGTGTGGTTAGATTGTACCTTCATGGAGGATCTTCCTTGGTGTCTGGGCTTTGCTCTGTTATCTCGGGCCTGCAGCTGATGCAGGACTTTGTTGTAAAACGTCTCCAGTTCTTGTCTCAAGTTTCTCAAGTTCTCGTCCAATGGCGCTGTGGCCTTCTTGGCTTCAAAATATTTCTTTTTCCAGCTGTCACGTGCTTTATGTTAAAAGGACGGAGACAAATTGGTTAACAACTTCAACAAAAAAAAAGTTTCACTAAATTGTTAGCGCTTTAACTCAGATTGGGGAATAATTAAAAACCTCTGGTGACTGGTGCTGACCTTGGTTCCTGCGGTGTCTGTTCTGGGCTAACAAGTCTTTCCCCTTTCGCAGCAGCTCTTGTCGCGTCCTCTCCAGCTGCTTTCTCTCCTCCCGTACCAGCTTGATTTCACTGATTAGTTCTTCCCCTTTTAAATAAAAAGCCCGTCAGTTGTACTAATAACAATCAGCATAAAGCCTGCAGATACGTCCGGCTTACTGTTTGTGTGAAGGACTGGAGAAGCAGCCGTTTCATGGGTGACTGTGGCCAAGTCTAAACCTGAAGGTGGTGATACGGCAGGCTGAGACAACGGAGCTAGGCTTTCTGACAGCTTCACAGAAAAACAGAAGATTATCCTGCAAAGTGTTTTTCTTTTGTGGATCCATGTTTTACAAAGAGCACTGAAAAGGAGACGATCATGTAACCAAGATATACTTTGTGTTTTTTCTAAATGTCACACGTTACCCTGGCTGTTCGATTGTTTCTGATGGACTTCAGCGCGTGTTCCACTTTTGATTTCCCAACCCTGAAAAACACACACAAGTAGTTTCAGTCGTGTCCATGGAGTAAGAAGTTTTTAGGTCAGTATGCTGGCTGCTCGGTACCCGTCTGTTAGGGAGAAGCCTGAATCTCTGTCCTCCAGGGACTCCGCCACTCCTGAATGTCTGGCTGCTCTGTTTCCTCTTTGGTTATGTTTCTTCTTTCTGCAGGTTTCTTCTTTCTCTGGCAATTCCTTCACCTGAGCTGAATCAGCCACACACTGCTGGAAATCTGTAAGCAGAAAAACCTGCATCTGTCTTTTCTAAGAGTTTCAGCAAATAGACATTTTATTGCATCAAATACAAGACGACGACTTCTTCTTTTGGCTGCTCCTTCTAGGTGTCACCACAGCGACTCATATTTCACCCTAGCATCCTCTTCTGTTACACAAACCCTCTGCACGTCCTCCTTCACTACATCCATGAACTTTCTCCGAGGTCTTCCTCTTTTCCTCCTTTCTAGTTGCTCCATATTGCACATTCTTTGTCCCATATATCAACTCTCCCTCCTCTGCGCATATCCAAACCATTTTAGCTTTGCCTCTCTAACGTTGTCTCCAAACTGCTCAATCTGGGATGTCCCACTAATGTATTCATTTCTAATCTTGTCCATCTTTCACTCTTGCTTTCATTGTTCTGTCACAAATGGCGCTTGTCTCCACCCACTCCACCCTGTTTGCACTCTCTTCTTCACCTCTCTTGTGCACCGTCTATTATTT